>NC_051180.1:80099666-80399666 GCF_013339695.2 Rhipicephalus sanguineus
AGAGCTAACACGCTGTGACACCTTCTTCATTCGGAGAAGTTTATAAGAGAGGCAAAAGATAAAAAAAAATAGAAACGATCGAATAGAATATAACTGTAAATAAAAGCTTAGAAAATAAAAATAGCAGAGTCTTGCCCCAGGTATTGCTTGTCGCTGCACCAGGCTGCACGAATAGCTGGCAGCATCAATATTACACAGGCGTCGCGGAGAACGGCACCACTAAATTTATTAAACAGGTACGCCTTGCGTCATGTCGACAAACGGCTCAAGCAGTTAAGCCGGCGAGGCTTAGCGAACTTGACACATAAATGCCTAAAGCTAAACCGTAGTGATACCGAAAAATTTATGGGAGGAAATTTCGGGAATATTGTGGCTGGCCACGCTAAATTCGCACTTTACCGGAACGGTGCGTAATCTGTGTACATTACGCATTGCTGCAATAAACTAAATCGGCGATGACGTAGTTTGCATTTCTCATACTTCTTGCTGATGATAACTTCTGTAACCACGAATGGAAGGTATCGCCTGCATTGTTACAACAAAGTCCAACGCAAGGTCGCGTGGTATAATACCAATAGGGCTTACCGCAGTGAGAGTGGGCGTAGTCATGTCGCACTTTTCAAAAATAATGTTTTACTGTTGCGAACTTTAGATGTGTTTGCTATTTTCTCTTCATTTTATTCCGGTATTTATTTGAAAGCAGTAATTTAAATAATGAGTATACGCTACTGTGGCAGTTTAGTTATATGCTCTACGCAGTATTAATACGCGTTTACTTGTGTGCATTTAGGTGTATGTCGTATTCGTGTGTGCATAGCCTTCCCTTCACTGGTCCCTTTCTGCATGTGTTTGCTGCTATCACTCTTAACATTGGGTGAAAATTCGTCGAACGCTGCCTTCATGCTTAATGTCTCCCAAACTATCCGCACGTAAATTGGTGTTCACATTTATGCACAAGTTAAGAACGCTGTAACGCATAAAGCATACGAACATTGTACGCCACAAGGTTATGTCCTGTGCAATATCATAAACATGGTGTGAAAGTAACTGTCGTGTGGGTAACGCGTTCAGTCATACATCATTTCACAAACCCCTTCATTAAACCTTGGCATCAAATGTTTTCCAACATGTTTAGTTACTATATGCATGATTTTCCTCTGTGTGACTTCCCATTTCGCTGCCAAATGCAAAAAAAAACAAAAAAGAAAAAAATGGGGAAGCCGAAAGAACGCACTGGCTCGGCCTCTCTAAGACGACCAGCTTATCACATTACACCAGACACAGCACTGGCAAAAGAAAGCACTTACGTAATAGAACTGTTCGTAATAGAAAATTTCATGTAATGACGTTGGACATATCGTCAGCGAGGGTGATTAGCCAATGGCGGCAAGCACTCGCGAAAAACAAAAAAAAACGGCTTCTGGATTCCCCTTCAGTTTTGATATGGCAGGCACCACAGCCAAGGGTCAAAGAACTCCAAATTAAGCTTACAATGACTCCGTTTAACTGAGGCGACGAAATTCATCGTGTGAAGTACGCGTAGAAGAAATATCCGTGGAACACGCTGCGTCGCAATCGTATCCATTAAGGTCGTCACGTTAAACGTCCTGCAGTGTAATACAGCGCGAGCGGTGCTGACAGCAAAACAAGTTTACTCGCAGCATGTCTGACGCATATCGCACGAGGCTCATTTGCAAAACATATTAACAGGGCCCCGCACTGTTGACGCATCATGTGTCGGAGATAAAGACGCACAGATATGCATAACGCGCAACTATTTGCTATGTAAAACAATCTCGCACCCCAAACGCGTGCTCATTAAGCATAACGTCATCCGTTTGCTATGCATGATGTTGAGTTATGGGGCGCATGTCTTTTTTTTTTTTAGCGCTTTGCCTGGCGTTCGCTGAGTGGCGGAGCAACGGTGCCGGCTGCGCACATAGCTAGCAACGGCACTGTAGAGGGGCTAACAATGAGCGAATGTTTCATAAATCACCTCACTCTTTCTGAAGTTGTTTCAATCCACTTTTCTCGCTTTTTTAAATGCGAAGCATTTCTTAGCGAACTTCTGCGACTTTGACCGTATCTATCTATCTATCTATCTATCTATCTATCTATCTATCTATCTATCTATCTATCTATCTATCTATCTATCTATCTATCTATCTATCTATCTAGCCGCCTACGACTTTGTGCTCTCCTGGTCGCTTGGTTAATCGAATGTGCACCAAAATTGGTATGGCGTAACATGACTGTATGACGAACATAAATGACAAGTCATAACATGAAAATCATGACACGAATGTCATGTACAGCATGATTTACATGCTACGCTCATGGTGCGCTGGCGGCCGTTTCGCTAGCTTGATATACACCAAAATTGGTATCTTGCGACGTGACTGTGTGACGAGCATAAATAACACGAGTTAACATGAAAATCATGACACGCATGTCATGTACAGCATGACTTACGTGCCGCGCTCATGGGCTCTGGCGGCCGTTTCGCTAGCTTGATCTACCCCGAAATTGGTATTGCGCGACGTGACTGTGTAACGAACATAAATAACACGAGTTAACATGAAAATCATGACACGCATGTCATGTACAGCATGACTTACGTGCCACGCTCATGGTGCGCTGGAGGCCGTTTCGCTAGCTTTATATACACTGAAATTGGTATCTTGCGACGTGACCGTGTGACGAACATAAATAACACGAGTTATCATGAAAATCATTACACGCATGTCATGTACAGCATGACTTACGTGCCACGCTCATGGGGCGCTGGCGGCCGTTTCGCTAGATTGATATGCACCGAAATTGGTATCTTGCGACGTGACCGTGTGAAGAACATAAATAACACGAGTTATCATGAAAATCATGACACGCATGTCATGTACAGCATGACTTACGTGCCACGCTTATGGGGCGCTGGCGGCCGTTTCGCTAGCTTTATATACACCAAAATTGGTATCTTGCGACGTGACCGTGTGACGAACATAAATAATACGAGTTATCATGAAAATCATGACACGCATGTTATGTACAGCATGACTTACGTGCCACGCTCATGGGGCGCTGGCGGCCGTTTCGCTAGATTGATATGCACCGAAATTGGTATCTTGCGACGTGACCGTGTGACGAACATAAATAACACGAGTTATCATGAAAATCATGACACGCATGTCATGTACAGCATGACTTACGTGCCACGATCATGGGGCGCTGGCGGCCGTTTCGCTAGATTGATATGCACCGAAATTGGTATCTTGTGACGTGACTGTGTGAAGAACATAAATAACACGAGTTATCATGAAAATCATGACACGGATGTCATGTACAGCATAACTTACGTGCCACGCTCATGGGGCGCTGGCGGCCGTTTCGCTAGATTGATATGCACCGAAATTGGTATCTTGTGACGTGACTGTGTGAGGAACATAAATACCACGAATTATCATGAAAATCATGACACGCATGTCATGTACAGCATGACTTACGTGCCACGCTCATGGGGCGCTGGCGGCCGTTTCGCTAGATTGATACTCACCAAAATTGGTATCTTGCGACGTGGCCGTGTGACGAACATAAATAACACGCGTTATCATGAAAATCATGACACGCATGTTATGTACAGCATGACTTACGTGCCACGCTCACGGGGCGCTGGCGGCCGTTTCGCTAGCTTGATATACACCAATATTGGTCTCTTACGACGTGACCGTGTGACGAACATAAATAACACGAGTTATCATGAAAATCATGACACGCATGTCATGTACAGCATGACTTACGTGCCACGCTCATGGGGCGCTGGCGGCCGTTTCGCTAGATTGATATACACCAAAATTGGTATCTTGCGACGTGACCGTGTGACGAACATAAATAACACGAGTTATCATGAAAATCATGACACGCATGTCATGTGCAGCATGACTTACGTGCCACGCTCATGGCGCGCTGGTGGCCGTTTCGCTAGCTTGATCTACCCCGGAATTGGTCTTGCGCGACGTCACTGTGTGACGAACATAAATAATAGGAGTTAACATGAAAACCATGACACGCATTTTCCTCAATGACATACAAGACGATGTATGCAGCTCTTTGCTGGCTGCTTCGCATTACATCGATTCCCACAATGCGTGGGATCTGCCGGCTTTTTTTTACACCGGCGAAACGTATTCTCCAGTGACTAAAATCCTCACGCGAAATTCATAAGGAGCCTCAACACAACAAGGCAGGAGACGACTTCGTCGTATTCACAGATTAAGGATATTTCTACAGCTTCGGTCGTCGGGTATTCGATTTATTTGTCGAAAACATATTAGAATTTTATATCATCAGGAGCAGAGTCCGGGAGCGGACATGGTACAAATTATCGTGCACACTGCAATTGCAGTTTTGTTCGTTCAGCACAGCTCCAGTTTTCTGTTGGATGACGTTCCAAAGTGGACGACGTTCGCCTACAGTGCCTTTAAAAAATGCGTGGCCAATGGTCAGATTCAATCTCAAACTACCAGCGCAGCAGCTCAATGCCTTAACCGTTGCTCTGCGTTTAAGAGCACAGTACCTGAGCCTTCGTGGGAATGAACGTGAATATTGCCAAGGACGCTAAAGAACTAAGCGCGGCGAGTCCTTCAAGTTAACCTACGACGAATCACATGACGCTTTTAAAACCGTTCTCCTGAGGAAACATCGACGTTAGCTTACGAAAAAGGAAATCTTAAACATTGAGGTTATCGTTATCGTCATCATAATCTTCGTCACATAGACCAACTCCGTCTTCCGCAATCACCGTTACCGATATACCACCAGCAAGTGCAATAGAAGTAGCAGCTGCTGCGCAGCCGTCGACGCCGCCACCACCGCTATTGTTAACGCTGTTATTCTTCTCACTGCCATTAATCATATTTGGCATCGTCAATGCTACTGTTAATAAACGCACCGCGATAATACAGCGTTTGTTCGCTGTCGCGAAAAGATACGTGAGTTTTATTTCCTTCCGAACAGTAGTAACCATCATTTCCACCTTCAACGCCATCGCGAACAATGCGAGTGTCAGGGGCACTAAAGACTCCGTTGTGTTCGCGCATGCAGGAGGAAAACACACACACACACAGTCGTGCACAGCTTTGATGGGGTTCGATCGAGGGATAAGTGCCGGTCCGCGTCTGCACGTTCGTGCCAGCATCCATCATCGAGGGCCGTAAAGCACCCCAGTCTCCCACTTTCCTTACGCATTCGTGGTGGCGTATGCTTTCTGTGGCCTTTAGGCAACGGGCGAAATAAAAGGGGTTGCGAACGTACGGGCACACCAGCTAGAGAAAGAGACGCGAAAACACGGCGTCACTGGCTCTCTCCCCCTCTCTCTTTCTCTCTATTCATATCTCTCTTTCTCTAACTCTCACACTCTCTCTCTTTACCTCTCTCTATCTGTCCCTCTCTCTCTCTCTCCATCTCCATCTATCTGTCTATCTATCTCTCACTCTCACACACATGCTTTCTCTCTCTCTCTCTCTCACTCCCTCTCACTTTCTCTCTCTCTCTCTTTCCCTCTCTCTTTCTGCTTGGCACCGCTGAAAAAGCGTTGCCGAATGATGCTTTCGATAACGCATTTTTCATTCGACACGCGAGAAAGTACGGGATCGTCGTTCGCAAATGCACTTCACTTTTTGCGGGTCTTCCAAGAAAACTCGCGCGTGCTCGCAGAAATGCGGGTGTAAAGTCGTATCCCATTGTTTTCCGAAAACGGTCGTCGACATGGGTTGTGTACTACAGAGCTCTTTCTTTGAACGCGCACTGTTTTCTTACTTTTTTCTTTTTTTCCAGACAGTGACGCCGGTGAAGCGTGACAGTCATTTCCCTCAACAGAAAAACGCCGTCGTGTTCTTTTGTTGTTTTTTTTTTGCTTTAACTAGAATGCTTTCGATGCATCCGCGTACTCCGTCACAGCGACCCCACGCGATGCAGTCAAAGCTACGGTCACCTTCTGCCATTCGGAACAGAGAAGAAGAACCGCTCCTTCATTGACAGACCACGTTAACGTGTGAAGCAGCGCCCGGAGACAAGAAACATAAGAAACGATTCGACAGGACCACCGCTGCATGCATTGACCCATATATGCCCAGTGTCCTACATATAGAACGCTTCTTTGATGCACTCTAACATCGCTATTTATTTAGCTGATGACTAGCGCCACCTACAGCACATCAAGCAGGCCTCATTCTCAGCGTGTGCAAGCCTAGACATTGCTTGCTTTTCATGCTGCCACGTGCCGACCGCTTTCTCCGGGCAAACGCGTGCTTTACACGAAAGAGGTCAAGGAGACGAAAAAGTGCAATGTCAGGGAGCACATGAAATGTTTCGACGCTTACCACACCCGCACATAGCACCCCTAATGCCCAGTGTCCAATGTGTATAGGACGGCTTGAAAAACAGTGTTGCGTTTACCTGGCAGTCAATAAAGAATTTGTGCTTTCTTTTGAGAGTACAAGTACACTTTTTGTGAAAAAAAGAAAATATTTGTTTTTCTGAGTTTGGGCATATATGGGTTAAGATTGACTGTCACTAACTCGCCCATTTCGCTTACGTGGTTCGGGCTTGGAAATTGCATCAAGGTGCTGTTTTGTTAACTTCAGCAAGGGCCACATTAAAAAATATGTATATATTTAATCTCCTCTTCCTTCTTTCGCGCACACACAAGAAAAATTATGCAGTAATTATGCAGTGGGAACGTGCAAAAAAACTGGCCGTCTATTTATTCACTGCATTAATTTATTTGTACCGCACTACCTTGCATTAACTAATGCAAAGTTGCAGTCGTAGTATTAAGCGATGTAAAGCTTGACCGTTTCTGTTTGTGACATGCAATCTGTCTAGTCACTAAGAATACTCATTAACTGGTAATTACCGCTTAACGGTACTCAACGGAGTCCTTCATTAAGTACGCGCGCAAGCACACTTATCAAGCGGGGCGGACAGTGGCACTGAAACGTTAACTGATTTCTTAGTTTATTTATTTATCTATGAACATTCTGAAGTGAAATAAATAACGTGATGATACAGCGGTCGCTTAACGATCGTCATAAGTGGATGCCGCGGCGCTCGTCCAGGCCGTAATAATTTCAATGAAACCAGAAAAAAATTATTATGGAATATAAGAAAGCATTCACGTTAAGATTGCTAGTTAACAACGGCACATATAACCCCAACGCGAAGATGAGTGTTGAGCCTTTTGTTGGTTATTGCACGCACCGAGTGTCATACCAACCTCCCTGGATTGTCCTTAAAAGAAGTTTTTATATGTCTAATGATAGGGTGTCAGTTAAGATTGGCGCTTCATTGCCACTGTAGCTACTTACCTGGCTAGCGGATTGGTCTATTCTAGGGTAAAACTTCAGAAAAAGTGTCAGCTCTGCCCAGAGCTGCCGACGTTCCTCCAAAGAGAGAATTTGCGTAAGTGCTCCATCCTTGTGTTAGCTTAGAAAAAATGTTAATGATTTAGAGTAATTTCTACTCTACCATGGGAGATCATACACAGGGAAGTTTATTGCATACTAGTAGCAACAGTTCGGTTGAGTACAACTGCAGCGGGTAACAAAAATCACTTTAACGGCATGTACAAATAAGAAGGCACAGAGGCATGATGTAACTTATGGCACTCAGACATTATCACAGGCGAGGGATCTATGATAGGAAAGGAAAAAACACAGTCTAAGTTCGCACAGGTACACACGTATCAGCCGGGAAGAAATGCTACATTTGTGCTCAAAACATGCGGTGATCACGACTGTCACCGCTTCAGTCCGGCACATATGATGGATGGATGGATGGATGGATGCGAAACGTTATGGTAAGTCCTGAGGTGCACTACTCAACCTGCAGCGGGCCGCTCCCACATTGGGACAGTCAGGCCAAGCCCGACCGCCGCATCGTGGGCCCTCTGGACAGCCCATAGTTGAGCCCCGACGTCGGGGCTCTTGATAGCGGATAGCCACTTGTCTTCATTGGATTGGTCCGTGCCCCGTAACGAGGGGCAACGCCAGAGCATGTGGTCTAGGCTACCGAATTCGTTACAGTGCCTGTAGGAGCTATTGGGATAAATGTCGAGATAAATACTTAACTCATTATTGTTTTTTTTTCTGTGCTAGGAGCTTTTAAAATGGCAGTTTAGGAAACTCAATATTCCCCTTCTGCACCACGAAAAATCGTGCGCGCCACCTTCTGAGGAAGGATCCTTCACCATGCGTTTGTATCTGTTCGGTAAATACCGAGCCATGATCAGTGTGATCTTCTGTAAAGCTGGTTGTCGGCGTACTTCAAAAAACGCTTACTTATGTCCATGACGTCAAGCATTTCTCGAGAGTTCGTTGACTTTCCCATTCAGACAGTTAGTGTCGCTGGCGTTAGGTCGGAAACCTGAACATCCTGGTAAATTTCGTCGAGGTCTCTAACATCGCTGCTCAGCGGAACGTAATGTTTTAAAGGGCCCCTAAACCACCCAGCGGTCGAAATTTAGTTGAGGAAGTTGTGCTCGAGTTTACAACAAACACGTAGCCGTGAGAATTTTTCGAAACGGTGCCGTAATAGCGGAGTTACACGCGTTTGATGATCGAAACGCGACGATCGCTTCTTTCTCTCTTTCCTACGTTACCCTCTTCCAAAACCGCTTTGCCCTCCTCGCTGAATGCCCCTCCTCATCTCGCGTGGCATACGTCACCGCTGACGCGATGTTCGAGACAGCGTTTACTTCCGGTTGCCGCGACTCCGGCGACTCCGACGCTCCAGCTCGCCGTCAACTCTGTGTGGTATCTGGGTGCACTGTTCGTTGACTAACCGCTGTTTCTGCCGTGCCGGCCCATGCCCCTACGAATCGTGCCGGTATGGACCCTGTGTTGCGCGCACGCCTTCAAAGGATCGCCAACGTGATGGGACCCGTACGGGGACACGCCGTGCCAGACCACCTCGTCTCGAGATGAGTTCACGGAGCTCATCAAACCGCAAGGCGTGGATGTGTAATTAATTACGCTAGCGACTTGGCGGTTGCGTTTTAGTCTGTCCGGCATTAAAGAAAGCGTCGCGTAAAACCAAATAAAATGTCCTCAAGCTGGCGCCAGAAACAACTAACAAACGCGTAATCTATGTCCTCCGAGCATTCGGAAGCGCCCTTCTCGACTCGCTAAGCCTACAGCATCGATTATTTGAGTATGGCTCTCCAAAACGGGGCTGAATCGGTACGAATACTTTGCTGTCGAAGCTTAAGGACATAATCTAAAGCAAATGGAAGCATCAGTTCGGAGCTTACACGCCACAGAGCACACGGCGGCCACTTGATAGACTCGAGGTGGACGACAACCGCTTTTGGCACTGCGGCCATGTTTTTCGGAGGCTTGCCGGCGTAGCTTGCCATGCAAGTTGGACTGCTGTCGCGCGTGCGGCGACGGCCGACGTTCTGCGGCACCGCGCCGTTGCGGCAGGCTTGCCGCTAGCGTGAGCGGACCCTTACGGGCCGCAGATGTTCAACACGATCAAGAACAGCAACACGATCAAGAACAGCAAGGTGCGCACGAACAGCTGTTTGCAGAGTAACCGGAAGTCGTCGGTTGTCGTTCGGCCAATCGCAAGCATCGAAACTGATAACGTCATAGTTTCACTGGTGATGTCACACATGTCAGTGGCGGGAATGGCGGGGACCGGAAAGGAGAAGCTATTGTTTTTTTTCGAAATTGTGGCGCGCCCGCGACCTGTAGCGCTGCGGCGTGTGGCATCGTTGATCGCGACGGCATTCTGCACGCGATGCGCTTGTTTACTTGAAATGTTTGGGAAAATGTCGGAGGGGGTTTAGGGGCCCTTTAAGCAGCAAACGACGATAGCCGAGAAAAAGTACTGAAAGTTCAAGCGGAAACCAGCTAGCTCGACAGTCTTTCACAGGGGACGAACAGGCGCGCCGCAGTTCTGTGGGCGGAGTTTGGATTCTTTTTATTGGGTTGTAACCAATGGTTGTAACCGAGTACAGTTGGATTTCCCCAACGCTAAATGCTGCAGCGCAAAACAAACAAAAGTGTGGTTTTTAGGCGTCAGAGCCACAAGGTGACCACAATGTCCGCCGTGGTGGGGTACTCCGGGATAGCTTTGACCTGTGGATCTCTAAAGTGCACCTAAATCTAGGAACACGTGGGTTCTCGCTTTTTCTGTCACATAGAAATGTGGTCGCCATGGTCGGGAATCGAACCCGCGTCCTCTAGCTTAGCAGCGAAACACCTCAGTAACTTAGCTGCCACGGCGAGTCGCAGCGCAAAACAAAACTAACTTGAGGGGGCTAGGAAGATCGGTCATCTTAAGGTATTTTCTCCTTTCTACCATCTTGCCTGCACTGCAATATGCTTAGCAATGCGGCCAATCATTATTGCCAGCTCTAGGCAGGCTATTTCCGCTAGTGCACGGACTCAGTGTTTTAGAGAACATCGCGTTAGCCGCTCCTACCTCCCAGTCGATAGACCTCTTAAGAGCGTTACTTTTCTTCGCGAAAGCCTTCCGGATCATTTGCAGAAAGAAAATTACTTTTTTTTTATTTATCTCCCCTTTCTCGAGGACCAATTTACATACGTTAGGGAGTTTTTCTGCGCTTAGCTAAATCGCCCGCCAGCACCGAAGGAGTCGCCATTTCCGGGTAATAACTGAACCCCCAGCGTCTTCCACTATAATCTCGCGGCGAGCAGATTATTTATAGAGCAATATTTTTTTCTGTTTTTCTAGCTTTCTAGTCCTCTAACGACGAGATAGTTATGTTTGAGGCCCGCGCGCTTAGATTTAGGTGCATGTTAAAGAACCCCAGGTGGTCGAAATTTGTGGAGCTCTCCACTACGGCGTCTCTCATAATCATATGGTGGTTTTGGGACGTTAAACCCCAGATATTATTATTATTAACGACGAGATAGTTAAAAATTTGGAGAGGCGTTCTACTAACGCACAAGGCGTACATGTATATACTCAAGTAAGGTCTTTTTATGCGTGAATACTCATCTGGTATTTTTAAATTATATCCGTCATTAAATTATGTCTTCTTTGGAAGAGATGTAGCCGGTGCCCCCGTAAAGGCACCTACCTTACGTTAAAATTACTAGGTTACTTCTTAAATTTTAGTTGATGATTAAGGTATTTATGATAAAAATAACATAAAACATTGACAAATACAAACAAGGTGGAAGCTCAGGAGAACATGGAGGCTAGAAGAAATTACAAGCCCTTGAACACGGGTTGACGCTGATGCCATTTTTCATCCCATAAAACGTTAGTCACTTCGGTATAACAAGAGGAAACTATTGGAATATCATCTGCAAAACAGCCGGCAATGCGCAGAACGAACGTTAGCTAAATTAATATGATGAATTGTTAATTATCATTCACATAGTATCTTTATCTGCGTGTTGGCTATTTTTGTCTTGGTTATGCTATGCAACTGTTGCTCTTCATTTTTTTTAACAACATTGTGTGTACACATATATACGATTGTTGAATATGTTGTTTTGACTGTTATGTTATGTCTTGACTGTTACGCTAAGTTGTATATTGTATGCACTGCGGTTTCTATGTTTGACACCTCTAAGAGGTGTCTAGCATCATCTCCGGGGTCTGGCTAGTTCCCTCGACGAGAAACCGACACATCCGCTACGATTTGCTTTAACGAAAAAAAAGGAAATCTTTGCTTTAAGACAAGAACCATGCCCGTTAAAGAAGGATCGGTGCTGCAACGAGAGCATATAGATCTTATTTCTTGCTTCATTACGTAACTTCATAAAGATCTAAAACGGTCAACGGCACATTTGTGTATAGAGACATCACGAATGGTTTTATAAGCTGATTATCTGACACCTCCATATTCCGCTACGTTATGAGCCCCTTGTTGTAATACCCCAAGAGTGGAGCTTAAAGGCTAACGAATGATTATGATGTCGATAATGATTCGTTGGACTCGCGACCTATTCGTCATCAACTCTGTGAAGAAAACGCCTTCAGTGTTATTAATCTGTTAAACTTATTTTTACAAGTGGCCGTCAAACACCTCACCAAATGTGCCGCGGCCATTTAATCAACCAGCTTTATAAGTTATCATTCACTAGCAACGACCATCGTAAAGCGAAGTGATTGCATAAGAGAGAAAAGTAGCAATCGCCCCTAATGAATAAATTTACAAAGTTTCCCATAGGAGGCGTATAACCGACACACCGAGAGGCCAGATTGCCCGAGCTGCGTAATCACATCGGCGTTGAAAGCACCCGCCTTTTTAACTACCCCGTATATGGGCTCTCGCGCTATAAAGTATATAACGCCTCTGCCGGCCAACCAAGAGAGAAGTTTGTATAACGGCGTTGGTCGCGGACACGCTGTGCGCGTGTGCTGTATGGGCGCTCCATTTTAATGCTAACGAAGTCCTAATGACGACGCATCTCCAGCCGACGGGAGCGGTCCCGCTTGACGGGGCAGGCCTCGCTATGATCAGGAGCAGTTGAGAGAGAGAGAGGCGGAGGAGATGGAAAGAGAGAGAGAGAGAGAAACAAGGAGGGAGGGAGTGTGTGTGTGTGCGGGGGGGGGGAGGGGCAAGCGCTGACTCTGAGGTTATTTACGCTTTGATGAAAGCGGTATCGCCTGCGTTCCCCCTCCGAGCCTGACGTCGATGCCCGCTTCTTTATCGCAGTGCTTCAATAAATAAAGCGTGTACGGCGTTTGAGCAAAAGCTGCCCCAATCAGCCGGGGCCCGGAAGGCATTTGGGGGCACTACACGATAGAATGAGGCTCCCCCTCCCCCCCCCCCCGGACCCTTTCTTTTTTCCTTTCCAACTCCATCTACTTCCTTTCACTTCGCCCCATCCACATCCACTTATACACCGAACTGCGTGTTTCGATCAGCACCTGGTGCTCATAGTTTCCAACTAAATTTACTTAGATAGATGCCTCAGGTGCGGTAGTTTGGCTGCCATAGGAAGGAAGGAACAAGCGGAAGGACAGGGAGGTTAGCCAATTCTTAGACCGGCTGGCTACCCTGTGCTGGGGGAAGAGGTAAGGGGGATAAAATATGATAGAAGACAGACGTTACAAGAATAAGGGAGAGCAAGAAAAGGAAAAAGAGAGAGAAAAAAAGGAAAGGAGAAGATGACACTGCTTAGAGTCGGTCTCTAAGACCAGTTGTCCGCAAGAAGCGCAATAATGCTTTCAAAGCCTTCTGTGCTGACGACGGACTCGGCCAAGGCCTCAAAACCTTTTGTTCCGGCAAAGGGCGATTACCAAGTTTATCTAGCGCATCGGAAAGTTATTGTCTTGGCGCACTGAAACAGGGGCACTCACACAGAAAATGGGAGATCGTTAAAAGATCACTAGTCAAGGGTGAAAAACAAAACTATGAAGAGTGTTAAGTGACAATCTTGAACCCTGGTTATAGACCAAGTATAAAAGAACTAATGAAAACCATGTCATATGCAAGCGGTGATTTCTAGTTGATGAAACCGTGCGGAGCGAAGGTACATTTTTTGTTAATGTTGAGCGCGGTGTACTTTTACAGTTATGCTACGGCTGCGTGCTATATACTGCATCTAGCTATACGTACTGTATCGTACTGACAGTAATTATCTCAAGCACACTGAGCTGAGTCGAGGTACACGTAACCAATAACGCAACGGCTCATTTTCAATAAAATCTAAAATTGGTGTCACGTATAAAGTCCCCTCCGTACACTACAAAACATGGCGTAAATAAGCCCTGTAACTCTTTCAAGTACTTGCTAATGAAATGTTTAACAAAAATTGATATCCATGCATTTGCCGTATCGCACTGCTTTGCTATAGCATTGTGAACGTTTATTATATTATAATTCAAGGTTGGTGGGGACCATAGTTACACTAGGATAGAGACAAATATTGCGTTGCTCGTAAAACATGCTCGTGACGTCTCAGAGTTCTTACATGCCTAAATTATAGCAAGAGCTGCAATCCATCCGCAACATTGATCTTCGGGTACGCATTATACACATACACACAAAGTGACTTGTTTAGTTCACTGATGACACAGGAGAAATCACCTACGGGCCTCGTGTATTACACGAAAGTATATCAATAACTAAGGCTCGGGAATCATTTGGAACGCATCTAATTATTGCATCAATTTGAAAGTGTTGCCAAAGGTTATACCAAATAATTCATTTATTGTCATCCAATTTAAACTATTGTCATCCAATTTAAACTATGTGCCTCGCACAATCTTTTTTGATGGTGAGATACATTAAGAAAAAAAAAGGAAGTATAACACCTGAATAAATGACTTTCAACAAAGATTGTAATTAAACCACATCATTGATCGTTCGTCGTTCGCAACGTGTTTCTCTACAACAATTTAATGCTGTAAGCAACGTGTCTCAGCAATGTTCGAGTTCTGTTTATAGCATCATTACAATGCAGCCGTGCTCGCAAACACGTGAAAATCATTTCGATTGAGTTCCCTCAAGCTCTTCGTATGCATGGCATACAACAACGATTACGTTTCCCCTCCGCTTGAGCCGCCATCGTCGGCTGCCCTCGAACGCCTTCACTCGCACGCTTTCACTCGCACATAGAACATACGACGCTCGGGGCTACGTTAACGCGCGTGGATTTTATACGGAACCTGACGGCGACGCCGACGGCTGAAATGCGTTGGGAGCGCCCGGAGTGTCCATACAATAATATCGCAATAGAAGCAGTAAAAATAGCATACGACGTTTTTCAGCACTTCTATGCATATGGCCGCATTTTAACGGCTTCACTGTTATGTTCTTAGCTATACAAATGTTACACTGTCCAGCGCACTATGCATTATATCAAACGAACCGCGTTCTTGAAGCGCACATTGACAATTATTGACACTCTTACATCACAATTCTCGCGAATGTTTTTGGCGCATATTTCGTTTCAACGTCATCCACACTGCGCAACATGAAAACTTACGCTAAATCGAGCAAGAAAAACAATGTTGTGGAGGCACGTCACGCTCGATAAATTATTCTTTCGCGGTTACGTTCGACATCGAGAGCGGTGTTCGGCATCGTGTCGCTGTTTGTCACGGGTAGACAGCAACGCGCATTGAGGCAAGAGTAAACGTAACAAACAAGCATATAAAAGCATATAAAAGAAGCAATAACAAAGAGGCGCGAAAGAGGCGAGGTTTAAAATGCAAACTCGAGGGAGCTAGAAGACTGAACATGCAAACGCGACCAGTCTAGTTTGCATATGTTAACCCCCTCCCTCCCCCCACCCCCCGCCCCCTATTTTTTCATGCATCGAGAATTTGCTGCTGAAAAATTGTCTTAACCTGCGGCGAGATGCGTGCTTCCAAACGCTTCACGCTCTGCGAACAGTGAACGTGAGATAATCCTGCCGCCGAGTGAGGTTTTTTGTCGCGTTCTCCTGTCTTGGTTTTGTCAGCAAAACAGTTTTTTTTTTTTTTATAATGTGGCGATGTGGCGCAGCGCGCGAACGGGGCGAACGTTCGGTCGTAGAGCGCTTGCGGCATAATACTGCGACCTCGCGCCTTTTAACGCCACCTGTACCTGTATACGCGACGTTCTCCCACCCTGACTTGTTGATGCCACTCTGTATAATCCCTTTCATGTAAACAGCCTCGTGCGAGGATAAACGCGGGATCTGTTTATATGCAGCGAGATAAAGAGTAGGTTATAACACTGTCGTTCACAGTCAGTCTTGCCTAAAGCAATACTAAACAAAGTATGAAATAAGTTACGAAAGCATCGAAATTCCACTCGGGAGACACGACAGTTACGATAAACAGAGTTTATTTCACGTATTTTTTTTTAAGTTGACTGTATATATTGAGGATCGCGAGCGCGCGGTGGGTGCACGCCAGCGCCAACGGAGCTGCACGTCGGTCGACGGCCGTGACGTCAAGCGTACAGGCGGCGGAAGCAGGGTGCGCGCTTTTCTATTCTTCTGCTTCGCTTTTTCCACCTCACCTTTACATCCCACTTTTCCACTTCCACAAAGGAGCTGAGACGCGTTCCTCACAGAGCATTATTCGATGCCAGTGCCGTTCATACTGGTTCTAAGGACGAGCGGGATGAGTTGGAGCGGAGCGAGTTGATAGACACGGGCGAGGTCTGGCATGGTTGGCAAGCCCGTTTATGGGCACGTTAAGCTTCACCTCCTCTAGTTCACGGCGCGGCCGCTAGGCACGGCAGTTTTAGAAAAACACACTAAATTCATTATTTTCCGCCAGTGTCTGCGTGAAATCAAGATTGTGTCAACCAATTCTAGTGCGCAAGCTTTCAATTGAGTTGAAAATCTCGGCGGCAAAAGTTTTGTTTAATATTCCTTTAAGTAACTTGACTTCATATATATATATATATATATATATATATATATATATATATATATATATATATATATATATTCCGAAGCACCGGACCGGGGATTCGAACCAGCGACCCTTCGCTGCCCAGTGCGCTGCGTTAGGCAACTCAACCACGCTCCAGTTTTCTTTCTTTATTGCCATAAATAGCTCGCCGTTATTTAGCCGGAGCATGCATGGCGCGTGATTGTGGTAGAACAACCACGTACCATGCATGTACTGGCGAAATAAAGGCGAGTTATTTATATGCACCACTTACCGCTGGTAGTGCGCAGATGTCGGAGGAGCTTGAGCGCGTTTCCTATCACGCAACGCTCGTACATTTTCTTTCAATTTGAAAGCTGCCCTTGAGACGCGCACAAGAAAGGGGGTCTTTCTGTACCCACTCGTGATGAGGAACGAAAAATCACACCATCTCCCGCTAAAGGGGACCATGAGGCGATGCGAAGCAGTGTTTCGGCATGTAGAGCCCGCGTTTCAGAGGTGGAGTGGTGAGGGGGAACGGGGAGA
Source organism: Rhipicephalus sanguineus (assembly GCF_013339695.2). Taxonomy (NCBI): domain Eukaryota; kingdom Metazoa; phylum Arthropoda; class Arachnida; order Ixodida; family Ixodidae; genus Rhipicephalus; species Rhipicephalus sanguineus. Next base: position 80,116,566 of record NC_051180.1, read on the forward strand.
GGGGAAGTGGAGAGGAGAAATGAGAGGGGGATGGGAAAGGGAAGAGGGGGAGGGATGGGGAGAGGTGATGTGGAGAGGGGGAGGTGATAGGGGGAAAGGGGGAGGGGAGGGGTGAAGTGGAGAGGGTAAATGAGAGGGAGATGGGAAAGGGTAGGAGAGAGGGGAGTGGAGAGGGTTTGCGCATGCGCAGTAAGGGTGGTCACGCCGCACACCACCACCACCACCACCACCGGATTGAACTCCGCTATAAGATGCTTCACATCTAAAAGAACCCAGCCAGCTCCACTTCGCAAACGCTGTCGAAACAGCGAAGCTTATGCCCGTCCTTCATCAGGCTATCTTGTATTTCTATGTTTTAGGAGCTGGCTCGCCAGGTTCTTAAGCTTGGGCGAAGTCCCGCGCCGTAACCTCCATCCATCCATCCATCCATCCATTCATTCATTCATTCATTCATTCATTCATTCATTCATTCAGCGCACGCTCGCGCGAAAGAGACGTCTTCTTCCTCTTGTTCTTCGAGCGCCTTGATGATGATATTAACGCAGGCAAAACCACATATAGCATAGCCAACTGTAGCATGCGGCTCTCGCTCCACTCCGGCGCGTGCTCTAGTTTGATAGGAGACCGCTAGAGGGCCACAACTGCGCGCTTCTTCTCTCTTTCGACAGTCGTCAGTCAGTATGCTTCGATACTAATAACATAAGTGAAGAATCCAAGGCGGCGGAACGGAGGGCTCGCAAGGCAGCAGCAGCGTGGGCTTGTCGCCAAGTCCCTGCGGTGAGAGCTCGCGAGGCCGCAGAGAGACGTCAGCGCAGCGCGGACCCCGAGGTACAAGCCCGCGAAGCCGAAGCAGCGCGGAAGCGGCGGCAAGAGAACCTCTAGGAGGTACGGGCGCGGGATGCAGCGGCCAAGCGCCGAAAGCGGTCGCTACTTGAAGTTGGTGGAGCCGACGCGCGCTTCAAGCGCGATGTCCTCGACCACACGTTCGGCCACAGCTGCAAGGTCTGCGACCGCTTGTGGTTAGACAACAACCTGACCACAATCGCTTCTATAACGACGTGTCACGTCTTTACATAACAGTAGAGGAATTGTACGGAGCATTCACGGTTTACCCGATTATCTCCGAGCAAGCTCCTCTAACATCATTCACTTCGTGGATATGGTGGGGATTTTTTTTAATTCTTTCATTCGTTGGCGCTTAGCTTCGGCTTCTCTGGCGCGAACATCGCGGTTGGCTCCGCGACGACACGCCCGTCATCGCGTCAGCTATCGCTGACGCTCACGTCGGGCGGCTTCTTCATCGGGAGATAGAGAAATGTTCGCCATCTTGAAAGAGCAAGATCCTGAATACTGACACCGACGTGCTATTTTACGCTCCACTGCACCTCACCGTCACCCCATTTTGGAGCGTTTCTCGAAGGTTCACCCCTCGACAACCTCCGCCTACACCCTCGCCTCTCGCAGCACACGCAGCCCTCCCTTCCTACCGAGCCTCACTCTCGCCACCCTGCGAGGCCACGTGATCACCGCTACCACAACCCCGGACATGAAAGTCTCGACTAAGAACAGCTTCGCTGTTTTTAAAAAAAAGAGAAAAAGAAAAGAACACCGGGCAAATCTAGAGTTACTCTATATGGCTCCTTTAAAGGTAGCATATAAAGTAACTCTAGGCACACCTTGCGTCAGACACCCCCGTGTTGCACGAGACGCAGAGGGGTCACTCCACGCGCCGCAGTTTAAAAGCAAAGGAAATATTTAAGGGCGTCTGATTCTCCATTGTCGACACTTGTAGCGCGTTGCTCAAGCACAAACACGTAACAACTGTGACAGTTCACGCTTGCCCTGTGTATACCTGTGCGTTCTTTTCGGGCATCCTTCTTTGTGCTTCAGCGGCGCGCTGCAAGTATCGAGCTGCTTGTCGTTCTTCGCGTGGCATTCCAACTTTTCGCTATCTCATTCATTGCTTCGCTCTTGCGGCGAAACTGACTTTTTAAATTCATTTTCTTAATAATAATAAAGTGAGTAGAGAGACAACGAGTATTATAAATATATAGATCTTAGGACATTCGTTATTTGTAGCACCACGGAGTGGTGCCAGTTAATCTTCTATGTGGGTGCCGGGTGTTGAAACGGAGTAGTTTTACTTATTCGCCGTGGCGATTTATATTACTCAACTCCGCTAAGATTGAGATATGGCTCGGAACCCAGATAATGTGACAAAGAGTCATAGGACGTCGTGTGTTATCATTACAACACGTCGGTTATGTTGCCGTTCTTATCTCCAACTTCTGCGATCCATATCGCTGCGGGTGTGTCTTTTCCGTTATACTTTTTGTTGTTCCAGCGACGTTTATAAATGTAGAGAGTTTCGTCGCCTTTCGTGTTTATGAGCCCGATTATTTTCGGTGACTGGCGCTGGGCCAGATCTATGCGATTTGCTACTACATAAAATCCGGTATTTGTTTTTGTTTTTTTCTGTGCCCCTAACCTTGGTTTGTTCGACGATTGCAAGCTTCGCCGCACTGCACGCATCTATACGCATATAGGCCTCTCCTGTAGTCTCACCCGCGGGTATAAAGGCGCATTGAGCGGTAAGAGAACTAGCTTGAGCAAGCGGTCGTCTTTTATGTCGTAACTCAGACAGAAAATGCAGAAATAAATGATTCTACTAAGTGCGCATGCGCGCGCTTTGAGGCCTGTGCACCAAGTCGCGTGGTTTGCCTGCGGACAAAGCAACAGTTCGCATTGTGCAGGCACTGATTTTTCAGAAGGTGCCTCATCCGGGAGGGCTTGGGAAAGTGCTTTATTAGCACTTAGAAGACACAGCCGGCCATGCGTTAATCACGAGTGTGATAGCTGCCCTTGGTTTGCAGAGAGATTTGTACCTTTCAGGCGAAAGAAGCTAGCGCTCAGCCACATAGTATATGGTGGCTTCGCATTTCAGTAGTTCGAGTGATTTTATGCACTGCTTGAAGAGAAAGGAAAGACAGCAAGCTCTCCAAATTAACTACATGACGTCATGTGTCATTTCATGCCTTTTCAGTTTGCTACCTGCTGTAGGAAAAGTAGTCAGGTTGGCGCGTCTGGCTGTGTAGTTTAGAGTTGAGTAAAGCGAATGAACTAATGAACGAATTCGAGAGCTGGTGAGTAACGACATGGCTTCTCGGCAAAAAGCGCAAGTACGCCGCCATTGCGAATTGGATGGATTTTCGTTCACTCGTAAAACGGAAATAATTAGGCAAGACGTCATGGTCGGGCATGCCGTGTAGGCAGCCATCGATGTTGTCACCGCACACATTTGGAGTGGAACCGCGAATGTTGAATAGGCCGCCCTTGCGCTGTAACGGCCAACACATCAGGAACGAACCCTGCGCCGCGCCGCTGTTCTTGACAGTTAGGAAACTCGATGCTTTGAGGAAGCGTGCCGTTTCATGTAAAAGTTCATTAGGGACTGGATTCTTCACTAGTATATACATTCTTCTACAGTGAACTCTGCCTTACTTAATGTACCGTTTTAGCACGAAATTTCGCCTTGCCACCGTTGATTAGTTTTCGCTTTGTGCATCAGAAAGTAAATTATTATTTAGTGGCACGAGCGCGGAGTGATATTCTTGTTTCTCTCCCAAGCACTTCCGGTTTTCCGAACACTCAGAAAATGTGTTTCAGAAAACAAAACTAGTGCGAAATCGATGACTCTGGTTGAAGAGTTATATTGAATACGTATGATATCAGAGCATAAGTTTACTTAAAATAAGGGCAAATTAACTGTCAAGATGATAATATGAAATGAAATTAAAGATGATTAATGAAAATCAATTGAGTGAGCCCGTTGAAAAATCAGACGCTTTTTATTCTGTGAGCAGTTGGGATCGTTGCGCCACCTGGCGAAGCAGATCTCAACCTCGCGCTTTCTTCTACGTGGACTCCGAGATCCGCTTCGGCAGCGCGACGAACCATAATGTTGATCCAAGGAATACATGGCTTGCACCTACGTCACTTGACGTCACTACTCGGAGCGAGTCGGCCATATTGATGAACAGTGGTTAGACCTTGTTCAGCGCTGTCTCGCCGCACCGGCGAGTTTCTCCCTCCACTATGGTTATATGCGCAGTTGTAGGCTGTTATAATCGTATATCGACAGCTGCGAAAGAAAGAAGCAGCCCACAAGTATGAGGTTCTTTCGAATACCAAAAGTTATTGAAGGCCAGTGCGAACGTACGAAAATGTTCAGCGCCAACCATCGGAGGACCTGGCTGGCGCACGTAGGGCGTGCAAACTTAGACGAATAAAACCCCAACGTTCGTGTGTGTGGAGTGCACTTCGTAGTAGGCAAGCGAAAAAGAGAGGAGATTTGAAGACACTTAATAACGCGGACGCTCCTGTGTTGGCAGGAAAGCCGTCCGCGTTGGTCGATGAGACGAACCTAGACTGGGCGCCGTCTCTACGACTCGGCTACAGCTTCAAGCATACAGGCGCTGAGCGACATGAGCGCGCGGACAACAGCGTCACGAAAAGCAGCAAGCGGAGGCCGAACGGCGCCGAGCACAGGCTTCTGCGTGTTGATGAAGCTGAATGCGGCTCGCTCTCGATGACGGTCCGCATGCAGTGACAAAACCATCAGCACTACGTTAACACACACGTACATGCATCCCTCTATGTTTATGACAAAACGGACAGAGGGGACGCAAGACCGAAGAACACGCTCCCGCGTGAGCACCTCGCTGCACTAGCATGAGAGCAAAGCGCAAACATCAGCATTTCTTCATTTAGGAGCGTTCGTGCATCGCTATTTGATAACTCGGGGCTGGCGAATGGGTCAACTTGATGAACCATTCAACTTACCTCTGCAAGCACTATCAAATTTACGTTCTCGAAGCTCCTTTTCAGACAGGCTCTTTACCCATGCAGCCGCTGGTGAAGCAGTTGTGCGATTCCATTGACTTGTGCGCCGTTATTTCGCCCAGAGTAACAGGGTTAGTGCTGAAAATGAAATAGTCCACGACGTCGCCGTGCGACGCTTCTTGGAAGGCGGAGACGTTCGAAGTCGTGTCCGTTCCGGGCCGAAGCGCGTAGGGATCCACTCCGTCTCACAACCGCACCTTTTCCTCATAGCGAGAACACGCTTGCCCTATAAGCACTGGATAGTAGGCCGCATTTAACGGCTGCCTTGTGCCAACCGGCGGCATGATGCAGAATAAACGGCTCCCGAAAAAGAAAGTGACCGTGGCAATGCGGCTCCATCAGCTCCGTGTACTAACATTGTAGTCGTACGGCTGCTACCTACGGCTTGTCTGTGCGGCTGTTCACCAATATGGCCGCCGCAGTAGGACCGCAGCAATGGTTACGTCACCTTCAAGCCATGTATACGCCATGGCATGCAGGAACGCCAACGTGCGAGTGCCACTACCAGATACCTTATACAAAGGTTATGGTAGCCTCCAATTTTTTTAAGTGACTTGTGATAATAAGAAAAGCGATGTGGACGAGTTGGTTTACGCTCATGATGGAGATGAGTAGCCCGAAGCACAGAAGGGTGGAAGTACAGGCATGGAAGGACTGAGGAAGCGAAAGAGTGAAGAGCACGAGCGCTGCCTGTATACTTTCACCTTCTGTGCAGCCTAAGAAAAAGAAGCCTTTTGACTCCTTTCGGGGAGTCTTGGCTTGCCACGTGTATGACTCTCTTTAAAGAGGCACGTCAACTTTCTTTGGGTGATCTTTATACTCTCTTCGGAGAGTCATGTGACCCGCAAGAGAGTTAACGTGCCTCCTTAAAGAGAGTCATACAAGTCAAGACTCCCCGAAAGGAGTCACACATACTTTTTTTTTCTTAGAGTGTGCTTCGCGCTGCTCATCTTCACCATTGCGCTAATGACCTTTAACAAAGGTGAAAATCGATGCCGATGACGTCATTGTTAGTCCACAAGGAAACGCCATCCACGCCAACAACGACCACTTTGGCTTCGAATTTGCTTCGTATCAAGATTACAAAAAACCGCGCCCTTATCCACAAAAAGCTTCTTGCTCTGCAATTCTTCGTAATAGATATTTACAACCAATCACGATGCCTAATATTCGCAATGCCCACGAACTATAGGTGGCGCGCCGTGCTTTTCAAGATGGCGCCAGGAGGAGGGTCAACCCGTTTGCTAGCATAGGTATAGTGGCTATAGGAACAGATAGTACGTGCGGACGTACGGCCCGTGCCACTTTCACCGGATGAAATCATGAGCCGCGCTGAATTGGATATGAGACTAAAATACTTTCCCAAACCATGGAAAGTGCTAAGTACTCGCCACCTAATTATTTGCTGCGGTGTGAAAGGTTATATTTCAGCTCCGTTACAGTGTATCAATGATGCTTTGCGAAGTCCTGTGCGTGCTACATAAAACTGCATGAACTAAAATTGACGTATGAGCTGAACGGCACACCGAGGTGGTACGTACCGAGCCTGCCTGACGGATTTGCCGTAGTAGTAGGCCGCCAGCGATTAGCGTCATCGCTGCTGCACGGGACCGCACGTTTAACGTGGTGATGGTTTGCAAACATAATACGCCGCCGTCATTACTTGCGCAGTCGGGAACGCGGTATTACGTCTTGAACGAAACACGAGCATTTAACATCCCATTCAGTAGCGCTTGTGTCACAGCCATGCTGGGACTCTAGCCGTGTGCAATTCACTTCACTCCCGTGTTGCAGATTCGATCAGCACGATCCAAACATGAATATCGAAAAGAATGCACACGTATGCTTTTCGCAACATCGAAGAAGTTAGCCCGAGAGGCGTGGATTGTGGCCGTGACTGCACGTTCCATCGCTCTAACCACTTCGCTTCGCTCGTCGAGCTCGAGCGTGTTTGCGATGCGGCGCTCCATAATATCCACAATAATTGTGATACATGCAATGCACAAGAGGAACTATGCTTTTATTGTGATCTCGCTCAAGGATATTATACGTTAAATACAATCAAAGTGACTTACGAGCGTGAAAGAACATTAACGCACGAGGGTACGTGAAGTGCAACTCGCTCCTCGTGAGTTCAGCTGATCGTTCATCGTCGCTGTCACACTCGGTGCTTTCACAGTCTTCAATGTCCAGTGAAAAATCCTCGTCGTCAAGATGGTTTCATTCAACATCACTGCTGAAAGCAATCAGAAGAAATTCCATCGCCGAACGACTTCGACCACTCCGCGTCACCACGTTTACAATTAGAGAGACGTCTGGACGTGAAGAACATTATCCTCGGATCGGTCAACGAGCAAATCGCTTGCAGTGTGCTGCCACCTATCAACAAACGTACAAAAACAAGCGGCGCAGCGCTGGCTATGAAACCAACACCAACACACTGGCGAAGGACGGTGCGGAAAGCGTTCGCTCCACAAAGGCGTGGAGCAGACGCGTCCTCGAATGATTGAAACGTCGCTCGTACAATTAGTAACAGCGCTTTGCTGACGAAGGATAGAGGCCCTATTTTAATGTATCGACAACTTGAGATCGCTTAATTTTACAAGAGCACATCGCGAGCCCGCGCGACCTCCCGCGTACAGTGTTATGGGATTCATGCTCTACAAGAAACACTGACCAATTCTATATGCAAGTAAAACAGGGTGAGCTTCAACTGAATATGTCAGACGATAACATTTAACTAACCTACGTGGCTACAGAAAGCTGATAGTATGCGTACGCTGTGGGCTAGCATTGAAAGCGCGAGTTGCCACGTATTTTCACGAACACTTCGCGTCTCGCAAGAACGAATCAGATTTCTCATGTCACGGAGGGCCCGGTTTGTTCACTGATGCAGGGAAATTGCAAAGTCGTAGTGTTCCTTCCTTGCCAATGCGTTAACACTGAGGTTAGCACAGCCGAACAGGGGACCGACTGCGTAGTGCTGCCATTTTATCGTCTACTAACCCTCCTCGAGAGGAGGCTCCTGAATTCCGCTTGGCGGCGCGACAGTCTATGGGCATTGCGAATATCATTAGCGAAGCCGATCGGCCAGCGACGGAAAAAGTTATTACGAAGAATAAAACTAGTATGTGATTTCGACTCCAAACTCAAGGGCACTTATTCAGATATATGATTAAATTGTTTCTGACAGTAATGCAGCTTTACCGCCTACACTATACGGCATTTTTATAAGCAATCGAAAGCTGCTATAACTTCGCATTTGAGAGCCCTCTCTTCTGACAAGCAAAGTTTATGCATTAGTGAGTAAGTTCCGTCAGACCAACCTTCAAAAGCACAAAGCGAATTGGGCCGTGCCCGAGCCGATAAGCAAACGGTTACGCTAAATCACGGAGATTATTGCCCAAGCCTTACAGGGCCGCAATTTAAAGTAGCGAGCTCGAAACCCTTCCTATAGTGCCAATGGTCATTAGTCATTACCATGTCGTTATGCGCATCTATGTTAGTGTCATTTACAGTTAACTAAACAAAACGTTAACGGTCATTGTCGACTACTGGCAAAAGAGTGCATGTATACAGCCTTGATAACGGTACCGTTACTGCCTGTTACGACCATACGCTTTTCCTTAATGCAAGGTAGTTTTTGTAAGCTGTACCAAAGGGAGACGCAGGATGCTTTGCATACACATCGGTTAACAGCGTTACTCTTCGAAGAAAATTGATAATTAGTATCAATCTATTCAACACTGACAAACGCCACGAAGGCGACATATTTGTTACGGACATTCCTAACATCATCAGAGTTTGTCCGTCCGTCCGTCTCTGTACATTCTCTCTCTCAATATGCCCTTCTCCGAGAACGAAGGAACGACACACACCTACACAGATGTCCACTTTGTGCTTGTCATTCACGAAGCCTACCCTCTATTAGAAAGAGCCTAATGAATAGCACCAAATCGCAAAATGAAAAAAAAAAGAAACACTCGAAGCGCCTGCTTACACTTAAAGAATGTCTTACGTTCGAGACACGTGAAACGCTCGCTGTAGATAAAGTGTCTAGAGTATAGCCGCGGGGCTTTAAGTGTGACAGCCAGGCGCCTCCGCCATTACTTTAACGCATGAGCAAGCAATACGAACCCCTTTGAGCTTCATCTCACAAAACAGCGGGGGGCCCACACTCGCCGTGTACACAGATCCTAAGACGTGGGACGACACTTCTATCAGCGACGATGTGCGGATGGGAAAATATTTCGGTGCATAAGGTTTCGCGCCTTGCTAGGCGCTACGAGGCATTTCTTATCTCCCTCGCTCCTTCGCATTGCGCTTTTCCACGTCGACGTACAGTCTCGTGCGCATCCTGTACGCCGGAGTGGGGGATAGAAGCCGGAATACGATCCTGAGCTAAGAAAGGCACTGGCGGCTTCGAAATGGAAGCAAAGGCTGCTGCTGCTGCTGCTGCGGGCTGAAATGCCATTTACGTAATTGGATGGCGCGCCCCGCTTCCTACTCCCGTGATCTCGCCTTCCTTTGTGCTGTTAATTCCGTGCAGTGTCGCGAGCATCACCGCTGGCGACGACTAATCGCGTAGTACAGATAAATGCCTTATAGGCCACCTATTTATGCCTTATAGGCTACTTTTCCTCTGTACACAATTTTTCTTTGCTGTAACAAAATTTATACGAGCTAATATGTCGCACTGAGCAATACGTTTACCTCGGGGATTAGATGAGAGTATATATGTCATATTGCTGAGCACAGACAGTTATAACCGCCGTGGTGGTCTAGTGGTTATGGTGCTCGGGTGCCGATCCAAAGGTCGCGGGATCGAAACCCGGCCGCGGAGGCCGCGTTTCGATGGAGGGAAAATGCCAGAAGTCCGTGTGCTTACATCTAGGCGCACGTTAAACAACCCCAAGTGGTCGAAATTTCCGGACCCTCTATTACGGCGTCTGTCATAATCACATCGTGGTTTTGGGGCGTAAAACCCCATAAATGAATGCTATTACTGACTATTACCAACGAGTGTTTGTTAAACTTATTAGATGTGAAGCATCTTCTAGCGGAGTTCAATCCGGTGGTAATGGTGGTGGTGTGCGGCGTGACCACCCTTACTGCACATGCGCAAACCCTCCACTTCCCCTCTCCACTTCCCCGCTCCTCTATCCTCCCCTTTCCCCTTCACCATTCCCCCTCTGAAACGCGGGCTCTACATGCCGAAACACTGCTTCGCATCGCCTCATGGTCCCCTTTAGCGGGAGATGGTGTGATCTTTTCTCTAAACCGAATAACCACCTATGTCATAAATTTCTCATTGGATTTTATTAATATCATATAGTGCCCCGTGATTTGCGCGCCTACCGAAAGGCAGAGATACCATGTAGACGGGCGTTGTCAACAAGAGAGGATAAAGCGAAATGAATCAGTGGATTTCGGTGTTTCAAAAACCGTGGTGTGATTATGAGGCACACCGAAGTGGGATACTCCGGAGTGACTATCACCACACGGGGTTCTTTGACGTGCACGGGTGCTCTTGCATCTCGCCCCCAACCAACGAAACGCGGCCGCTGTGGCCGATGGTCTCTAACAGGTCAAGCACGGCCAATAAAATTTCTCTTGAGGTATAACATACATGATGTGTGCATAGTAAATTGCTTGTACACATCGTCGCGATATAACGTAAACATTAAATGGACGTAGCGCAGCTATATTAGACTATACAATACTCGTATATTCAAATATTTTCGTAGTAAATGTAAGTACAACGCGTAGAAACCGCGTTATAAGATGCCGCCTGGGCACTCCGAGGTCTGTGCTTTTAACAGTAGTGGTATAAGTGCTATTCCAGCTGACCATACTATGTACAGTGCTGCACAGTTCTCCCAGACTACAGTGTAAAAAAATTCGTTTCCCGCTGCTGCTTTTTTCGTTCGTCCCTCTTCTTTCCCTTTTCACCGCCCTTTAGTTGGTTGCACTGTGTAGCCAGAACGCGCTGTTAGAATGAATGGTACGCCATTTTTGTCGCCATTTGCTATCGTTCTGTCATCTAGCTCCGTTCGTTTGGTTCTCGTTGTTCCGCTACGGCTTCATCTACTACTGCTACCCACTCTTGCTCTCGCGTCCATTTTCCTGATGGGTTCACAGAGTTTCGTGTTTACTGTTGCAAAATAAGAAGTTTGCCGCGTTACGCGCCCGGAATGCTCTTTCGGGTCCGCGCCAACTGATTCTAGACACGTTTTAATCTCACGCGAGTCGGGAATAAAAAAAGGACTATTTTCTTATTTTTTTTTACTCTCTTCCTCTGATGGCGTGCTGAACTAATCTCTGAGAACTGCTACCCCGCTAGCTGTTTGCTCCGATGCAGTCGTTATGGCGCTATATGTGCAGCCATACGGGAAAAACTGTAGCGAGGCTTAGTTATAATGAGCTCATGCGTCAAAACACCCTTCGCGTGCGGGTGTAGCGTCAACAAAAAAAGGATATGCGTGGGAACGTTTAAATGTGAGTTCCTGATGTGCTGCTGGCATGGAACGGAAATTCTTTTCTCGTTCCATTCGAGCTTCGTCTGGGTTCAGCCTTAGCTCAGAGCAAGAGACATAGATACTTTCTTTTTTGCATTTTAATCTGTGTGCTTTGATGATATAGAACTGTGTTTTCAAGGGCGTTCGTCGCTTGTTCTTTTCTTCTTTATTTTTCACATCTTTTCACAGTAGTTGCAAACGGATCGAAAGTTTGTCTCTAGAGTTTTCCTCCTGTTTAACACAGCGCCACAACATTTAGTATTGCATCAGAACGTTGAATTAAGTATCATAAATCTTCCAAGTCATTTCTTGCCAAGACGGAGCAAGCTTTCTACGAATCAACCCAATACTAGGCTAATCAGACCAGTACCACAACTAGCACAGTCATATCAGTTTGATATCAAGTTTCTTACACACGTGTGTGTGTGTGTGTGTGTGATGTACTAAGAGGGCTCCAAAATTTTCGACCACCTGGGGTTCTTTAACGTACACCTAAATCTAAGTACACAGGCCTCTGTAGCATATCGCCTCCATCAAAATGCAGCCGCCACTGCCGGGATCGAACCCGTGACCTTCGGGTCAGTAGCCGTGCACCGTGACTACTGCACCACCGAGGCGGACAGCGCTTAACATGTATGAGCGTCCAAGAAAAATGTCAACAATGGCGACTCTAGCTAACATAAACGACCTTATCGTTGGCGCAAGCGACCTTCCAAGTGCCACCAATGTGTAAGAAATTCTGATCGCGAACAAGGACCCGCCTACACTACTCGTTGTTTCCGCTTTCGTTTACCTTCTTTTCAGATAAGTTACCATTACTGTAGATACCGCACATTGATGCTGCAGCGAATATAAAAGTACGTACAAATCAAACGACTATCTAAAGCGCGCAAGACCAACAAATAGGACGAGATAGAGCACGAGGAAAGAGTTAAGCCTGCATGGTTGCCATCGAAAATTGCAGCTTCGGCACGATCTCGTAATCTTATAATCGGCTGAAGGGGACAAACGAGGGCGGAAAATTATTCGTAGCCCAAGCGAGGATCGCAAGCGAACGAGAAAGGTATGACGTTAAGGCAGCGGATAAAAAAGAAGAGGCGCACGGGCACTGCATCGGCTCTCGGTACTGAATTAGAGGACGAAGCGAGGCAGTACATACGTCTTGCGTCAGCAAGGCGAAAGGCCTCCAGGCTGTACCCAGTGACCCGCGATGAAGGAGAGGGAGGGGGAGAGAGTCTGGGCGCTGAACCTAATCTCCGCTAATCGGCCAACTGACGCGAGTGGCCTCTCGGGGATTGCTGATTACTTAGGGAGGCTTCTAGCAGCGAGCGGGCTACTCGCAGAAAGACGCAATAAAAACGAGAAGAACGAGAGAGGCAGGTAAGGAAAAAGCAGGTACGTAAGTTAAAAACAAAAAGGCAAAGAGGCGAGCGTAGGAGAGGCAGGTAGGGCTGCACGAGAAACAAGACAGGGGTACCGCGATCGCCGGATGAGAAATCGGAAAAGGAGCCGGAAGCAGCAGCGGAAGCCGAGAGACGAGCCACTCTCGGTGGCGGAGACCGCGGTCGAGAGCTCGCCGTGCGCGTGGCACCCGGGAGATAGAAGGAGATTAGTGGCGCACGGAGCGGAAGTGGGGCTCTTGCCACATAGCAGAGTCGGCGGCGTTGCTCCCCGCGTCCTAATCAACGTCCCGTCTATGTACTTCTTTTTTTTTCTTTTAGTATTGATAAATGCACGTAAGTTGTGCACGCGTATTTATTTCGTTCTCTTTCATTATTGTTTTGACTTCGAAGCATTCCTTTGTAAACCAAAAGTATTTTGACTACTTCCTGCTTCCTATCTATCTATCTATCTATCTATCTATCTATCTATCTATCTATCTATCTATCTATCTATCTATCTATCTATCTATCTATCTATCTGTCTGTCTGTCTGTCTGTCTGTCTGTCTGTCTGTCTGTCTGTCTGTCTGTCTGTCTGTCTGTCTGTCTGTCTGTCTGTCTGTCTATCTATCTATCTATCTATCTATCTATCTATCTATCTATCTATCTATCTATCTATCTATCTATCTATCTATCTATCTATCTATCTATCTATCTATCTATCTATCTATCTATCTATCTGTCAAGCCGCCTACCTCAGGGTGCTCTCGTGGTCGCCTCCTAGCTTGTTATATACCGAAATTGGAATAGGAGTGCGTGACGGACATGACTGAAAGGGAATGACATGAATAACGCGCTATGTATGTCGCATACGTCATGAAACCCTTTCCAACAGTCACGTGTGGCCTATACCCGCATACCACGGCCCATGGTACGCGGTAATGCGCTACAGGTGATTCACAGTCTACATCAACACAGGACAGCGAAAATAGACATTGAATACTCTAAGAAACTTTGCGTAGATTAAACGGGAGAAAGACATACCGTTCCTTATAGTTAGTAATTTCAATGTAGCATACGAACGCTTACATATGTACTATCGGCGCCCCGCCACGGTGGTGTAGTGGCTATGGCGCTCGACTGCTGACCCGAAGGTCGCGGCATCGAATCCCGGCCGCGGCGGCTGCATTGTCGATGGAGGCGAAAATGTTTGAGGCCCGTGTACTTAGATTTAGGTGCACGTTAAAGAACCCCAGGTGGTCGAAATTTCCGGAGCCCTCCACTACGGCGTCTCTCATAATCAAGGTTGCCACTGACTTTCTAGTAAATGTCGCCAAACGACGAGCAAAAAGTCGCCAAAAGTCGCCATTTTTTTTACAAATTTCGCCAAAAAAGTCGCCATTCTAGATATGTGTGGCAAACCTAGTAATAAAAATTTCCCCTCACGTATAGCCCCGTAGAATACAGTACCATCCAAGACCCTGAAATTATATTGACATTTCTCGATGCCAGTCGTATCGCCCGCTTCACCATGTGAGTGCATAGTGCTGCTTTTCCGACTAGCCGCAAGATATGCGTGGTGGCGCGAGGATGAATGAATGAAACGCTCATGATCTCATTCCATCCCTGTCCGCTCGTTTCAAAGGTAAAAGTGTGGTAAACCCTGGGCGAAAACAATGAAAGCGTTCTTTGTAGACAGCTTTACGTACCCTTATATAAATAAAATGACTAAAAGGTTTATTGAAGGTAACACGACAGAATTCTTACAGCAGTCTTACACCTTTTCATTGTGAACTAATATGATACCGGACACCACCGACCCTTTCTTATAGTCGCCTATATCTACACGCGTCAATCCGACGCGTTATTAATGATCAGGTTGACAATGTAAAATGTTATATAGCAATTGTTTTCATTGCACACGCTCACCGAAAACAGTGGAAAATGCCTCAATAAATATTCTTTATTGCACGAATAGCCGTGTATCCGCCTCTCTTCGCTATTCCAAAGCAGTCTTTGCGAGCTGAATTGGGGGTACCGCAACAGTGAATAAGTCGCCAAGCGATTCAGAACATTTGGAGCTTTGGCGGAACAATTGGTCGGAACACGTGGCCAACCCATCGTCTAGCCCCTTCAGAAGCGAAACTTTAGAGAAGCTTAAAACACCTAAAGCCATAAACTTATAGACACTGCCGCCTCGCGCTTTTCAAGGCAGTCCGCTGACTTACATTTTGCTAAAATGTCGCCGGGGGACGTTCCAGTACCTCCTGCATCTAGACGAATTGAGGAGATGCACAGGAGTTACAGGACGGACAAACCGAATGACGCGTAATGTGCACATTCTACTCGTGGGTTTAAAACCAAGAAAAAAGAGAATGTTGCCGCTCATTCATTGGGAAGACACTGATCTTAGGATGCATAACTCAGTGGAGACCTAAGCCGAAAATCGCCAAAAATTCGCCAAGTCGCCATTCATAATTTTAGGTCGCCACGGGTCTCTCAAATTCGCCAATTTGGCGAAAAGTAGCCACCATTGGCAACCCTGCTCATAATCATATCGTGGTTTTGGGATGTTAAACCCCAGATATTATTCCTATGTACTGTCGGCATCAAATAAAACCCGAACAGCGGCAAGTATTCGCAGCAGTAAAGTGCGCGCCGTCCAGTCATCACCATGGTGAGGCACGCGCATTCGGTTTGGCAACAATGCGCATATGCGCGCGCCTGTCCATGGTAGTGGTGGTGGTGGTAGAAACATTTATTGCCAGTGTGCGAATGCTTGCCGCTGTTCGGATTTCATTTGACGCCGATAGTATCGCTATGACTCAACAGGCTATAGCCTAACGTTGCTCGTCCCCGCAGGAATACTTCGTTTCGATAACAGGGTGATTCCACGAGAGGTCGAACATGCCTGTCCGGTCGCATTTTTTGTTTTGCCTGGATTTTTTATATGTTATGTGGGCACATTCAAAGTGCACGGAACTGAGAATTTTATTTCCAAGAAACGCTCCCAGCGCGCCGAAAAAATATTTGAAGGCGGCGGCGCGGGCCTCCTGTTTTTGCTCACTGCAATGTTTTCGCATTTCACGGCCAAATTTAGCGCGAACTATAAATGATGTGTCGAAATTTTTTTTGCTGGTTTTAATACGCATTACTGTGAATTACATCCATGCTTTTTTTTATTCCGTCCTCAAAAAGACGAAAATATGAAAAAATGGCAAACATGGCCGAAATCAAAAAAGTGTGTTAAGTTTGAGACGCCTTGGCGCCTTTGCTATTACAAACAGAAACTTGAAAACGATGTCAAATATAGAAAACAGCCTTCGCAACATTTATACTGAAGATCATTTTCCTACGAGCAGCGCAAAAAAAGAAAAAAATAGTTAAAGAAGCGAGTTTTTTCAAAAAAGCACATTTTCACAAAATAAAATAAAAAAAACTCCGGTCTCAATTTTGACGACAATTTTTTATCGAAGAGTGCTTATGTCAATGAACACACGGTTTTAATATCATATGTCCTCATTTGCTTTGTTTACGAGATATAACTGGCCAAAATGACCCTTGCTGTGTGTGCTCACTTCATTGCGACCGATGGTTGTTATCAGCTTGCATTGTGCGTAAATCTCAGTTTTAATTATTCTGCTGCAGCAAAACCTTGCTCTGGTGGCTTTTCGTCAAGAAAACTGTGTTCTCAGATTTTATTTGTGTCTAGCGTGTGCAAAAGTGGGCTGCTGCCGCCCTCTAAAGGGTGATTCCACGAGAGATCGAACATGCCTGTCCGGTCGATATTTTTATTTTGCCTGGGTTTTTTATATGATATGTGGGCACATTCAAAGTGCACGGAACCGAAAATTGTATTTCCAAGAAACGCTCCCAGCGTGCCAAAAAAATATTTGAAGGTGGCGGCGCGGACCTTCTGTTTTTGTTCACTGCAATGTTTTCGGATTTCACGGCCGAATTTAACGCGAAATATAAATGATGTGTCGAAAATCTTTTGTTGGTTTTAATACGCATTACTGTGAATTATTTCCATGCTTTTTTATGGCGTCCTAAAAAGGAAAGAAAATGTGAAAAAAAAATGACAAACCCGGTTCAAATCAACAAAGTTTGCTAAGTTTGATCTGCCTTGGCGCCTTTCCTATTTCACACAGAAACTTCAAAACAGTGTCAAGTATTTCAAGGAGCCTTTGCAACCTTTATGCGGAACATGGTTTTCCTACAGGCAGCGCAAAATAAGAAGAAAATAGTTAAAGAAGCGAGTTTTTTTTTTTTTCAAAAAGTACATCTTCAAAAAAAAAAAAACTCAGGCTTCAATTTTGACAACATTTTGTTATCGAAGAGCGCTTATGTCAGTGAAAACACCGTGTTAATATGTATGTCCTAATTTGCTTTGTTCACGAGATTTAACGGGCCAGAATGACCCTTGCTGTGTACAGTGCTCACTTCAGTGCGATTGATAGTTGTCATCAGCTTGCATTGCACGTAAATCTAGTTTAAATTATTTTCCTGCAGTAAAACTTTGATCTGGTGCCTTGTCGTCAAGAAAAATGTATTCTCAAACTTTAATTGTGTCTAGCGTGTGCGGGGGTGGGCGTCTGCCGCTCTCTTAAGGGCTAACGCGTGCTCAGTTTGCAGCTTACAACCTCAACTTACCCCGCCAGTATTCGCTAATCAGAAGCACGCGAGACACCGCGAGCATATGGTTTAGGGCACTTTGTCAAAACTCTCCTTGCACACAGAATAAAGCATCTGTCTGCAGCGAAGGCCAACTTAATCTGTAACTAAATGCCACAATCAGCAGGCGCGCTGTTATGCAGTTGTTTTCTCGCTGCCTGCTTGCTTCCCTTCCATTACGTGCATTCTACGCTCTAACCATCTTCCCCATTGGACGCACCCTGTGACTAAACAACATTTGTAAAAAGTTAGCTCAATCATTTCCGAGCCGTTTATTTCACTTCCCGCTATCACATGTTTTCGGCGTCGCAGATAACGTCTTCCTGTATCATCTCGACCTTTACCTCAGCGTTTCAACAGCCAGAAAACGTGCGGTTCGGCATGATTAAGCCATGAGTGGCCGAAGCTGCCCAATTGATGATGTCTTGTTGCCACTTTACTAAAGTGCTTTCCCACGTCGAGGACAGCAGAGGTCATTGGTGGCGCCAGACGGACATTGCCCTTAGTTTCGACAATGAGTGTGGCCTACAAATTAATTATTACAGCCCAAAGTTGTTAGACACCCTTAGTCATAAAATGTTAAACCGTGAGCAGTTCTGGATACGCATTCATGACAGCTGCGCAGATGTGAGATAATTTGTGCGGCGCCGTTCAGTATGAACGTTTCGACTTGATCTAGGTCTAGCTGTTCACTACACGCGATGCGCGCGGCCCATGACTACGTCCGATTGTTCTGTGCAGATTATTTACGCGTTCACAGAAATATTGCTGAGGAAAACATTTTCGTTGCGCAATTTTTTTTTTGCTCTTTTTGTTGTTGTCTATCTCCAGAAGCTACTGTCATAGGCTGAGGATCTTCGCGACACCTGCGAAGTCTGCTTGCATTGCTTTACGCTCCTCAAGGAAACCTGTCTACAGCTAACCGCGATGAGGTAGACCAGGCATTTCTTCACGAAGAAGAAGTGATTGATATCTTGAACAGGCGCGCCCACCTTTCCTCAGATGATTGTAGGCGAGGTTGTCGGCTGCAAACTGTTTACAAGTTAGCCATTTAGAGGGCGGCAGCAGCCCACTTTTGCACACGCTAGACACAAATAAAATCTGAGAACACATTTTTCTGGACGAAAAGCCACCAGAGCAAGGTTTTGCTGCAGCAGAATAATTAAAAGTGAGATTTACGCACAATGCAACCTGATAACAACCATCGGTCGCAATGAAGTGAGCACACACAGCAAGGGTCATTTTGGCCAGTTATATCTCGTAAACAAAGCAAATGAGGACATATGATATTAAAACCGTGTGTGCATTGACATAAGCGCTCTTCGATAAAAAAATTGTCGTCAAAATTGAGACCGGAGTTTTTTTTTTATTTTCTTTTTTGAAAATGTGCTTTTTTGAAAAAACTCGCGTCTTTAACTATTTTTTTCTTTTTTTTTTTTGCGCTGATCGTAGGAAAATGATCTCCGGTACAAATGTTGCGAAGGCAGTTTTCTATATTTGACATTGTTTTCAAGTTTCTGTTTGTAATAGCAAAGGCGCCAAGGCGCCTCAAACTTAGCACACTTTTTTGATTTCGGCCGTGTTTGCCATTTTTTCACATTTTCGTCTTTTTGAGGACGGCATAAAAAAAGCATGGATGTAATTCACAGTAATGCTTATTAAAACCAGCAAACAAAATTTTCGACACATCATTTATAGTTCGCGCTAAATTTGGCCGTGAAATGCGAAAACATTGCAGTGAGCAAAAACAGGAGGCCCGCGCCGCCACCTTCAAATATTTTTTTGGCGCGCTGGGAGCGTTTCTTGGAAATAAAATTTTCAGTTCCGTGCACTTTGAATGTGCCCGCATAACATATAAAAAATCCAGGCAAAACAAAAAATGCGACCGGACAGGCATGTTCGATCTCTCGTGGAATCACCCAACAGTGACGTGTGTGCTGTAACGCGAGGGCCGGCGTTAGGTCAAACAATGAGCTATCCTTAAACGTGCCTGGTAAGCCCGCGATATGCACACAGCTATCTCAAATTACACAAAGACCTCGATCCAATTCGTAAGATTTGGCTCAAAGTGCGCCATAAGAAGCTGCTCGCTGGCTTAATCTGTCAGTCAGGCATCTGCCTGTCTGACTTATGTTCCTTGACCTGTCATTCACGTATCTCTCTCAATGACAGGTTAAAGAAGCAAAAGTGAAAGTTAAACTGTTACCGCGATGGACACATATGCCAGCGCATTGCAACGACTGCGGTTGTCTAACTCTGTTTAATGAATGTGCAGTTTTGTTTAGGAACATGGATAAGGACACACGAAATATAGTCGAGGCTAATTTAATTGCGAAAGAAGGTGCCAATTGTGTCAGCGTCCCCTCCATCACTGGGAGCGTAAGGAAAATCGCCTACCTGAAAAATGCAGACTTGCATGGCTGATTTTTTTTTTTTTTTTGCTGTCCTCGTTCTTGCTATGTAAGTGCCACAAGCTTCCGAAGCAAAGGTCAGTTGTTAGTAGAGCACGACCTGTCGTCTTCCTTCATCCCTGTCTTTTCAGTGCCAAAGCCTGATTGAAAGTACCGAACCAACTACAGTGAAACCTCGGTGATACGAACCTGACGGGACCACCAAAAATATTCGTATCACCAGAAAGCGTGGAAAATTAGCATGCGACAAAAGAAAGCTGGCATACATTTTCATTTATTGTTTTGGAGGGCCGCAGCAACGTCAGGAAGAACCCTGAATGATTATCAGTTAAGTTTTTAGATGTCGGCAATCATACCAGCACTCGTAAATATACGGCCCGTACGCGCGTATTTAATTAATGAACCAGGTGCGTTGTGACCCGCGACAGCAGTATATAGCCCTTCTAAATTTTAGTATGCTTTTAACGCGATAGCGTTAAAGAGCTCGTATCGCAGAAATTCCGCCGTCGGCGTCGGTGTCGGCGTCGGCGCCGTTGGTTGTGAGCGAAAAATCATCATCTTGTCCGTGACCGAAAAATCGAAAAAGCTGCAAATAAAATAAATAATAAAAATGTTCGGTCCGAGTGAGAATCGAACCCAGGCCGTCTGCGTGCCAAGCAGGTGTTCTACCACACAGCCACGCCTCTTTTTTTTTTCTGATGGTATGTATTATAATGCGTATTTGAAATTATCACAAACGCTATGACGTAGTGATGCATTCACTTAGCGACAATAATCGCACAAGCACTGCACAAGCATTCAGAGGCTTACATGCATATATACTGTGCAAGTCCAGAGAAACAGGAAACGTTCTTCAAAGCTTGTCACACATGGAGGTGGTAAGGATGAACACCTCATCAATATGGGGTGCCAGTCTGGCCTGATGACAAGTTCTTCGTAAATGTCCTTTAGATGGAGAGCCATACGCATGAAATGCATACTTGAAGCAGTGGTTAGTTCTGCATTACGGTCTTGCATGCGCGTTTTCCACAGACTGTGCAGTCCCATAAGGAAAAACATGTCAAAGGGCACATCATCAAGAGACGTTGGGAGAAGGTAACGTATAGTATGTGAGTTAATGTTAAAATACTTTTTAACAAACAGTTCGTTGAAGGATGTCCCAAAACAGAATGGCATCTTTGCAGCTAATAAAACAGTGTTCTACTGTCTCTGGTACATCGCAGAAACGACAGTTAACTGAAGAAACAAAAATACCTTTCCTCTGCAACCATGATTTCACCGGCAAACTCCACAGCCACGCCTCTGCTTGGAGCTACATTGAAAGTAGCTTTCATGCTTCCCAAAAATACGCGCCCTGTATACAGGTGTCACAGTAGGAGATGTAATATCGCAGTAATATTGCGTGGTACAAGCGTACGTTGCCATCGGGCGTCACACCATGTCAATATCATAACGACTTGGTGGTTTAAAGACAGGCACCCATTACAAAAGGCACACACATTACTGCGCGTATTCCCTTAAGACCACGTAGTGGGTGCATCTCAACTTTGAAAAAGCTCCTCGCGCATAATTGCTCCTGGTTTAAAGCATGCTACCCATTACATAAGGCACACACCTTAGTGCGCGCATTCTCTTAAACACTCGTAGTGTTCGAAGTGCGCACTAGGGGCAGGATATCGCTATCGCGTTCAACTCAAAGGCGAAGCTTAAGTGTGCCCCCATTTTCTTCTTGACACCGGAGTACTGCAGCGAAAGTAACAAAAGAAGCGCTTTGACGCGATGGATCAAGGCCACAAAATTACAGAACCACGGTCCTGTGTTATGATTTTGTTATCGCGGAGGTGTTGGGGATGTTTTTTGGGAGATTTATGGCCGTTCCCGCACAAGTGCGACCTCAGTGGTCGCGCATGTTGACGTTGTGCGGCCTGACTCCTTCGCCAAGACCGTCCTCGCCTTCTTTCGGTCCTTGTCCACCTTTCATGGGATGTCTGATGCACGAGGCAGGCATATGTAAACACAGTACAACGACAACAGCCCGCGTCGACGCGTTAGAAAAAAATGCGTGGCGCTAATGTCCTCTGTAATCTAAATGCGAAGGCACACGGAGGCACATAAGAGCCTCAAAGATTCGCGCACACAATGTCGGAGGCTGTGACGCGTCTCTGAAGGTTTACTCTGACCGTAAGAAAAGTGTTTTCTTACACTGTGATTCTGACGATTTGGCGGTGCGACGTGCGTGCCCACGCTTGCGTTCCCGCGCTCGCACGTGCTTGGCGCGTCTTTCGCGACAGCGCAGCCAGCACCTCTTCGCACCTGGCGGTAGCGTACGTTCGTATCAAACGTCGTTGGGTGAAAATCGGTTCGCAACAACCGTACTCCATTACACTGCAGGCCAATGGCCCTTGGCAGGGACCAACGAAAAATTCGTATCACCCCGAAATTCGTATGAGCTATGATCGTATCATCGAGGTTTCACTGTAGCTAAAAAGTGTACACTCTTCGTGAGAACAATTGATTATGTTAGAGCGAACGAACTATGATTGGTGTCTCGTGTTCTTTTCCCTCCATTTCAGCTCCGAAATAAGAAAAAAGAGGCTTTTTTTTTAGGGGTGAAGCTCCTTAAGGCGGCACTTGTTCGTCCCTCGTAGTCGTAGTAGTGCGCAACCAGTCGTAACGCTAGTACCAGATCTTGACCTCCAAGGTGGTGCCGGTGGGAGATTTTTCCTGTGCGTTGTTGAACAATAAAAAATTCGCAGCGTGCGCGTTAACTAAAAGCCGAATAATTCTGTCTCTCATTCCCCATTAGCAGCCATTGGCATGTTCCAGTAGGAAACGTTAGTAGAAGTAGAAGTGTAAGTGTTAGCTAAAAGCCGACTTCTTCTGTCTCTCATTCCCATTAGCAGCCATTGTTTACCTCCAAGGTAGTGCCTGGTGAGATTTCTCCTGTGCGTGATTAAACAATAAAAATTTTGTTCAAAACGCCGTTGATTGATGAAATAAACCAACGAAAGACGCCAGATATTTTCTCAAAGCAAAACGAAAGAACGCCAGATGTTTCTAAAGCAAAACGAAAAGACGCCAGCTGCTTAAGAAAGACGCCAGATGTTTTCTAAAGCAATGGTTTTCTAAACAATGAGAATTCACAGCGTACATGTAAAATTAAAGCGAGCTGCAAGTCGTCATAACCCATCGAACCTTTAGTATAAACGCGCCCGATCTCACGTCGGTGATGATGTACTGGGCAGAATTCACGGAAGATTCACGGTTTACCGATGAACCTCCGCAGCTTCGCCCACTCATCATCATTCACTCCGTGGATATGCTGTGTTTTTTTTTCTTGTCATTTACGGGGACAAATTTCAAGCAACATTAGGCCCGTAAAAACAGGCGACAAAAAAATAATAACACCGTCAAGCGTAGCATTGGGAAACTACTACCTTTCTCCACCAGACGCATTGCTCGGTGCTTAACGTCAGTCTGATTCATGAAACCGTATCAAGTCAGCATTAAATTAGTACAGAAAAGCACTCACCTGTTGTGATACATCACGCAAGGAAGAAATCGATGAGGAACGTAACCCTCGGTGCGGTCGAGAAAGGTACGCCAGCCACGCGTGTCGTTGTTCAACGTGAGCAGAAAGCTTGCGGTGGCAAAAGGAAAACTGCGGGCACGGGCGATTGCAGCGGCACTGGTACGGTCCGTGTGGCTAGAGTGTACTAGAACAGAGGAGTGCTCGGAATGAGCTTCGAAATATGAAGCCCAAACAGGGTCAACCCGCTTGTGGCATTGCGATCGGTAGTCTGCAATGTATCGTCGTTTAAGAGATCAGCGCGGCTCCGCCGAAGTGATGCAGGGGTAGAATGTCCGTTTCCCGCTCAAAAGAACCGTGTTCGAATCGCAGCTGTAGATCGTGGGTTTTTATTCTTAGTGTCAAGTTTGCTAGCTGTATTGGTTTTCCTTTGTTTCTTGAAACGAGCTTCAGTACTGCTTCAAAAGGTAACGCAAAATGTGCAGTAAAATAGAAGAAATTTGACATTGAGGATGGATGGATGGATGCTATGAGCGTCCCCTTTATAACGGGGCGGTGACATGTCTGCCACCATGCTCGAAGAAAAAGGAAAAACTTCCTTGTTTCATGCCGGCCTAATACCTTGTCTACATTGATTAAATCTATCTTATTATACCAAAAATATTTATAAATTCACGGTCTATCTCTCTGCCTCTTAAGGAAGAATGACCTTATTCCCCCCCCCCCCCCCCATTATTTATTTTTGTACTTTATCTCTACTCTTCTGCCACCAATACTCTAACCGTCTCTTACTTATTTCTATCGCGGACGTGTTCAGCTTTCCATTGTTGTCCCTAAAACCCAAGGCTTCCTGTAGACTCGTGCCCACACGTATACCTGGGTGAATATCGCCACATTCAATCAGTACATGTTCCATCGTTTCCCTAGTTCCCCCGCAGCATGTACAGTGTTCGTCTTCGTTACTGAATCTCGCTTTATAGCTTCGCGTTCTAAGGCAGCCCGACCTTGCTTCAAACAGTAAAGCGCTTCCCCTTGAATTATCATAAAACCTTTCCCTCCTTATTTCGTTTTTTCCCTTTCGGTAGTTACTCAGAGCCGGCTTCTTTTCCATCGCTGTCATCCAATAAGTCCTCTCCGCCTCCCTGACCTTCCGCTTAATGCTCCCTGTTGCCATATCGCCCGCACTGCTAGCCGTATATTTACTGGTGAGCCTCCTAGTTCTCTTTCTCCACTGCGTGTCAACGCTTTTTCTATACAAATACCTGAAAACCTTGTCTGCCCATCTACTCTTCTTCATTTTCCTCAGCCTCTCTTCGAATCTCATTTTGCTCTGAGCCTCCCTCACTTCAAAGCCTGTCCATCCCATATCACCCTTTACAGCCTCAATTGTCGTCTTCCCGTGAGCGCCCAACGCGAGGCGGCCCACCGTCCTTTGATTTACATCCAATCCTGATTGTACCTCTGACTTCATGCAAACCACTGAGTTCCCAAATGTAAGCCCCGGGACCATCACACCCTTCCACAGCCCTCGAAGCACCTCGTACCTATTGTATCCCCATAAAGCTCTGTGCTTCATAATTGCAGCATTCCTCTTTCCCTTTGCTACCACTGCTTTCTCTTGTACCTCCATATATCTATCCCCCTCATTTACCCATACTCCGAGGTACTTGTACTCGCTTACCCTCGGTATTTTTTGGCCCTGTATGAAGACCGCATGGTCTTCGTGATCATTGAATACCATCAATCCACATTTGGTTGCACTAAATCCTAGTCCTAGAGCCTCACATTCCCTTCCGCATATATCTGCCAGTCGCTGTATATCATCTTGACTGTCCGCAAATAAGACAATATCATCAGCATAAAATAGACCTGGAAGCTTCTGCTCAACCATCGTGCCGACCTGTTTGTGTGACAAATTAAATCCAATGTTGCTACCTTCTAGCGCTTTTTCCATCCTCACCATGTACAGCATGAATAACAGCGGGGACAAAGGACATCCCTGTCTCAGCCCCTTGCTAATTTCAACGCTGTCCTTGCTACTTATTCCTTCCCATTCTATACAAACTGTATTTTCTCGGTACATTTCCCTTTCCAGGGAAGTGATTCGCAGCGCCTCCACCCGGAATTCAACAAAAACGTAAACTATATGGCCTCCGAGACTTTTTCCGAATACTAGACTCGAAACGAGATTTCACATTTTACGCTACTTTTTGTAGCAATACGTAGCAACAGAAGCTAGCTTTAAGAAACAAAGGATAACCAAAGTTTTAAAAGGTGACACTA
The DNA here is from genome assembly GCF_013339695.2 of Rhipicephalus sanguineus. Taxonomy (NCBI): domain Eukaryota; kingdom Metazoa; phylum Arthropoda; class Arachnida; order Ixodida; family Ixodidae; genus Rhipicephalus; species Rhipicephalus sanguineus. The sequence goes on from NC_051180.1 coordinate 80,142,264, forward strand.
GGAATAAAAACCCACCATCTACAGCTGCGATCCGAACACGGGCCTTTGGAGTGGGAAGCGGGCATTCTACCCTTGCACCACTTTGGCGGAGCCGCGCGCAATCCTTAAACGACGACACATTGTAGACGACCGATCGCAGCGCCACAAGCGGATTGACCCTGTTTGGGCTTCACTTCCTGTGCGTTGATGCTGCGGCCGTTCCGAGCACTCCCCTGGTCTAGTACACTCTAGTGCGGCTTTCTGTCGGCGGCTCGAATTCGCTTGTTAGCATGTCAGAAAAAAAATGAAGCCATGTTATGCTTTTTTAGTAAAATCGAGACAGCGCCCGAAGCCGTAAAGTTTATTAGTAGTACATTAGAGGGAAATGTGGCGCTGGTGTCTATGAGGGCTGCAACACATGACGCTTCAGCCAGCATGGCACTGATGGGTAGCACTATCGTGAGCAATATGAGTTCGAACACGCGTGCGCGTGGCAGATAGCCTCAAAACCGAGATAGCGTGATGAGTGGATGGCGCTGCCGAAACGGAAGGGGAAAGGAGGGGCGCTCTTCGGCTGGGGCGCTCTTCGGCTGACTGTTGGCACTCCCGCTTCGATAGCGTTGCTGCGAAACGGCAGCTGATTGCGTGTCATCGGAGGCTAGAAATGATAACAAAAGAAAGAAAATGCACGAAAAACAAACTAAATGAAGGAGGCGCATCCAAATGCTCAGCCAACACCACCTAGATATAATACAAGCATGACCTGTGCATCACGGCAGGCTACGTCACAGGCGATATCTCAGCAGCTACATAGCCTGATGGATCATAGGGTGTCCGCGTTGATGTGAATTCATATCAGCGGTCACCGACAAGCTATAAGCTGCCGTGCAGCAACGATATAGAGGTGGGAGTGTCAACAGCTGGCGGAAGCACGGCGCCCTTTCCACTTTGTTTCCGACTGCGGCCGCTGCGAATCAGCTGATGTAGGGTTCGAGGCTATTCGCCACACGCTCGCGTGTTCAAGCTCATATTGTCCACGATAGTACATGCATTTGCCTAAACTTCGTTATTTCGGCTCCGTGCGGCCTGCAGCCGCTTCGTCGCAAGACAAAGTTCACGAGAAGTTCAGCAGACCCACTTCACCACCTTGACCCCAAGCTCACCAATTCAAATCAGCTCACAAAGTCCACAACGAGCCGTTCTTTTATACGAAAGAAAAGTCGAAACACAACAAAATCACACCATCTCCCGCTAAAGGGGCCCATGAGGCGATGCGAAGCAGCGTTTCGGCATGTCGAGCCCGCGTTTCAGAGGGGAAGTGGTGAAGGGAAAAGGGGAGGGGGGCACGAGCGCCGGCGAACCGGTGACTGATAAGAGTTTTTACAAGCGTACAAGCTCAGTTTCGGAGAAAAACCACTCGATTGCTCTCGTTCACCTACACCGACATAATTGTTAGTAGTACGTATGTTTTATTTACATGACATGAATTCACTTAAGGTGTACCTTCATGTAATAATAATAATATCTGGGATTTAACGTCCCAAAACCACGATATGATTATGAGGGACGCCGTAGTGGAGGGTTTCGGAAATTTCGACCACGTGGGGTTCTTTAACGTGCACCTAAATCTAAGTACACGGGCCTCAGCCATTTTCGCCTCCATCGAAAATGCAGCCGCCGCGACCGGAATTCGATCCCGCGACATTCGGGTCAGCAGTCGAGCGCCATAACAACTAGACCACCGTGGCAGGGCATACCTTCATATTCAGGCTTCTTTTATTGCCTATTTGAATTTCAACAATTTCGGACAATGTCTTAAAGGGACCGACAACTGGCCAGAACGCGTGATTGATTAGGTCCTGGTGGAAACGAAATAACCGTGAAATGTAGCGGCATATTCAAGCATCGTTTTCACGATTTCAGTAGGATTATATATTGAAATTGAATTTACAAGTAAAAAAAAAACGGTATGTCGCGCAGAGTAGCGGAAGAGCCTTGATGCATTGTTGAGTCGCTCCGTTTGCTGTACGTAGCCTGATGCTTTTATGCGCGCTATAATTAGTGCTCGGAATTAGAGTATGTAAATTATTATCCATACCCGCTCTATTCCGTGTTACCCGTCGCGGTGGTCTTGTGGTTATGATGCTTTAATGCTGACCCGAAGGTCGCAGAATCGAATCGCGACCGCGGCGGCTGCATTTACCCCAGGTGGTCGAAATTTCCGGAGCCCTTCAGTACGGCGTCCTTCATGATCATATCGTGGTTTTGGGGCGTAAAACACCACCAATTATTGTTATTGTTGGTACTGCGCTGTTTACGAGGTAAAATGAGTTGACGCTGAGATGCGGCGCCGCCTTCGCGGATAGTTGTGAAACATGTCTTGCCGCGGCACATGCGCATGGAGTGTACGCATGCGCAGCAAACCGTAGCGCGCGAACCCGAATCCCTCACCTTCCACTGTTTGTAGCTTGTGCCGTGTCTGTACGGCTTCGTGGCCCGTCGCTGATCGAAAATTTCTTATTACAAATATTTCACGACGTTTTCCGCGTTACCATTCCATGATTAGACACTCTGACTGGTAAGCTTTCTACTTAAGAGAACAGGTACCATAAATATTAGTGGTCGTTCACTTTAAAACTTTTTTTTAGTAAGGTGTCTAGTGCGCTTACAATATTTTTCGGTGTGCGATTTTCCAGGGCATCGATCACGACAGCTTTCGGCACGCGTGACGATAAATGTAGATGTTTATTGTGATATTTTAATACTTATTGTTATTCTGGGATAACAACATCATTAATATTAATTTCACTGTCGTTATACTTTTAGCAATCATTCTGTTGTTGAAACGAACCACGATTACGCAGACTAAGTGGAAATATGACAGAGAATACAAGACATGTTTTTTTTTTATGACGGTTTGATATTATAACGGCTTTCACTACATACTTGATTTATCCCCTACTCTCAGTTCGCGAGAAAAGCTTTGCATTCTTACATTAAGAGAGAAAAGATGCGGCGTTCTAAAAAGTGTCTACGGGAAGCACGCGGTAGGTCGCGAAGCGACATAGCATAGTATTTTGGTGGCTCATGGGTTCGTTTCCCTGTGAATTAACAAATAGTTTAACGGTGACTGTGTTGGTTGTATGGTGTCATTTCTCTCTCTCTCTCTCTCTCTCTCTCTCTCTCTCTCTCTCTCTCTCTCTCTCTCTCTCTCTCTCTCTCTCTCTCTCTATTATTCCAAATACGCTCGATTAGAGACGGGGACTTGGACTTATACACACTTAACCTATCTCCGAATTCATGGTAAAACAAGTTGGCGTGCAGACACAGACACGAGAGAAGAGAACAGAACAACACAAACACCGGAGGTATCTCTTCTCTTGTGTCTGTGTCTGCACACGAACTTCTTTTTACTTGAATCCGCACCAACTAGCTCAACTTTCTGTCGCTATACTATCGAAATACATTCCCCACCCCAACTCGGCAAATCTGCTAACCCCTTCAACCTAACAAAACCAGAATCCCGGATAGACGCCTGGTGAGGAGACACCGCCGCTCCTCGGTGTCTCTTACAGCGTATTGACTTTTCCACACTCTTCGCGCACACTGCCTCGGGGCTCGACTCGATGAAGCGGAAATTTCTCAGGTGGCGCTGCGATCGGTGTGGTGGTCGATAGCTGCGTTGTGGGAAGCTATGTGCCACCCCAAGCAACGCCGGGTTTGGGAAGTCGGTGGGTGGGCGCTTGAACGAGGCGGCTTGGAAGAAGGCACGCGGTTCGCAACGCCGCTGCTTAGACAAGCGACACTGCCGGAGGGGCCCTTGGGCTCCAAGGCAACGAAGAAGCGCGGTTGTTGTTTCAACAACGCCTCTTCTGTGTACTGATCGGCCGATGCAGAGAACAAGATACGGACCGAGTTTACTCGCTCGCCCCCGCACCCCCACTTTATTCCTATTGCAGCCTTTGCAAACATGTATGGCGCAGTTTCTGGCCTTGACGTGAGCTGGGAAAAGTGGGGTTTGGAAGGAGTGCGTACAGATTCAGTGACGTCGCTCTTTGCGATTTCGTAATCACTTTGTAGCAGCTTTGGTAGAAGCACTGAATGCAGAAGCGTAGTTAACTGGGCCAGTTGGTATAGATTCAGTGTGGGTACAGCGCAAAAAAAAAAGAGGGACGAAACAAAGGAAGTGTAAAGAACATAAACAAGCGCTGACTTTCAACTGAAGCTTCATTCCTAAAGACAAGCCGTTATAAAGAAAAAGAATAAAATTAGCCTCCCACTGTTGCGCAGACTCCGTGTAATTCTGTCTTTATAACGGCTTGTTTTTAGGAATAAAGCTTCAGTTGAAGGTCAGTGCTTGTTTGCGTTCTTTACACTTCCTGTGTTTCGTCCGTTTTATTGCGCTGTACCCGCAATGACGCAGTGAATGAATGAACTGAGAAGAGGTTTGTTGTCGGTACGTTCCTTCAAGGATACTACGAGTAAAAACGGCGAAGCAGCCTGAAGCACCGTCCTCAAGGACGACAGCGACTATGAGTGCGAGTCAGGGGCGTAGCCAGAAATTTTTTTCGGGGGGGGTTCAACCATACTTTATGTATGTTCGTGCGTGCGTTTGTATGTGTGCGTGTATATATACGCAAGCAAAACTGAAAAATTTCGGGGGGGGGGGGGGGTTTGAACCCCCCAACCCCCCCCCCCCCCCTTGGCTACGCCCCTGGTGCGAGTCCAGAAAGTAGCGCGAGCCAAGCATTGGCGACACAGGTCGGCGAAAACATTGCAGCTCGCTCAGGCTCACTCCAGAAATATATTTTGCTCTGAGGGCTCACTTGAACTCAGACTCACCAAAATTTTCCTCAACCGGACTCAGACTCAGTAAACTTTTTCTCAGCCGGACTCACTCGGACTCGAACTCACCAACATATTACTCAGCCGGACTCACTCAGACTCACGGCTTGATCTGAGTCTGAGTGAGTCGACTCATGAGTCCGTTCGCGTAAAATTAGCTTTTTCGATCATGGTGTGAATGCTCTTTAACGCCAATATCTCACATAATCGGTGCTCTACGATACACCTTTTGATCTTGTAGGTTCATATACGAGTTATCGGTGGTGTCGATCCAGTAAGGACATTTTTATGGAATACGCCACTCACACGAGATATTTTTATTAAAAACTTGCTGTTAAAGAGTTTGCGGGGGAAAATTATTAAAGACCCCCCCACTCCTTCAAATCATTCCTCTGATAAATAAATATTAAGGTGGCGCATGAACGCTAGTGCGTTGAGATATGTGTGGATAGACTTGAGTATAAACGCAAGCCGATATAAGGCTGATAGTAATGCTGAAGATAAGTAGATAGGACATAGGTCGGCGATATGCGGTGGAGCTCACTCAGACTCACTCAAGAAATATATTTTGAGCTCAGGACTCACTCGGACTCACACTCGTCAATATTTTCCGCAACCGGGCTCACTCACCCGGATTCACTCAGACTCACAGCTCGATTTGAGTCTGGGTGGGTCTGAGTGAGTCGACTCATCAGTGAGTTTGCCGTCCTATGGTTGGCGATGTTGCCAAGTGTGGCTCACTGTGAAGGCTCCTCACGCGAAGCTCCTTGGTCGCTTGGGTGTCTGTATTCAACTGTACGTATATATATGCGTTGGTCGGCCATTTCTCTTATCTACTGCTCTAAAAGCACCTATAGGCGGGTATACCCTTAGAAGGCAGCGCTTTTTACGCCTCAAAGGCGGATCCCCACAAGCCTGCGCTAATGGGCGCGCGCTCTGAGCTGACATCATAAGACGGACAGTCGGGAACACCCGCCATTGGAGAACGTCTCGGGGTAGATGAAAGCGTCTATATTGTCACGGATAAAACCACACAAGACTTTGGGTCGGCACTACAGGTCTCTTTCATGACACCTCGTCGTTGTCTTCTTCGGCGACTGCAACGAGCTGCTATCAATGGGTGGATAGCAAAACGGCGCGTGGTCTGCTACAGCACTTCCGGTTCACGGAACCTTCATGGCTCAGCTCTTCGCTGATTCAAGTTGTGTGCGGTTATGTGTTATCGGGGAGGAGGCAAGGTAACTGGTAACAACCGCGTCGCAGAAAGTACATGTTTCCTCCCCGATTACACTGAACGGCACACACCTTGAAACAGCGAAAAGCTAGGCATCGAACCGGAAGACGTCATTTTGCAATCCACCTATTGCGTCAGGGTCGTGGCAATATGTAGTCGAGGAGCCAATCTGCTTCAACGCTTCGATCGTCAGGGCGAGGCCTCTCCTGCCTTCTGAAGTTGTCTCTGACCACAGACAAGTCGCGTTCGGCTGGTCGAAATAGAGCGCTCTAAATACGTTCGGCTGGTTCTTTCAGAGCACCACGCTCCATCACAGAGCGCTCCGAGGCGCTCTCACTTTGAAGTCGGAGCGCGACCGAGCCGACCGAGATCTGGCACAGCTCCGGTCTCGTGAGTTTGACGATTTCCGTCAGTGCGTCATCCGCTGCGACGTTTGTAGCAGAAGTTCTATGCGAGCGCCGTCCGTGTTCTGCAGCACGCTGCTTCGCAACCTCAAGGACGCACGCTACACAAAGCATGCCGAAGAAACGGTATCGCGAAGGCTTCAGCCATGCCATCGGTGCTTCTTTCTGTCATGGAAGCCGACGATGACAGTAGCAGCAGCAGCGGCGGCGGCGGCTCCGACGACATCCGTAGCGTTTGCGAAGACAAGTTTGATGGACTGTTCGGCCCCCCGAAAAGGATACCTAAAGTCATTAATTATGTTAGAAGCGCAGTCCGGACACATACCGAGCAGGAGGTAAGCAATGAAATGAAATAAATACCACAAAATAAACTACAAAAAAAAGAAAACAAATGTACACTACTTTGTTTTTTTTTTTCTTATTATCAGCACGTTAGCAGTTTCTCGAGGTCTTACGTCTCGAATTACGTACTTCCGCTTTCGGTTTATGGTTGCTCCAGCGAGACGCTGTACGTTCGGCTCGGACAAGCTTTCTCCGTTTCCGATCTCGAGCTTCCCAGGTGTCGTAGCAATCTGAGTCAGAGCGTGGCGGCGCCCAGTCGAATGTACCATTAGTAAATTCCAGATAGCTTAATTAGCGTAAACAGTTCTTGTACTTGCACGCTGTATCTATGCGTTGATTGTTGTTGTTGTTGTTGTTGTTGTTGTTGTTGTTGTTGTTGTTGTTGTTGTTGTTGTTGTTGTTGTTGTTGTTGTTGTTGTTGTTGTTGTTGTTTTCATTATACGGTCTGTAACTTACTTATGTTTGTCTCTTACACTCCGAAAAATAGCTGTAGAGTGGTATACGTTGATGAAGCACAGGCCCAATGAAAATACATGTGGGTTTTTCTGTTCGTTTTTTTTTTTTCGTCACGTATATAAAAAACGCATTCCCGCTATGGTTTCTGCCTATAGACCTTATGCAAAATCTGCTGCCATCTAGCGGCCGCCGTGCGCATTTCCACCATGTTGAAGGCTAAGCGCGCTCCGCATATGTACACACGGGGCGTACGTATCAACGTGTGGCGGCTGATACGAACGGCAGTGCCGGCATATTTTCGTGCGCCGTGTTGCTCAGATTGAAGAAATTGAGATGCTGAAAAAGGGTTTATAAGAAACTAACCTCCATGTTGTTAGATTATCTCGCGGCCGACAAGAATCAGCAGATCGTTCCGTGACTCTGGTTGCTGCTTACGACTAACGCCGTGTTTACGTTCGCCCTTATTAATAGATGCGCTATGGAACAGCATCGGCACTCATCAGAGAATACTCTTTCGTGTCATGCGGGAACGAGACAGTTTTCGCGCCGTATGCTTGCAGGCACAGACAAACCGGCTTCGTGTAAGTGCTTCAAAGCTGCATCGCGGCTACTCGCGCATGCCTGCACAGCCGTTGACAACATTACTTTGTTTATTGCATCGCGATAACAATAACATGGTAGACAGGTAGCTCGTGCGCATCTTCGGTTCACAGCAAACGGACCGATTGAGCTGAGTGTCTTGTTTGTAGTTTGTTTTCGATTGTGGAGTTTAACAAGGTAACAAGGTAGCGTTTGTTGGGTTGCTTTGCGCGCGTACTGCTTCATTATATATGCGTATTTTTTAAGCATTTAATGTGCTATCACTGCCAAATTCAGAGGGGCGGCGCGTTTGTCCTGGCAGCACTTCTCCCCCCCTAACTTGTCCTTTATTTATTCCCCCCTCCGCCCTCCCAGCCCCTTGGCTACGCCCCTGCAACAGATGCTTCAAGTGTGTGGGACTTCTGGTGTGCAAGTGAAAAAATGCTGTTCCGGGATATATGTTACATTTGACCGTGAGTGCACTACCGTTGGTTACGCGCTGAGGTGGTTTCACAAGTGTTCAGTCGGCGACGCAAAACTGTCTTGCTGCAATGAGTTGAAATTGAAAGGCGCCTGTAAATCCCGAAGGCAACGATGTGAACGCGATTATTCTTGGCGTATCGTGTTATTTACGAGCACATGCCGGAAGGATAATCAATGAAATACCAGCTAATCGGCACCTACTTCTTGGAGCAACAAACACTTTTGGTGTTCACTTTTCACGTGCGTGAGATACGGAAATGTTAATCCTGCGAAATATTTTTTTATTTAAAAAATAAAAAAAGAGGTCAACGTTGTATTTAAAATTAGGTGCACAATAAATCAGGTCGACGTAGGCTGCCTCTTATGAAATACGCTTTCAAATGGGTCAACAGCACTTACCATCATCGCTGTGCCTAGCCGTGTCGCGCGCTAAAGCCTCTTCCCAACCATCCTACACTACACGCGTGATACTCAGATAGTTAACAGCGCTTTATTCGCTACACTGAACACGGACAGGCAAAATTTATAACCTAGCGCAAAGCTTCATTCTCAACGACGGCACGCCTATACATGTGACTCGGTGACAAACTTGTACCTTCTTCTCGTTGTGAGGCAGTTCTTTGCACGTAATAACTGTCAACGTAATAACTACGAAATGCCGGTAACGTGTACAGGCCCTTACACGCTCCTCTGACGTTTTTATGCCCCGTTTGCCGACTATCAAAGTAGATGCAGGCAAGAAGTTATAGCAGCGACAGCAATACGATTCGTACACAAGCCTCCAACATGGCGCCGAATCGGTAGCTTCGTCAAAGCTCCGACAGATGGCAGAAATTTTGCATAAGGTCTATTGCAGAAATGAACAGAAGGCACACACTCATGTTAGTCTATTATACAGCTACATATTTTGTATTTCCTTATTCAAGGCTTCATCTCTACCAGCTCAATCTTTTTTTTTCTTTTTTGTTTCCAATGCAAAGTTCCAAGTAGCTTGTTTGTCAATGTGCGCGTCAAAAAAAAAAAACCCAAAATAAAATTAATCTCTCTCAAAGCCGGTAATATTATTACAGCTACGTTTATTTTATGGTGTTGACTACCGCATTATTTATATTATTCTTTGCATGCTAAAGTCACAACCGCTAAAGCAGACATATTGGTCGGTGGCTCTCAAATACGTAGTGTATAGCCAGTGCGCCGTAGTAAACCTTAGCAATACGTCAAACGCGTAATTTAAAATCTGTCACCCACAGCCTGAAAGACAGCCAAGACGAAATGAAAGAATTCTGCTTTAATTAAAACACTGTCGTTTCTTCGCGTTTTGAAACTGAATTTTGCGCGACATTCTCGGGCGTTAATTGAAGCATCCCAGCTTCCGATCTCCATCCCAACCTCACATTGAAACCTTCTGCCCTTTTTGGGCACGTTACCTTCGAAGCTTCCCAACCTCGTTCTTCACTCATGGGATGTGTTTATTAAATCTCCTCGCCTACATGTTCGACGAGTAAAACAGGCCTAGTTGTTGTGGTTCCGTTTCGTATTACAGTTTCATTCGCCCCTTTTAGTGGAAGTTCTAAAATTGTCGGAAGCGACAACTTCTTTCGCCAACGCGCGAAAGACGGGCCTTTTTTTGCACGTACAAACCCTCCAATGCGGGGAAGTCGCGGCACTCGTGCACTGAAAAACACACAAAAGGACATTAGAGGCGTGGGTGCAAAAATAAAATAAAAAAGAAAATAAAGAAGAAGCTATGAAAGAAAATACGGTAACCCGCTGCTCTGTCTTCACTCGCGGCAAAAGGCTGTGAAAAGCGTCGAGGGCGATAACAGCAACACCTCATTTCCATATTCAAAACAGTGCCAGCGTAGGCGACTAAGACCGTGTTTGCCTCTTCGTTCCCTTCCTAGTTTGTTTTTGTATTTCCTTTATATTTCTAGGCAACGACGAGTTGGAGTGCATCTGAAGCACGTCGCACTTCTTCCCCTTCACTGGCGCTCCTCAAAAGCGAGGCATCTGGAAGCAGCCGCCTCTTCGTTTTAACATATTGAAACCGTGAAGTTTTCAAAACGGAGGGAGACACAGCGTTCGGGATAAAAAAGAGCGAACTGGCGTGTAACACGGTTGCGCTTGGTACGATACGATCTATACGTGTAGAGGTAAGTGAAAGTGGACCAAAGTGGCGAGCACCTCGCGCTTAATCAATTTCCTTTTTCTTTCTGCCAAGTTCCGCCGTTTCTCGGACCAAACTTACCTCAAAACGGAACCTCTCTCTTTTTTTCCTTCTTCTTCTATCTCTCTAACGTTATTCGAGTTCGTCCCAGAAAAGAAAGGACGGCGAGGCCTTCTTTGAAACCCGAGGCGACGGCGGCGCGCTCGAACAATGCCTCACCTTCTAAGCTAGATTAGCAGTTCCGCTATTTTGTAAAGAGGGACGCGACTCCCGCTGAATGCATTTATTGCGCGTGGGACGCAGGGGGGGAAGCTGTTTTCGAAGTCGTCCAGAAGCCGTTGACGGTGTTTATCCATTCCGAGTGCTGCGACGCCTCTCCCATTTGTTAGTTTATATTTGTTTGATGATATTTTACGCTCGCATGGCTTTCTTTTTCTCTTTTCGTTTAAGGCGTGCTTGTGCGGGCAAAAGGGACCCCGTACACACAAATGCGCGAGAAGTAGAGTGTGCGACAGTTTTGCCTACCTGCGTACAGAGAGTGGTGAATAATGCGGTTGTCTTTCATTGCGCTTCCCAAAAAGCGAGGCGTGCAGTCACTCAGTACATTTACTGCGCCTTTTTTTAAAGACGATAGTCTTTCTTGGCATACCTAAACGGAGAAATTTTGGTCTGTCTTTCTGTTTGTCGGCACGTCACTTGATTCAGCCACTTGGCCAAAGTTGAACCACTTGCCCAAGGGCCAGCCATCTTGAACGGCTGACTAGGTTCATACTTGTGTACATTGTCGATCAAAAAGCAAACATTACACATATCTGAGGCACAACATCACCAGGTAAGCATTAGGTGGTGTGTTCCTTTAATAGAATATGCATACATGCGTAATTCTAAAGACCCTAGTATCTTAAGCTGCGCTGAAAATGCGACTGCGCTGAAACTTGCCTTCTTCCGTGCCCTCTGCACGAGCTCGTTGTTGTGTTTCGGTTTCTGTTCTGTATTGCACTGTACGAATGCCATGGGGCGCCGCTCTGGCATTCCTGTTTTACCCAGGCAACGTGTAAATAAAAGAGTGTGTGGAGAGTACTCGTTAAGTGCGGACGTTTCGGCAGGGTTCTGTTTGGTGTCGCAGAAGTCTGTTGCCAGTCTGTTGCCAGACATGATGTAAGATGTTGGCGCACAAACAAGGCGCGGCTACTCCTTAGATCTTAGAGCTGTCGTACATAAAGCACATAGGGTCCACATTTCTACGCACAACTAACCCGCAGTGGATACAATACACAACTTAGCGTAACAGTCGTTAACAAAATACTCCAAACAAATATTCAACAATCAGATATATGTCTACACACGATGATGTTAAAAAAAAATTAAGAGCAACCGTTCCTCATTTCACTTACACATTCTTTCAGACGATACTGGCCCTATCGATCCGCAGTAAGCCAAATATTATGGGGCTTGTGCGGAGAGAATTACGGCTGTACGTTAGATTGTGCAATAGTCACTCCCGCCTCAGCTAAGCCAACATCAGTGACGCTGAGAACAAAAAGGCCAAGGGCAGAACGTGACAGTCCTGCCCCGAGAGTGACTCAAGTCGGCCACTACCTTTAATCAGTCGTGCCTGTCCCGTCATTGTTTTAAGCGCATGGTTATGGCCACGCAGGATTTTGACGAAAATGGCATGAGAACCCCTGACGTTGAGAACCCCTGTTGTTGCATTCCAAGAACTGTGTATTTCTCAATTTTACTCCAGAAAGCCGGGGACTATAGGCAGGCGCCGTTGTGAGAGAAGCACGTAATCACCTCATTTTACTTTTAAAGACCATAGTCTTTCTTGGGGAACTTAAACGCGGAAATGTTGGACTATCTTTCTGTTTGTCGGCACGTCACTCGATTCAGCCAACAGGCCAAAGTTGAACCACTTGCTTACCGCCCACCCATCTTGAACTGGTACGGCTGTTCATACTTGTGAACGTTGTCGATCAAAAAGTAAATATTACGCATATCTAAGGCGCAACATAATTAGGTAAGTATTAGGTGGTGTGTTCCTTTAATATAAAATACATAGATACGCAATTTTAAAGACCCTAGTTTCTTAAGCTGCGCTGAAAATGCGACTGCGCTGAAACTTGTCTTCCTCCGTGCCCTCTGCACAAGCTCATGTTGTGTTTCGGTTTCGGTTCAGTATTGCATTGTACGAATGACAGGGGGCGCCGCTCTGGCACTCCTTTTTTACCCAGGCGACGTGTAAATAAGAGAGTTTGTGGAGAGTACTCGTTGAGTGCGGACGTTTCTTGTCCTTCGGCGCATCGCGCCAAACCGCGTGTTCGGGCTGGCCGGCGTCCCCGCCGGTCGCGTTGGTCACAGCCGGTCTTCGCCTGCCGCTGCGCCGGGACTACCAGCCCGCAACACAGCACTCATGTTTCCCGACGTATTGCCAGATGGCGTCCATATCTCACGCAGCGCCACTTCTATCGTCTTTAGACGACATTTGCAGCGAAGCGCGCAAATGCGCGGCCAATTTTTTTTTTCATCCATTCCGGATCTCGTTTTCTTTGAGACTCGACCAAAGGGGAGGGGGGAGAGGGGGTGCGCTGCCGTAATACTTGACTCCCCCCCAATCATTAATGGACAACCCGGCGCCCAACTATGCTGGCAGCCACCACGTGACACAAGATGCTCGAGCAGTGAGCGCCACCTGCGGTGTTGCACGCGTTACAATGGTGCACGTGACGATACCCCACTGGAAGCCGTCGGCATTAGTGGAAGCATAGTTAAATATTAAACGACGGTACTTGACATTTACCACTCGGCCGGTCCAGGCCATAGCATGTAGCAGGTGCGTAGTTAGGAGGGGGGTTGGGGGGGTTCAACCCCCCCCCCCCCCGAAATTTTTCAGTTTGGTTGCGTATATATACACGCGCACATACAAACGCACGCACGAACATACATAAAGTATGGTTGAACCCCCCCCCCCCCCCCCCGAAAAAATTTCTGGCTACGCCCCTGTCATGTAGAATCTTAGCAAAAGCGTTAGCGTACTCAGTGCGAGCATACGACGCTCACGCTGCAGCAGCGGCAAGTCGACACTGTTATTCCACCGCCCAGCCTAGCGTTGGCGATTCGTCGATATTCTTTTCACCGTTCGTGCTGCGCATGCGCCCTCAGTGGAACCGCATTACAACTGCGGCGGCATAGCCGGCATCGTGAATGCGCCTCGTGTATCCGTACATAGTTTCTATTTCAATAAAGCAAACTAAAAGAAAAAGTAAAGTCGATTTCCAAACGCTGGCGATCCGTCGCCCGAGGCAGCAATGAATAATTGTTGTTTCTGGATACGGACTAAAAAGACAGCCCGACCAGCAGCGTGAAGACAAAATATTTGCGGTACCTCAGAGTAAACTTATATAAAAAAAGACACAGTTTCGCCGCAAGGGCGAAGCAATGAATGCGATAGCAAGAAACTAATGCTATACGAAGTGAGGCTCGTCAATGGATACTCTCACTTTGAACAGCGCTCCTGTTGCAAAGGCGGCCGAAGCAGCGAAGGAAACTACCGTGCTTCAAGTGTCGAGCTGTGACACTTGATAGTTCGCGCTCATCTTCTGTTTGTTCGTTTAGCGGCGTCCCTTGAGCTCGAGTGGCTTTCGTACGCTCCGTAACATGAGCGCGGACATCACGGTGAAAGTTTGAAACACTACTCTTCCCCTCACCACGAGAAAACCGCGCCAGCAGACAGCGGAAGGGCAAGGTTCTCCCTGCGCAGATATAAGAAGCGAGCGAGCTCGCCGACGCGCTCCTCGCGCCATCTCGCTGGTAATGAAGAAACGCTTATAAGCGCCTGCTGTCTCTGAGTCCTGCCAGCGGTAAAGGGTGTGTATATAGGGCTGACGCGCTGGAGTTTTGAGTACTGTGGCGGAGCCTGGTGGCGTGCGCCGAAGTTGCTTGGGTAGTCAAAAATGGACGCCGACCGGCGAGTTACGCAGTTCTCAGTTGCTTTAAGTGTTTTACTTAATTTTGCGCCTAGTTTTCAGGCTCAAAAAGTGCTTAAAACGTACGCAGGAACTTGTCCGCTATGCCTGCAGAGTCTGGCATGTTTGACGAGCGATCCCTGCTTCAACAAACCGTGCCGAAAGCAGGTGGTCTGGGCGACGGCTCTGAGCAGCGCGCGGTCCCGAAGCGCGGTCGCCGCCGTTATTGTTGCGTGGTTAATTGCCTCGAACATGGAGGTAAGGATCCTAATGTGCGGTTTTACTGGTTCCCCTGAAAGCCGTACGAAGTGGAGCGACGGAACCGCTGGATACGTGCCGTCCGACGCGTGAAGTGAGTACGCGAGTAAAACGTGGTTTGCAACGTAACGTGCTGATTACTTTTAGTACGCGCGTGCACGCGTTTATATATGTATATATTCCCTGTGTGCAGTCCAGACGGCACGCCGTGGCTGCCGACGGCGATCACGAGGATATGCAGCCGGCATTTCGTGCGAAACGAGACAGCCGGCTGCTTCCAGCGGCCGGCTGTAAACATTGCGCGCCGTCGCTTCTCGACCGCCACCGCACGCTGACAGAATTTGACGAATTCCCTAGAAGCAAATGTTGAAAATTACGACCGTGCATGGGGGGGGGGGGGGGGTAGTGTGTTTGCGACTGAATGCGGCAGAAAACGGCACACGACGCGAATGCGCTCATTCGGGCCGCCGACGGCTAGCCTTCGTCACTGCACCTTTCTTGATTCCGTTTCGTCGTGTAATGCAAATCATGTCGGCTTTCTTAACAGCAATCTTTTCGTTTATGCGCTGTCGTTAATCGCGCGAGCATGCCTCGTAAAACTTAACTCGAGTTCAACGTCGTATGAGATTCGCTGCGCTTGCGAGTTGCAGCGCGCCGAAATGGTTCCTTCAATCTCCTGCACGTCGTAAACATACTTGACGTTGACGAGCTTCTTGCGTTTACGCAGATTGCTTGGCCTGAAGAACTCAGCCACGCCAGAAATTGGCCGAGATCCAAAGCGCAGCACAACCGACAGCGGCGGCTCCATTGCGCATCTGAGCTTAGTGCTGCATGCGGCCGCCTGTCTGACTACTCGAAACCAAAGAACTTGTCGTAGGGGGCGCTTTTTAGCACCGTTTTCGCAGCGCCGCCTGGGCAGCCAGTCAGACCTATAACGCTCGCCGTTAGCTACGTGAAGGATCTGCGCTTTCTGGCGTAGTGGTTAGCGCCACGCGCTGCGGAACGATAGGTCGCTGGTTCGATTCCGAGCTTCGGAAGCATTTTTCTGAATTATTTTCTTTGGGACATTGATATATATATATATATATATATATATATATATATATATATACTTATACATATACGACGAATGACGGCGACGGCAAAATCCAGCCGAGACTGTCCATATAATTGCTATCGCAATAAAATGCGTGGAACTTTCCACGGCACGTGGCTGAATGAGTCTCGCCGGCCGCCGCTGGTGAATAAACGGTACACTGTCAAGAGTTTCCCAAGCATGCTAGCACGATCTTCGTTGAACTCGCTTTCATCCGCCTCGAAGAAACGTAAAGACCGCACCGAATAGTTAAGTTCTGTTTCACGCTCTTCGACGTGACTTGAAAAAAAGCGTGCACTGAATTCAACGCATTTCCTTTTTTTTCTCTTTATTGGGAATCTGTTAAAAGAGGACTTCCGCCACGTTTTGCGTGACGCTATGAAAACCGGCGTGGTGTCGGAGTCTGGTCACGCACGTCGGTATGTGGTCGAAGATAGATAGATAGATAGATAGATAGATAGATAGATAGATAGATAGATAGATAGATAGATAGATAGATAGATAGATAGATAGATAGATAGATAGATAGATAGATAGATAGATAGATAGATAGATAGATAGATAGATAGATAGATAGATAGATAGATAGATAGATAGATAGATAGATAGATAGATAGATAGATAGATAATCAAGACTCAAGAAGTTGTCGAGAAGAAGAGGTCTCATGCAGTTGTTTGGAGAAAACACTGATTCGGACCTCCCTCCGCTAACCCTCTTAAAATTGCGGTAGGCGACAACGTAGTCGGCCAGGAGCCCTTGCTCCTTGGCGGCTGCCTGTGCCGGCCCCGTGATCGAGACCTGCTCGTCAGGGTCGCAGCTGAGCAGTGTGACCTCCCACGGCTGCGTCGTGGTAATTTGCAAGCCCTTTGGGCTAACGTGCATACGTGTACTGGGACATTCCCGGAGTACGTGAAAGACGTCGGCCCGGGGGACTCGGCACAGCTTGCAGTGACGTGTAAATGCAGTGGGATAGATGTAAGAGTAAGGAATTGGTGTTGGAAAGGAGCCCGTCTGGAGTAGCCTCCACCCGAGCTCCTGCCGTTTAGTTAGAGATTCGTGACCGGGGGGATAGTGCAGTCTGGCCAGTCGATAATGTTGCGTAATTTCGTGATACGTCACCATCCGTTCGCGTGTCGACCACCTAGTTTCCTTTCATTCCCCGTTCCGACCTGGGTTGGGCTGTAGGCACGGGAGGCGAAAGCTCGAGCCTGATGGTGGGCGGCCTCATTACCGGGGAGGGAGGAGTGGGCTGGTGCCCAAATAATTTGGACAGTGCGATGGTTAGTATTGTGATCCATAATTTTATTAGCTATTGCGGCAACGCGCCTTTTAGTAGAATTGCGAATAGCGGATTTGGAATAACTGATTATGTATGTTGCGACAGTGTTGGCTATGGCCAAGGCGGTGGCCGCCTCCTCTATATCGGGAGAATCAATCAAAACAACTAATAAAAAGTGTTAAATTGAAAGGCTTGGTCAATGATATGTTGCTACTGAGCATGCCTGACGTTGGTAACGCGAGGATTCCGCGTGTCTAATTGATGTCTCGGATAAATGCAATCACCCAGCTGGCGTATACCGCTTTCTATTCTACAAACACTACTGCTTAGAATACCATTCGAAGAAAAACGGCCACCCTGTGTGCTTTCAATTGAGTGATGCTATCGCTATCCGCAAGGGCAAACAAATGCCTATAAAGGCGTTTTTTTTTAACGTAACCTTCTCCGATTTCGCCTCAGTGCACCTGCAGAAAATATTCGTTATGCCTGGTGTGGAGGTACCGCAAAAACTGTTCCCAACTCTCCTGTGCACAAAGAATTTTCGTTTCGCATTAGTTCGTTTCGAAAGAGTGTAGCAAGCGCACGTGGACGGTGAAACACAATCCCGCTCTCTCGAGCGAACCGAGAATCTGCGAACATGTTATGTACGCGCCGGCGTCAATATTCTCCGCTCCACATAATCTACGAGAACCGCGTGAGCGCGTGTGGAGAAAGATGTTTCTTCGACGATGGATCGACGGCTGCGCTATAGCGACGCACGCGTCCTCGACAACACCTGAAACATTTCGGAGCCGCCTTTCACTTTTCTCCGATAAGAACAATACGATCCCTCCTCCGGACAACGGGGCCGCAGCAGCCCGAGTGAGCGCGTGTAGTAATGCAAAAATAGAAGCGGGAGGGAGGTCGGCGTGAGTGACGGTGTTGGGGAGTGCTTAAACAATGAGAGCAACAGCGTCATCGTGTATTTGAAGCGAGTAACGACGCAGCACCGCGGCAGGAACGTTGTCTACATCCGAGACGTCCTTCGTTCATCCCTCCCTCCCTCCCTTCCTATCTATCTATCTATCTATCTATCTATCTATCTATCTATCTATCTATCTATCTATCTATCTATCTATCTATCTATCTATCTATCTATCTATCTATCTATCTATCTATCTATCTATCTATCTATCTAAAGAAAAATGAAGTTCAAACTGCACGCAGATCTTGCACACACCTGTTCCGCTCTATTGTTTTGTTTTGAAACGCATTACGGAGCCCGAGCTGTGAGCTGTCTCCATCCGCTCATCATCGGCCTCCTCGCACAAGCGCTGCCGACTCGTCTTCAGTTTTGCGAAACCATGACAGGGCCGTCCGCTCGAACCGGCGTGAGAACTACACCACCTGCACGTGGCTCCGGACCAGCAGCGCGCGTGCGGAACTCGGGGGCAGAACGTGATGTTCGCACATTTATGGGAAGGCTCCCAACGCCCCCGCCTTCGAACAATTGCGTGCTGCGGAGGAGGAGCACGGCCCCTTGTAGTCGAGGAAAGTAATGGAATCGCCGTCGCGAAGACTAGGAGAGTGTTTCTGCGCCGTGTGCATTTTCTTTCCTTCGCTTCAAGCCCCGCTTCTTCTTCTTATTTTGTTTCCTTTTACGACTCGGGGAGACGTGCGTCTCGAGTTTCGAAGCTTTAAGCGACTGCTTAGAGGAGAGTAACCCATGTGCAGTGGCTCGATTTCGAGCTCGCCATCTCGCGTTACCATCGGGTAGCACGTTCTTGACTGACGCCGCCTGAAAGGACCGTCCGGCGGTGCTTCCTTGGGTAACAGTGTTTGCTATCTGGCGTCGGCGAGTATTGAAACTTGCGCAAGTTGCGTCGTCGTCTTTGTTTGCGCAGCTGTAGATCTTGCCGCCGGTTCGCGCGCAGTCCGCAACGACGTGTCGACAGCGGCGGCGGCGGCCTTACGGTTGCGCAGATTACGAAACGCGGTAACCACGTGGACGGGCAAACAGTCCGCCGCTCTAGATTTCCCAGGGCGATTCTTGACAAACGTGGAATTGCCAGCGTTTATTTTTTCGCTGGTGGCGCTACCTCCCGCTGACCGACCCAAATATTTGTCTGGCGCATGCTATCTCGATCGGCGTTCGCAAGTCAAATCAAATCAAATCAAATCAAATCAAATTTATTTCAACATACAAGCGATGTCGTGGACAATGAACTAAAAGCCAGCAAGGCTTGACAGGGTCCATTGCCCATTTTTCAGGCAGTGACAAAACGGGAGAAACAAAAAATACACCAGAATTAAACTATAAATATATCGCATGATATTACAAGAATACAAGAATTACATGAAACACAAGAAATACACAAAAAATACACAAGAATTACGCTATCAATACACCGAAAGTCCTACGCAAAAAAAAAAAAAAAACGAGGCTGGAGGAGATTAGATATCGGATGTTGCAACGGATTCACGCCTCCAACGCCGAGTTCATGGTCAAATTCGTTGTCTAGACACTGACGACAAGAAACATTAGAGGCCGATTTCTTTCAAGCCGGTGGTTGCTTCGTGCATCTTTTTGTTCAACAGGGAAGGCACCCGAGAGGAGTTATGCGCACCGTTATGATGCTGCTAGTGTTTCACCTACGTGCGTAAAAGAAGCGATATAGTGAGGAAAGCTTTTCGGTAAAAAAATAACAGAGTTGTTACAGAGTTGTTAGCCAGCATGTATTTACCTGCAAGTTAACGAGCAAGGTAAGGGAAGACGGGACAGTAAGTTAGACACGTTACAGCGCACACAGACGGGGAAGACAGAAGAAAACACAAGACACAGCGCTGAACTACGCGCTGTCTCGTGTTCTTTTTAGGGGCGTATTAGGGGCGTAGCTCCTCTTAGTCTAACCTAGTCACGTCTCCGTTGTCCGGCGTAAATGGCAGTATCTCTGTCCGGCGTAAACGGCAGATGGCGCTGTCTCATGGAAGTACATGCATACTGCAGTTCAGGGACGATATTCTAGATGGCGCTGTACACAATCCGTGTCGTCATCACCATTTCTCGTCTCATTTCCTAGATGGCGTTGGTCCAATAGTATTCTGCCCGAAGCACCTGAGTACCGATACCTCGGGGTGAACTTCTGGGCACAAGTAGATTATAGAGCAAACCACGAGAGGCACCTGAGACAAACATCCCAGAGGGGCGGCCAAGTACTCCATAGGAGGTGCCTGCGGGGTTTCAACCGCCCCATTATGGTGCGCGAACTATGGAAGGCGGTACACGTGCCGGCGCTGACTTTCGCTAATGCAGTGATTTGCCCTGCTGCGCAGACCCGGGAGTGGCTTGAACGCAGTCAGCGCGCCGTGGGACGACTTGCTCTGGGGTGCCACGGCAACGCTGCCAACGAGGCAGTCCAGGGTGACCTGGGTTGGTCCTGTTTCGAAGCGCGGGAAGCTCGGAGCAAGCTGTCCTACGAAGGCAGGTTGCGCCTGATGCAGCCACATCGCTGGGCACGGCGAATATTTGATTATGTTCACCGCAACGGCATCCGCACCAGATGGTCGAAAAGACTGCAGCACCTCAGCAGGAAATACGGCTTCTATACGAGCCCTGTGCAGGAGGACACCGAGCGTAAGTGGTCCAAAGCAGTTAAGACCCAAGTGCGAATGACGGAGGCTGATACTTGGCGGCGAGACATGGAGGAGAAGAGTACGCTGAGGATCTACAGGGAATCCAAACAGGAGATCCATGTCGAACCCCTATTCGACAATAGTGTAGCCAGCAGCCTCCTCTTCGAAGCACGAGCCGGCGCTCTCAGAACTCTGGCATATCGCCGGCGCTTTGATGACAGCGTGGGAGATGCAATGTGCCGTGTATGTGGTGCCGACGAGGAGACAATCGAACACTTGGTCATGAACTGCGAGGGCCTCACAACAGCACCTACAGATGGCACCACCTTACAGCAGGCGCTTGGCTTCTCGCCCAACGACGCTCCTGATGGTGGCGGAGTGGCTACGACCAAGAAGCGACTCAGTGAGTGGTGGACAAAGGTGCGCGCACATTGACATGTCGAAGCTCTCCTCGTTGAACATGTGCATGTACAGTGGTGGTCACATGTGTGTGTGGCCACTTATGTGCACGCGCTATCGTTTTCTTTCTTTCTTTCTTTTTTAAGTCCTTAGGCCAGGGTATCGGTTGATGCCCGCCCGTTACAAAGGGTGAGGCCATAAATCCAATCCAATCCAAGTGTGCAATATGGCGCTTGTGTGAATCGACACTAGATGGCGCTAGAAGTGCCGCTGCTCTCCGATTGGCTGCTGCGCGGGCTGCGCGGGGATGCGCGGGGATGCGCGGGAAGCGAGCGCCTCTCTCATTCTCCTGGATCGTCGCGGTACGTGTTGGATCGTTGGTGGAGCATAAACATTGCGCAGCGGCGGGCGCTCGCTTGGCGGCAGCCAGGCGGATTCCGAGACGGTGCGCGCCAAGGACGCCGCTGCGAAACGGGCTCAACGAGAAGCCGATCCCGAGACCATGATTGCTTCAGGAGCTTCGCCCAAGCTCTTCATCATTCACCCGTGGATATGCTGTAATTTTTTTTGTCCCTGTCTGTGCGCGATGCTAAATACTAATTAGCCCACAAAGCCATCATCGGGGACAGTAAGGTCCAGAAGGATACAGACAGAATAATATGCAGTTATTTTTTAGGGGCGAAGCTCCTTAAGGCGGCACCCGTTCGTCCCTCGTAGTTGTCGTAGTCGTAGTGCGTAACCAGTCGTAACGCTAGTACCAGATCTTGATCTCCAAGGTGGTGCCGGTGGGAGATTTTTCCTGTGCGTTGTTGAACAATAAAAAATTCGCAGCGTGCGTGTCAACTAAAAGCCGAATTCTTCTGTCTCTCATTCCCCATTAGCAGCCATTGGCATGTTCCAGTAGGAAACGTTAGTAGAAGTAGAAGTGTAAGTGTTAGCTAAAAGCCGACTTCTGTCTCTCATTCCCATTAGCAGCCATTGTTTACCTCCAAGGTAGTGCCTGGTGAGATTTCTCCTGTGCGTGATTAAACAATAAAAATATTGTTCAAAACGCCGTTGATTGATGAAATAAACCAACGAAAGACGCCAGATGTTTTCTAAAAGCAAAACGAGAGAACGCCAGATGTTTCTAAAGCAAAACGAAAAGACGCCAGCTGCTTAACAAAAGACGCCAGATGTTTTCTAAAGCAATGGTTTTCTAAACAATGAAAATTCACAGCGTACATGTAAAATTAAAGTGAGCTGCAAGTCGTCATAACTCATCGAACCTTTAGTATAAACGCGCCCGATCTCACGTCGGTGATGATGTACTGGGCAGAATTCACGGAAGATTCACGGTTTACCGATGAACCTCCGCAGCTTCGCCGACTCATCATCATTCACTCCGTGGATATGCTGTGATTTTTCCCCAGAAGATGCTGATGATGTTCCCGTAAAATATGCCTCACATCAATAACCTTGTCACGCACCCACTTAATGCCCGTTACAAGCGTAGTTTCTTTTATTGCGAGAGCAATTATATGGACAGTCTCGACTGGAAAATGTCCGTCCCCGTCGCCGTCATTCACCGTATATGTATAAGTATGTATATATATAGAAAAGCCACAAAGAAAAATAATTCAGAAATTCTCTCCGATGCGCGTAATCGAACGGGCGACCTCTCGCTTTGCAGCCCGCCGCGTTAGACGTTAGGCCACGACAGCACCGTCTTTCAGCCTGCTAACGGCGAGCTATTTATATACACCATGTAATTCAGCATGCTTTCTTAGTGGCCACATAAATGGCGCGACGTACGCGTGTGTGGCACGCTTTAAAGATCGTCGCCCCGCTCCTGCGAACGCTGTTGCTCTTCGCTCTACAGGGCGTCGTCGCTTTCGTGCGCTTATCTCGAGGAAAGAAGGGGCGTCTGGTGGGGTGCTTCGCTTCGCTAGCTGCAGCGGCCGCGTTTGCGAAAGGAGCGCGCTGTTCAAACAGAAATAAGTAACAACTGTGACAATTAGTTCGCGCTCGTCTTGTGTGTACCTGTTCGTTCGTTTCGTGCGTCCTGCTTTATGTTTGAGCAGTGCGCTTCAAGTGTCGAGCTGTGACGCATTAGTTCGCGCTCGTCCTGTGTGCGTTCTTTTCGTGCGTCCTTTGGGTTCGAGCGACGCGCTGGCAATTTCGAGCTGTTTTCCGTTCTTCGCGTTACATTACAATTTATTGCTATCGCATTCATTGCTTCGCCGTTGCGGCGAAACTCTGACTTTTGTTTTTGCCTGTGACCGTTTTTCGACGTCTAAGAAACATCACGATGTCATCACTCGCTGTAGGACGCGCCTTCGTGATGCTTCTCGAATGTTATTGCCGGTTCTGTTACCTATACTCGGATTGCATGCATGACGCCAACCGTGGTGAGCATGTTGGAACTTGCACGATAACCAGAGATTACGTTGGTGGCTCGATGAAAGATGGGGCTACCGGGCTACGGCATTCCTTGCGTATTCGTTGTTGAACGTGTAACTTGCATGCAAAAAACAACCAAAATTTGTGTACTTTTTTTTGCATTTTCTTTTACAGGTCGAGCTTACAGCCACGAGCATCAGGATAAAATGGCGCCAGGGCGGAAGCTGATGACGTCATCTCGGGAATGCTGAGGGAGCCAAAATGAAGTTCCCGTTCATGAGTCCAGGGCTGAGCAGCCAGCTCGCCAAACTAGGGACTGCCGCTGGGCTGTGGCTTTTTCTCTGCTTCGGTGAGCCATTTTCTCCAGCAGTCCAGCTTCTGCCGGCTGCAATACTTGCTTTTTTATTTCAAAGTCTGTCAACTTGCAGGCGAACTCTCAATAGTAGCTGAAAGGCTGTTGCTCTGAACAAAAAGAAAATATTAGACGACGCGAGGACAAAAAGTGAAGTCGTTCGCAATTACTTAACGAGCAAAGAGACGTTTTAGAACTCGTACCCGTTATTTCGTCATATAGCTCGACTGTGTTTAAAGATACGACTATGAAACCGCTTTGATCATCGAAACTAAGAAATGACAACGCCACGGCAAAAAAAGCAAAACAGGTCGCAATTGTTTAACTTAACAAAGAAAGAGAACGGTTGAGAACCCATACGAATTATTTTATCCTACCTCGACAGTGTTTAAAGATACGATTTTGAAATCACTTTGGTCATCGAAGCTGAGAAATGAAAGAAGCGTTCATCATGCATTAATTAGTAAGACCCTTCGTGTTACGATCTGTTCACGTTCTCTCTACGTCATGCGTGGCGGTGCTTCTGCGTCTCCCGATTTCATTGGAAAGGCAATATATTGAGTATACTAATTAAGAAAAGAAGCTTCGTAAATTTCAGATAATAACAAGCGGGCCAGCTTCTGAGAAAACACGTCTGGTATGCGAGCGATCTCCATGACGGGGTCTTACTTTTCTTTAAGCATCCCTTTTAACGAAGCCTGAATTGCTAATACTACAGAGTTCGCTTTTCGGTTAAACCAACCTTAACTAAGTCGCAGTTATACTCGAAAGAAAAAAAAAACTTCCCCCAAGTGCAAAGGAATGATAATCACCTCGTGCGTGGCTGCAATTAACTCTGTACACGTAGTCAAAACTAAAGCTTAAGAACTGATAGTTGAAGTTGCGCATTTTATGAGTAAGTTTGTTTGTCTGTGGTCTTTCCTTTTTAGCAAGTGGTTACTATGAAAGCCGATAATGCGTTTGTAAACAAAGGCCCGTTCTTCCAAGGAAAATGCACGCATACTTAGCTCGCACAGCGAGTCAGAGGAACCAGCTTTATCAAAAGGTTGCATCTATTTAACTTTCGTTATCATTCTCCGCGATAAATTTCCCTGCCTGCGACCATTCTCATGTGACATTGCACTTTTTGTATCTAAGTGGTTACAGCTATCAAGATGTTAGCAGTGAGAATAAGTATCCTAACCCATATTACTAATTAGGCTTATTTGCATTGCGGAAGCACTCTGACCGGCCACTAGGGAAGAAAGTTCATAATCCGATTTCAGTATTAGAACGTGCCGCGAGCGGGAGTGAGCCGAAATCGCAAACCGAAGCGTAGCGTAACTTAAGAAACTTTTCGGGGTACCTTAATGCACCGTGAATCGCTTAAGCTGGAGTCCGCTTGCGAATAATTCTTAATGAGGCCCCGTGAGGTTTGTCAGGTTCGAGTCGTTCTCCAAGGGCCCTCCGCTAATCTCTAACACATGCTGCATAATCATCCCGACTAATTTCTTGCCCCGAACAGACCTTGTGATTAAAAAAAAAACCAAGTCGGGTGCTTCCTGCAACGTAAGGCGTTAATTTATATCGTCGTCCTTGAGAAAAGAATGCTTCGCCAGAAAAAAAGTATCTACATTCTTCTGAGTATGTTCTTCTGCTTAGTATAAAAGCGTATTTACATAAAGCGAACCGAAGAAAGTTCGTCTGCAATTCAGGAATGCTTTTTCAGCGACTATGAAATTACCTTGGGTCAATTACTTTTTATTGAACATCTACAGCAGTACTTTTTAGTGCTTGCTTTCTTTCTTTTCGGTGTTTTTTGTAACCATGAGATGCAATGATGTAAATATGACACAATGGTTACGCTTTGCCAACAGGAAAAAAACCAGGACCAAAGAAATTGGTGTCGCCAACAATAACGCGATTAATGCCAACAAATAACTTACGTTCACGGAGTTGTTACCGGGTTTTTATAAAGTTGATTCATTGCTGCAGACTCACGTATCAATGCAATCCAGTAACATTTTATCAGCGGAGCATGTTTAAGCTCGGCGAAATTCCGCAAGCGACCACCGAAAACTCGGCGGGTATCCTCCACAGAAAGCGGGTGTGTGCCAAGCAGCTCTTAGTTATAGTACAGCAATAGTGCAGCAATAGTACAGCAGTATAGTACGGTATACTTTACAGCAGTATAGTATAGTGCATGCATAGTAAAGTACAGCAAGGGGGTGGGAAAGAGAAATTAGAGTGAGGCGGAATGATGTGAGGGTAAGGAGGAAAGAAGGGGGGATGGGAGAGGGTAAAGCATGGCAGAGACTTGTATAGTATAGTTAATGCGCCACAGACAGTGGGTATATGCCAAGCAGCTCCTAGCATAGCCGCCATGAATAGCACAGGTTGAGCAGTGACGTGAAGGTGAGGAGGAAGGAAAGGATGAGGGGAAAGGGTAAAGCATGACATAGCCTTGTGTAGTATAGTTTAGCAAGGGGATGGGAAAGGGTAGTGAAGGTGAGGAGGTCTGATGTAAGGGTGAGGAGAAAGGAAATAGCTTTGAAACTGAGCGGACACAGTAGAGGGTGCTTAATTACGCGAGTTGGCTTTAGGCTTCGCCTGCATAAATGCGGGTTTTGGTTAGGTACTGCAACGATGCTGTATCTAGATATCGCTCCTTCACGCTATGGCGTTCAGCTCGCACGCTTCGGGTAAGGAGCTCCGAAAAGGACGAGCGTGAGCAGGTATGCGTGTGTGAGAGGGGGAAAGGGGGCATTTCTTTTCAATTTTCTTGTTGCGGTATCTATACTGCCCGTTCTCCCTCCCATTGTTTCTTTCCTTTTACTTTGCCGCGCGTTCAATCACCTCGAGGCGCCTTGCTCCAACTTGCACATTTTACCATACAGTTGAAGCCGCTTACGCAACCGTCATTCGAGCTCACCGAACACACACTGGCCACCCCGTCGCACAATAGAATCCTCAACTCGAAGGACCATTGTTGTCGGAGGGCTTTCCAATAAAAGGACTCTCTTTTATGCCGCACGATTGAGCCATATCTGCAGCAGACTCGCCGAACCGCAAGACGAGATTAAAAGTCGTCTCTCCTTTCTGTTAGCATTTCCAGGGTTTCAGTTCGCCTAGAAACAATATCTTTCCCTTTTTTTGTCCAGCTTGAGAACAAATGCACCCAAAAGAAATAATTCAAGAGTAATTATTAGTGTCATTTAATATGCAAACATTCACAAGTCTGCAATGGTGAAGAAGAACTAAGGAGAGAGAGAGAGAGAGAAGAAAGTGTATTGTGTGTCCTTGCTGGGGTCAGTGGAGACGGGGGCCGGGAGACTAGCCTCACGGGAACCTTCCTTCCTCAGGCGGCGGCCGGACCTTGAGTTTTGGCGGCGTCTCCGGCCAGAGGAACTGCACAGAATTGGTCCTCCGGGCACGCGCAGAGCATCACAGCCTCCCACTGCTCGGGCGTGGTTATTTTTAATGTGGGGTGGGTGCTGTGTTCGGCGGTGTGTGTCGCTGCGAGCGATGTGGTCGAAGCTGGCGCGAGCCGCCCCACGTGCTTTGCAGTGTGGTGTATAGACGTGCTGGGCATATGCGGCTATATATACAGCGAGAGTGGGGGAATGTGAGTGTCCGTAATAATCGCCGTGTTGTCGACTGTTTCCTATTTAATGAAGAAATAGTCAGGGAACAGGCTCGCAGAGCTGTCATCGAGAGGGGCACAACGTCGTACTCTTTCTGGAGGAAGAAATACAAATAGAAGACGAAAAGAAAACTCACAGGGTTCCTTACGTATTCGCGCCTTACACGACTCGAAGGCGAAAGCCATCTTCTTCTTTTTCTTCGCGTTGATGTATTGATCTGCGAAAGCTCTCTGCACCTAACGTGGTTTTACACCGCATCCGTGATCGGCCCACCTTTGATTAAGCGGCGATGTCATGCGACGGCAAGTTATGTGACGTCATAGTGACGTTGTGATGACGTCACAAATTTCGGTAATATAGCGACGTCATCGCGGGATGTTTTCTTGCATCACTCGTGTTGACAACGACGCCGACGGTCACTTATCGTGTCTGATGAGGCATCTAAGGCTTTCGCCTTAATAATGTCCGCAAATGCGATGCCAAGTCATACAGAAGACAGGAGGAAAAAAAGTGACCATAAGAACATTCTGCGCTTCGCGTGAGCCGCGCTGCGCGAGGCATATAAGCCACCATCGAACGGCGAAGATCTCTCTAGAGAATCGTATGCACAAAAAGAGAGAGAGAAAGCTCAGGAAGACGGCGTTAAATTCCTTCATATGGCATCCGGTGGTCTCCTCGTGGCTCGAAGTGCGGCGCTAATCTGTCAACGTCGCATTAAAGCGCATTCCTGCAGGAGCCGATAAATAGAACTCATTTCGACCGTCCCGCCCGCCCTCCCGCCTGCCGCCGTAGTCTTCTTCCAGCGAAGTTCTGATGGGCTGCCGATAAAATGAAGTCGTTGCGCGGCGCTCCCTTAAAGCGCCTTGCCTAGCAATCGAACTTTTTATTTTTGGCCCGATGTGAAAATATAAAACAGATCCACGGTTCTTTTCTGTTTCTTTTTCGCTAATTTCAAGAATGAAAAAAAAAAGTTGATGCCTTTGGCAGTATTGGTGGGGGCGATCTAGAGTGGAGCCTATGTGCTGGAACTTCCTAATCCGAGAAGCCCAATCTTTCGTTATTTTCGTGTAAAAAAACATTAAAAGAGTCGTTCATTTTAGACATTTCAGACATACATATCAGGACCAACAAGGACCAACAAGGAGCTTCTCTTACGTCCTGCATAAACTCTCTTTCTTGGCACAGAGTTCGTTGACGGGTACTTTGATATATATGCAAATAGAAATAAACAGTGGTCATAGGCATCGACTATTTGCTTTACTCTGTCTCGCAGTACATACTGGTGGCAATCCAGAGGTTGCTGCCGGTGTCCGTCAAACAGAAGCGGTATCCTGCATAAGCATTGTGTTCCTCTGCAATGGATCGTCTCCTGCACGCGCAACCCAGCCTGAAACTGCTCTGCGCCGATGACAGACGTCAACGCGTGTTGGTGACATCCTTACCAATTAGAGATTCATTAAGAGACATCAGACGTAACAACATCTGAAGCGGTGTCATTACTGTTTCCGCACACCCCATTTCACTTGCGCAGAGCAATTCTTCAGAACAACTCCGGCGCAGGAGCTTTTGTGAATACGTTCCGAAATTTGTAATGGCACATCCGCTAATATGCTGAGCTTAGACCTGTGCGTGTTCCACCTTGATACCACCGTCTTCACCCTCCTTCCTTTTACAGCGAAAGCTGTTATGAGATCATTTCAACGGCCGTTTTTGGCGCCGTAGTTGTCCGCCGCCGCTGCCGCCGCCGCCGCCGGTGTCCGTAACCACTATCGCACGAAATAAGAAAAAAAAGGAAATGAGAAAATATTTCAAGGACGGAACGAGGTTCGAACCTGGGCCCTCTGCGTGGGAGACCAGTGTTCTACCTTCGGGCCATGCCGGTGCTTGAAACTGCGTTGCAAAAAGACCCTATACAGGAATCATGTGGGGAAGGAACAACATTAACATATGCAATGTAGCGTGGTAGAACAGTAAAATAACAACCAGGCGTCACACAAACGCGAATTCTGTAACCGGGCGTCACACAATGCAAATTGCGCAACGAGTGGGTTGTTGAGTGCTTTCAACCTATTACAAAGGCCTCTGCGATAATTCTTCATCGTCATCAGCCACAGCATCAACAAAGTACACATAATGCCTTACAGGTGTTTAGCGAGTACCACGGTTCTCCGCAGAATGACGAAAAAACATGGTTGATCCCTCTGTCATAGGAATCGGTATAACACGAAAGTAAAACATGTCTTCACACACCTAGTTGAGCGTTTGTTGTGGATTGTTTCGCCCCGAGGGCGAAGGAATGAATGCTATAGCAGCAAGTTGTAATGTCATGTGAAGAACAGCAAGCAGCTCGAAACTTGCAGCGCGCTGCTCAAGCAGAAAGGACGCACGGAACGAACATACACAGGATAAGCGCGAGCTAACAACTGTCACAGCTCGACAGTTAAAGCGCGCTGGTCAAATACAAAGGAGGACGCACGAAACTAACGAACAAGTATATGAGCGCGAACTGTCAGTTGTAACTTATTTGTTGGTGAGCAGCGCGCTCCTTTCGCAAAAGCGGCTGATGCAGTGAGCGAAGCGACCTTCGTGCTCTCTGTAACTTCAGCGCAAACTTTCGGTGACAGCGCAAGGCGTACAAGATAAGCGCGCACGCAGGATCGACCACGCCCTGTAGAGGCGCCCACTCATCTCAACGCGTGAGGCGACGCCGCCGTTCGAGCCCTTCGCGCCATCACGCTAGTGATAACGAAAACACGCTTATGTACCGCGATCTCTGAGTACAGCCACCGGCAAACGGTGTATATAAATAGCACGCCGTTAGTACGTCGAAGAACGTGCCGTCTGTGGCGGAGTCGTTTCGCGCTGCGCGCTGGGGATCGAGAGGTCGTAAGTTCGACTCCCGGTGACGTCTTTATATTTTAGAACGTCATATCCGTGACAGAAATGCGTCAGTGGAGCCGTGGTGGACCCCGGCATAAAACATCTTCGTGTTAAAAAGTGCATAGTGGCTTCTTCCCTACTTCACAGAAATTATGGTGATTTATAGCGTACTGGGTTCCTCATAAGCGCACTTCTATTGGTTGCCAAGGAAGCCCATAAGGCTCCCATGATCCAGTTCCTCAGGTTGTCAATAAAGTTAATTCCTTCTCTCTCTCGCTCTCCGTTTCTCCGGTTAACGTATGTTATAAAGCGTGGTGGGACAGTTAAATAACGACCGGGCGTCACACATTATGAATTACGTAACTAGTGGGTCGTCTAAAGCTTCCAACCCATTACAAAGGGCTCAGCCATAATTCTTCGTCATCAACCATTGCAATAACAAAGTGCACATAATGCCTCGCAGATGGTACCTCGCTTCTCCGCAGAATTACGAATAATGTCGTGGTGGGTGCTTCCCAACTTCCCAAAAATTATGATTTGTGGCGTAGTGGGTACGCTTCCAATGTACTTGTATTAGTAGCCACAAGAGAGTTTATAACGGGCTCTAGAAATGCCGCTCTTCCAGCTTTCGCTGTGACTGTGCTGCGCTTTCCGCGCAGGCCTGGCATTTTTTTCTTTCCATCCCATAATCCCTTTCCCCCAGAGTAGGGCAGCAGGCCTTACGTGCGTCTGGTTGACCTTCCGTCCCTTCTTCCTCTTCTCCTCTTCCTTCGGCACTAGGGCTGTGCGTGCCACACATAAGCCAGTGCGCGGACACGTTGAAAAACAGGGATAAGTTTCGCTAATGGACGGCGCATGGCATGATTTTATGACAGCACTTGCCCAGTCCACCGTCCTCTGCGCGAATATAGTTACATCCTCGAGAAGTAGAGCTAGGCCAACGCAGAGAACGTGATAACGTAACTCAAGGCGGCGGAAATGCGCCAGACTTAACGCGCTAACCTGTTGACTAAGGCGCCTCTCTCGATGCTCCTAATGCAGTTTCCAGCACCAGCTATGCCGTTCATTAACGCGCGCGCGTGTGTACAGTAAAAAGCCGCGAAGAGAGGAAAGCCACGCGTATGCTTCCATGCGAGTGAGAGAAACAAATGCCTCCGAGCCAAAACAGATCCAAGACCATGGGCCGACGTTCATTTTTGTATCGAACCCCATCGCCAAGCGAGCAAGAAAGCGAACGGACCATCGCGGCTCCTTCTGCTCTGTCTCAGCCTTCGAGTCCCCAATCAGGTTATCGCGGTTCTAATACCTTTTCTCGCATCGGCCATGCTAGCTCCCCCCATCGCACAGCGCGCAAGTCTGGATCGCGTCTTCTTCATCCCAGAAAAGAGCCCAGCAAACGGCGTTGAGAAAGCTGGGAGAGATAGAGATGGAAGAAAGCAAACGAAAAGGCCCTAGAGGGACGCCTGCGCCTCCTTCGAATGCCACACTTAGTTCACCCGTCGTCGCCTTCACGCCATCTATGCCAGCGCTGCTTCCTCTCTCTCTCTCCTTCATCCCTTCTTCCCGCAATCTTTGGCGTCCGCAATTACCCGGCTCTGCAGACATCTCGCCGTCCGTTGTCTCGCGTGCGCTGTCCTTCGTCTTTGTCTCTCTCGATTTTTGTGTACGTTCGCTCGCTCGTTTCGGCGTTGATTCCTTTTGTTTGGGGCATCTATCTCACTCGCCAGCCCGTTCCGAATCCATTCAACGCTTTGGAAAGTGAGCGGTAAGCCTTTATCGGCGCCGATAACGACCGGCTCTCGCAGAACGCGTAGAGGATGGCCATGCCACCGCCGCCGTGGGAGGGTGTTCGGACGACGCCACGTACTTCGGCGTGGAGCGATGTTCCTATAGGTATCGCACTCAAATGCTAGTTGTGTGCAGTTTGTCACGTGTAATATGTACGTGCGTACGTACATATGCGTACGTATGTATGTATGTATGTATGTATGTATGTATGTATGTATGTATGTATGTACGTACGTATGTATGCATGTACGTACGTATGTATGTATGTATGTATGTATGTATGTATGTATGTATGTATGTATGTATGTATGTATGTATGTATGTATGTATGTATGTATGTATGTATGTATGTATGTATGTATGCAGAAATTTGCAAGATTTCGGGACATACGCAGTCGTGTTATCTCTCGACATCGCGTCCCGCTGTAAATGAATGTGAAATTGGAAAAAAATTACATATGGCGACAGCACTACTAATCAAATTTGGCTTAATCAAATTTAGCAATTTGGCTCAATGGTAAAATTCAAGTATAATTGTAGAAGTGTGCCGCGAAATACTTATGGTACATTGCACAGGTCGTTTTTGAGCGCTCGTGTTGAACCTCTGCAGTTTGCGGCATGAAGCTGGAATTCCACCAGAATAGTTCAGTGGGTTCTAACATCAATAACTAATAGTCGGGTTTAGCAACTAGTTTTTTTTTTCTCAACAAATTTTCTTTCACCTATTTACCATTCAGTTACGGTAAGGCACGCGGACATAATCGAGAGATAGGACGACATGAACATTTTCCGAATCCCTGGTCATGAAGTTATCACAAGTTCTTGTTCGGAACCATCCAAGGCGTGAAAGTGCAAAATCAAAATAAAAAAAAATTCTAGCAGTATGAAGCAAATTGATGACCTGAAGAACTCTCTAACTTGCATTACAAGAACAGGACACATCCACAAACAATTAGACACGTTTTACGAAGCTACAGATGACGCTGTGCTAGCAGAGGTTAGTTCGTTAGAGAAAAAACTCGAGGCCGTTCCCTTCTGTGGAGGAGAGTAACCAGCGCGGCTGACTGACGCACTCCTGTCTCCGATCTCGTCGTCATTCTTCATATTCGCAATGCCCACGAACTATAGGTGGCGCGCCGTGCTTTTCAAGATGGCGCCAGGAGGAGGGTCAACACGATTGTTAGCATAGGAACAGATAGGACGTGCGGACGTACGGACCATGCCACTTTCACCGGATGAAGTTATGAGCTGCGCTGAAATGGATATGAGACTAAAATACTTTCCCAAACCATGGAAAGTGCTAAGTACTCGCCACCTAATTATTTGCTGCGTAGTGAAAGGTTATATTTCAGCTCCGTTACCGTGCATAACGATGCTTTGCGAAATCCTGTGCGTGCTACATAAACCTGTATCAACTAGAATTGACGTATGAGCTGAACGGCACTCCGAGGTAGTACGTACCGAGCCTGCCTGACGGATTTGCCGCAGTAGTAGGCCGCCAGCGAGTAGCGCCATCGCTGCTGCGCGTGATGATGGCTTGCAAACATAAAAGTGTTCTGCGATAATACCCCTTCGTCATTACTTGCGCAGTCGGAAACGCGGAGTTACGTCTTCAACGGAACACAACCATTTAACATGCCATTCAGTAGCGCTTGTGTCACAGCCATGCTGAGACTCTAGCCGTGTGTACTTCACTCGCATGTTGCAGGTTCGATCAGCACGATCGAAACATGAATATCGAAAAGAATGCACACGTGTGCTTTTCGCAACGTCGAAGAAGTTCGGCGAGAGGCGTGGACTGTGGCCGTGACTGCACGCTCCATCGCTCTAACCATTTCGCTTCGCTGGTCGAGCTCGAGCGTGTTGGCGGCATGCGGCGCTCCATAATATCCACAATAATTGTGATACATGCAATGCACAAGTGGAACTATGCTTTTATTTTGATCTCGCTCAAGGATATTATACATTAAATACAACCAAAGTGACTTACGAGTTACGAGCGTGAAAGAACATTAACGCACGAGGGGACGTGAAGTGCAACTCGCTCGTCGTGAGTTAGCAGCTGGTGGTTCATCGTCGCTATCTCTCGGTGCTTTCACAGTCTTCTACGTCCAGTGAAAAATCCTCGTCGTCAAGATGGTTTCTTTCAACATCACTGCTGAAAGCAATCTGAAGAATTTCCTCCGCCGAACGACTTCGACCACTCCGCGTCACCACGTTTACAATTAGAGAGACGTCTGGGCGCGGAGAACGTTTTGCTCTCAGACCGGTCAACAAGCAAATCGCTTGCAGTGTGCTGCCACCTATCAACAAACGTACAAAAACAAGCGGCGCAGCGGTGGCTATGAAACCCAACACCACCAACACACTGGCGAAGGACGGCGTGGATGGAAAGCGTTCGCTCCACGAAAGGCGTCGAGCAGACGCGTCCTCGAATGATTGAAACGTCGCTCGCACGATTCCTAACAGCGCTTTGCTGACAAAGGATAGAGGCCCTATTTTAATGTATCGCCAACTTGAGATCGCTCAGTTATACAAGAGCACATCGCGAGCCCGCGCGACCTCCCTCCCGCGTACAGTGTTATGGGACTCATGCACTACAAGACACACTGACCAATTATATATACAAGTAAAACAGGATGAGCTTCAACTGAATATGTCAGACGATAACATTTAACTTACCTACGTGGCTACAGTAAGCCTCGCGAAGCTGATAGTATGTGTACACTGTGGGCTAGCATTGAAAGCGCTAGCTGCCACGTATTTTCACGAAA
Source organism: Rhipicephalus sanguineus (assembly GCF_013339695.2). Taxonomy (NCBI): domain Eukaryota; kingdom Metazoa; phylum Arthropoda; class Arachnida; order Ixodida; family Ixodidae; genus Rhipicephalus; species Rhipicephalus sanguineus. The sequence continues at coordinate 80,177,162 of NC_051180.1, forward strand.
ACTTCGCTTCTCGCAAGAACGAATTAGATTTCTCGTGTCACGGAGGGCCCGGTTTGTTCACTGACGCAGGGAACATGCAAAGTCGTAGTGTTCCTTTCTTGCCAACGCGTTAACACTGAGCCTAGCACAGCCGAACAAGGGAGCGACTGCATAGCGCCGCCATTTTGTCGTCTACTAACCCTCCTCGAGAGGACGCTCCTCGATTCCGCTCGGTGGCGCGACAGTCTATGGGCATTGCGAATAAGCGCGCTGCTCCTCGGCCGTTCTTACAATGCGCGGTCGACCCATACTTGCTACTGACGAGCATGCCGACGCAGCGACTCGACTCGACTGACGTGGCGAAACACGCACTGACTGGTTTTTATCACTTTAATGTATTAGTTATTCTACCGCTCTCTAGAGGACACCAGGGGTTTTATCAATTTAATGCTTCAAATGAGCATTTAAAGCATTAACTGACAAAACCCGTGGTGCCCTCTAGGGAGCGGTGGAAAAACTAATGCAATTAAAGTTGGTTCTTCCACTAGGGATTCTTGCATACGGACTGCGACACGAAAAAATCAAGGAGGTGTGCCAAATACAGCTCTGCTGTAATGACTCAATTGGAGCCATTCTCATAAGTAAAGAAAACAGCTTTTCGAATTTTTTTTTGTAATAAATTTGTTCGTCCGCTCCTAGGGTAAACGCGGATCATGAACCACCAAGGGAAATCTTCGGGTAATGCCAATTTAGTTCCTCTATTTTCTTTATTTTATATTTTTCTCTTTACTCCCCACGTGAACAATTCCTACATTGTACAATACATTCCCGTTCCACTGCTCAGCATAACGTAATGAGCTCCACCACTATACGGTTCTGCATATTCTCTTGCGCAGAGCTATAATGAACTAATCCAGTATCTACATACTAATTTTCACTTCAGATAACCGAAGAAACAGTGCTAATTACCTTGTATTGAATTGCTTAGCCACGGTCGCTTCCGAACAAAAACTTTCGCTGTCAGCATCTCAATGCCGTTTTTTCTTAAACCCTTTAACCGTTTATTTATTCTTACCCAACAACGAATGTTATCGTTAAAGGAAGAATTTTTAAGCGCAGTATTAAACATTATCCGGATAAATTACCAATACCTAGTTGGTTCAGCACACGGCGTGCTAGGTTGTTTAGATATGTGTTTGTTTGTACTCAACTCTGTAAGACGGCGTGGCGCTGAATTTGCAAATTAGAGCTTCGAAGTTGTACTCCTACACTAAATAAAGGTCCCGTATTCACAAAGCGATCGCTCGCTAGGACCATTTGTAGACGCAAACTCTAGTCAGCCCTAATGGTTGGACATACTGTATTATTAGCGAAGGTGTCCGGTCGATGGCGAAGTGGAATTACGAACGAAAACTTCTGTGAACTTAGGGACCCCAATTTTCCGCTACCCGCGACATACTGCACGGTTATGTGCCAACCCGAAGGAAGGAGCGCACTAATCCGAACACCACGCTTACCTAGTCTGGTAAAGACTACGCTTCACTACGTCTAAACCTGCTCTCGTTTCCTTGTTATACTACATACGTTATCCGTTACTGAGTGGATTTGTCCCCTCAAGGCTCGAGCCGCTGCAGGTCCATTGGAACGCGTGTATCGTCCGACAGGCGTCGCAACAGAAGTCGCGGTGCACCGTACTCGTAAGACACGACCGAAAGAGCGTGGCAGCGTGATCTCTCGCGCGCAAGATATGCACGCCGAATCAGTTCGACGGGGCGTTCTATAAATCTCCTTTTCCCACCCTCATGCCCACCCATTTTCCCTTACACTTATGGTTCCCGCTAGCGCCGGGACCCTGCATTAATCGCGGTTATCAACCTCGCGTCCGACTCTCTCTCTCGCTCTCTCTCTCTCTCTCTAGAAAGCTGCTTCTCGCTCTCTTTTTATCTTTTGTTCCCTTTTTCTCAGTCTTCGCTATCGTTCTCTCACCCTTCTCGCCTCAACCCCACAGCGACGCTCGCAATCTCTCTCTTCCAACCGGCCATCGCGTCTGACGTAATTTCTTCTCTTCCTTTGTGAGAATGGAGGACGCGCTGTGGGCCGATCGTGAGGCACGGGGAAGACGCCATTATCTACACCGTCGAAGAGAGGCGCTCCGGCTAACGGCGGCTAACGGAGCGCGCGCGTTCCCACACCCACGCATCGCCCGCCGCCGCAGCCGCTTCGCAAAAGATAGTTTCGCTTTAGCTCCGCTGCTCTATGGCTCCTCCAGCCCCGTACTCCTTCTCAACTCGATGTATGCCTCGACAATGTGCCCGTTTGTCACGCTTTAATGGCGAAGAGTCGTAGTAAACTTAACACAGGCGGCGCTGTTACGTTCGGTCGCAACGAAAGCGCTTAAGTGTCGCGATGAACAGAAGCGCGACTGAGGAGTCTCAGCCATTAATGCGAGCTGGGGCGATTCTCTTTTTTTTTCTTCTTCTTCTTCTCCTTCTTTTTCTGTAGTGCTGAAAGTCGGCGATCACTGACTGTTGTCAACGCGGGAGCACGTTTTACAGACGAATGCACGCGACCTTTGCTTGTTGAGAGAAAGGTGTCATGCGTCTTTGCTTTTCAATCTCTTTACGGATTAAGCGATGAAGCCACGAAACGCTGATATCTTCTGTGCCCAGTGGCTTGCGACAACAGTAGACGATTTGCTTTTTTTTTTTCTTTTTTTTCCTTTTTTTTAAATCGCGTCATTTAAAGCTGAAATTTAATTTCTCAACTAAAATTTCGGTGAAGTATGGTTCAGTCATCAGGTAAGTCGTTAACGCAGTCATATTTAAAAATATTTCGTGCGTTTCAGTACACACCTTAGCCATTTAAAAGCGGTTATACGGGTTTTGCTTAACATAATTTGTCGGCACTACTTTTGAAGTGTATAAAACTAGCACGACACTTCTAGTTTTCGTGGAAAACCGGCACTGTTTCTTTTTTTTTTTTTCAATCAGGTTCAAAATAGTGGCTGTAATTCAGCTCTGTAACCTTTGAAGGCTTGTCGGGTGTCATTTACGAAAATCATAACTGCATAAGCTGCCTTCAATACGACAGCGTTTTCTATTGTGAGGGTTTGAAAGAATACAGAACAATTCAATGGCACGAAAAGGCGAGTGTGAAAAACATGGACGCAATAGATACAACCTCGATGACGCCAGAAATCTATTCTGTCTCTTTATTTTTATTCTCGGCTTAATCAATATCTGTCAGTCTTCTTTCTATAGCTCCGTCGATGGTACGTGTTTCAAAACTCGCACAATTTGGAAGTGTTAAAAAGCGCCTGAGCAAGTGTTCCTCGCGTTTTAGACTGGTGTCTTCATCACTATGCACATGAGAACAACGATGCTACGTGAAAACAACTAAGCAAGTATTTAACGGCTGAGTAGTGTACCACGCAAGTTGGCTCCGTTGCAAGAACGCAAGCTTAACAGCAAAGCGTCTTTTACAGAGTGCAACCTTCAAGTGGGCAAGCATGTAACGGTGGACAAAGTGATAAAAGTCATTAACCAGGCAAGCTGTATTTATTACAAGCATGCAAGCCTAAGAACAAAGTGTCTTTTGCAGAAAGCAACCCTAAAGTGAGCAAGCATGTAACGGTAGACAATATGACAAAAGTCCTTATTCGCACAAGTTGGCTTTGTTGCAAACATGCAAGATTAACAGCAAAGTAGCTTTTACAGAGACCAACCTTCAAGTAAGCAATCGTTTTAACGGTAGGCAGAATATCGAAACCCCTTAAGCATCCGCGTTCTCTTTGTTGCATGAGCACGAGCCTGCCAGCACAATGTATCTTACTGAAAGCAACCTTCAAGTAAGCAAGCACTCAACGGAAGAGAGAAACGATGGACCTCGTTAGCAACACATCTTTGGTTTGTGGCAAGCGCACAAGCCTCGCAGCAAAGTGTCTTTTACTGAAAGCAACCTCATTGAGCTCATTTTACGTGAAATGAGACCACTTAAGAGTTCCATGACCCTCTATCACGTTTATATTATACAACTTTAAGAGTATATATTCAACTTGACTAGCTCGAGAAGAGCTACAGTTTATGCCACACCTTATGGAATGCTCTGTGTTATCAGAGTGCTGTCAGTCGCAGAAGCATGGTTTGAAAGTGGATGAAATTTGCAAAACAAATAAATTGAAAAATCGACGAACCCAGCCCTTAAAGACACGTACACAGGAAGAGAAGTTTTGACGACACACACGCTGGGTGACACCAGCGTGTGTGTCGTCAAAACTTCTCTTCCTCTCTTCTGCGGAACAACCAGTAAGCGAATTACACACGTCTTCGAACGCTATGTCTCTGTAAGCAACGAGCTCTGCCCACTTGACAACTGCACGTGTATATACAGCGATGCGCACGAATTTTGGGTTATTTATTACGAAATGCGATCCGCAGTGCCGGGAAATATAGGCAGTTGCAAGAACCTCAAGGTAAAATACATTTCGAATGAATCCAATAAAACAGCGTGTATTGCGTTAACGTCATGACTGCCCATCGTACCATGCGGTCTAGCGGCACACCGGCAAGAAACATCCTGTAGCAGCAGTAGTCTCGCGTGTGGGCCCCTCGTTTTCCTCCAAAATAATTGGAAACGTATATAATTCAACAGCACGCCATCGCGTGCGCTGAAATATTTAACGACTCTCGAAAACCAGCTCGCCAAGCATTTCCGGGGGCGTAAATCATAACTGCAGTATGTGTTGCGACACGGCTTTTTCCTCTCTCTCTCTCTCTCTCTCTCCTTCTTCTTCCTTTTCTTTAGCACCAACCTTTCCAGAAATGTCTGCGGCCTTAACACCCGACTACACAAGATAACTGGCGACACTGAAGCAAGAATAATTATACTGATAGAGTTCTGAACTGTTATTCTAAACGCTGCACGCCGCACTGAAAGTTATTTGCATTGCGATAGTAATCACCTGAGCATTCCAGGTACACTTTTGCCGTCGGCATCGCCGTCGCCGTGATGTTCCGTATATATTCCAAATCGATAAGATCGCCCCGCACGTCGTATGTTTTATGTGCGAGAGAAAGCGTGCGGGGGCAGCCGACGATCGCGGCTCAAGCGGAGTGGAAACGCGCCGGCTATGTTCTATAAAACCGACTGGTGGACTAATTGGTTCTGCATGTCTTATGTTTCAGCGCAAAAAAAAAAAAGAACACGAGGACGAAAATGTGCGTTCGTGTCTTCTTTTTTCGTCCTCGTGTTTCCTTGCGCTGAATCATAGGCTATCTTCTATCGCGCGAAAGGTCGGGGGGTAAGGGGGGAGGGTGTTTCCGGAGGACGGGCTGCGTCGCTTCGGTAGGAACTGCGAACTTTGATTGGCCTGGCGTGGCCGCGCGCGCCCTGCCTTGACAGTTATCAGCGGACGGCGCGTGCATTCGTTCATGCAGTGTACCAACTCAGTGTGCGTTAGAGCAACAGGCAACAGGAAGATCGCTTCGCTCGATGCAGCGGCCGCGTTTCCTTTTGTTTCGAAAAGCCTGCCTTGTAGCACGGTGTCTTTTTTTATTTGCGTGCTACTGCTGCTACATGTTTGTTTTTTAAGAGCACCAGTCGACACGAAGGAACATTTTTTTTTCTAGTATATAAAGACTTGTGCGTTTCGCGTTGGTCCCTAGTTAGGCCTGGATAAAAATAATGAGAAGGGACGAAGATATTGTTGTTCCGCGCCATCACCGTGTAAACATCTAATTATCTGGCTCCACATATTTCATTTTGTTCAGAAGTTTCTACGCCCTCTAATGCAAGCCTACCCGACGGATCTAAGCTCTCGAAAGAGACGCGCCTAACACGTCTAAAATAAATTTTCCCCGGGCCTTAGCGCTACCCGCCTACCTGCACACTCTGCGACGTTAAAACATCCCGCCGCAGCCTACTACCACTCTCCGCTTCGACCGCGCGGCAGCAAGCGCCTCACGAACACCTGTTAATCCTGCACGGCCTGCGAATTTGTTTTTTCTTTTCTTTTTTTAAAGATAAAGTATGCTTCTTACCTGTTCGTGCACCACTGTATTCTTTGTTACCGCTTGATTTACTCGCTAACGACTTCCGCACGATCACCTTCAAACTCTTTATTTTTTGTATCTGAAAAAGCCTTTCGCATTTCATGCCCCAACACTTGTGCACAGTTAAGAGAACTTTATTTTGGGCAATCTGGGTTGGCTTGGGGGGGGGGGGGGGGTGTTGCACGCATTGTAGTTAATAGACACTTGCCAACACCTGGTCGTGGAATGCTTCTGAAGCTCGTGTTAACTGTTCACAAGGTGTGGGTGTAGTAGATGCTGCCGCCTTAGTCTTTGAATAGCGACAGCAAACACGAGCGGTACGCGTTAAGCTTCGGTGGGGCTGCAGAGAACCTTTCATACTTCCCTTTTCTTTTATCTTCTTTATTTCAGCCTCTCGCTTCCGGGACTAAATAATTGCTATTCTCATCCCTGCAAAGTGGGGCTTTGTTTACGACGAGCGCATCGTATAGCCCTGGGCTTCGCCACGGCATCGAACCTTCGCTGTTGCACTTGCTGCTACTTCCTTTGACGAAGCTTTAACACGAGATAATTCGACAGACGCTTCGCGCGAGGTACCTCGGGCTCGACCGAAAATTCGCAGTAATTATGCACGCAGCATAAATAGTGAAAACGGCGAATCTGCGACGACGCGCATCTGCCAGGTGTATAGAAGCGCCGTGATACCTAAAAAAGGTATTTCTTTGAAATGAACATTAACGAACCGAAATCTTAGGTTGAAATCCGGCCGGTAGGCACTGCTCCAGTAAGCGCGAAAGAGCTGAGCGCGATGTTGACGCTATAAATAGAAAAGAACTTCAAGCGTCATCCGCAGCGCGTTGATAGATGGAGGGTGCACCTTTTTCTGCGCAGCTTTATCTTCTCGCACGTGTCTTCTTATCAAAGTCCATGGACGTCATCAAGTGATGCAAGGTGCACAAGCAAATAAAAAAGAGGGGACCAGTGCGAAGACTGGTCCCCTCTTTTTGGGTGTAATAAAGAAAACACCACCACCACCACTACAGACAAATCAAGAACAGAATGAATGAATGAATGAATGAATGAATGAATGAATGAATGAATGAATGAATGAATGAATGAATGAATGAATGAATGAAATCTTTATTTCATTGGCGGGGACCGCTCTCGGCCGCATTTGGAGATTAGGTGGGAAAGGAGTCGGGAATAAGGAATTGTTGAACGAACAGCGTCTGCTTAAACTGGTATGAGTCCTGGTTATTCCATCTTAAATGCGTAGACTTGGACCCCTCTTCGGTAAATGTTCGATTCAGTGGCTCTCGCATGAGACGGTCGACTCATCCTACCCCACTCGAAACAGGCCACTCTGACTAGCATAATCTGCAAATTTAGTATCGCATTGTACTTATTACAATAAGCGGGGCATCGTGATGAGCAAAGATACATTATGAACAATAGCGTACCTCTCCCATCAACAATGAGCAGTCAGCAAGACTTGCCGACACCAGAAGTTGTGATTGTACCGGACAGAACATCGGCGTAAGGAGGAGGACATCAACGCCTCGTCTATCCGCCGTGACAACCTGATTCGCAGATATAAAGGCGCGATTTCCTTAAAATGCAGGCAAAACTCGCGTCCCTGCAATAACGAAGGCTCCGTATATTGCCGCCATCGTGAAAGTATTTTGGTTACACCTTAGCGCGATTCGAGGGCAAGAAAGGAGGCAATACTCTCTCTCTCTCTCTCTCTCTCTCTCTCTCTCTCTCTCTCTCTCTCTCTCTCTCTCTCTCTCTCTCCTTGAGACCAACTCATCGAACATTTCAGGCACGTTCTTTCCGGTGTCACAGCAGGAGGCGCGAGTCTAGTGTGCGCAGCATGTTCAAGAGGATCTCAGAGACCACGCCGAGTCATCTCGCTCCTGCGGAACAGAGGACGGCTTTCGCCGGTGTTTTTTGTAACGCCTTCTTCAATCTATACTATAATCCCCCTTTCATTTTAACGGCGTTTGTGCCGTGTTTTCACTGGACGATAGCGGCGCGTCGCTCGAAGCCGCGCGTCGCTGCTCGGTCGGCTTTTGTTTTCTTTCTCTCAAAGATTGATCGCCCCGGGCAGCTGTGGACCTCGCAAGATCGCTTTTTCAAGGGAGACGCGGCTCCTTCTCCTATTCTCTCTCACCGCGTCGTAGAATCTGCGCGAAAGAGGACAACGGAAGAAGGAAAAGAAGTAAGCGAGCACGAAACGAAACAATTCGTGTTGGTGTGCCTTGGCCCGCCACCCTGTAGTACACTCGCGCCAGCGCCAGTTGTGCGCAGTAAAAACGAGGGAACGTGGCACTGGTCTCGCCAATGCGGAACGCAAGCAAATTTCAACGTGGGAAGAGTGGTAAGTTGGGTGAGTTGGTAATGATCCATTATGTAACTCCTGTGTTATCGTCCGTTTTTCTGCTCAGTTACATAATGGTTCAACGTGCGGCCGTATCACTGGGCGCCTCGTCAACAGAGTAGCTTCTTGGTCTAGACCAGAAAGCTACTCTACGTCGACAACCTCAGCTGCAGCAAGCACTGTAGCGGAAAGGCCACGAATGAGGAACTATATCTTGTCGCGCAGCGAACGAAGCCCACTATACGCAACGGAACCTCGTTGAGGCCACAGCACCGCGCGTAAGCACGGCGACACTATCGAGTGTACTGCCACGGGCTCCGCCTTCTCCCGCAGTGTTGTGTACTATCACGTTCCTCGACGTGAGGACGAAGTGCGCGAAATATCGGGGGTTGCGCGGAACAAACACGGGAACGAGAAAACACACTTGAAAAGCCTCGCTGTGCTTCGTTCATGCCTCGGGTTTGTTTTTGTCGATCCTACTTCTCAAAGCGCCTGCGGTGTTGGTCGAGGCAGAGAGCTTCTCGTCTTATCGTTGAAGAGCCCAGTCAAGCTTCGGGATCTCCGCGTCGTCTTCTGCTGCCCTTCGAGGACATCGTTCCGACGGAGAGAGCAGCGAAGTCTTTGCCCATTCGATGAGCCCGGAGAGATGGTACATTCTCCTCCACTTTCAGGAGTGGCTGTTGAGGAAACAAATACGGAACGTTTTCAATCACTGTTTATTCACGTACCCGTTTTCCCGTTTGTATAAGGAGACCGTCACTCCTTGAAGTGATTCTTGGGGAAAATTGTGCTCTTCGGAGAAGTCTTCCGTAATTACAGGAACGGCGTCAATGTCTTGGCTGTAACCAGCTGTAAATGCTTGAAATGGCACGCCGTGGGTTATCAGTGAACGTGTAATCGCGTGCCTGTTAAATCTTAGACCACTCTCCTGTATATTAGCAGTGTTACTTGAAGGCAAGGGGGAAGTTTCACTTAAAATATCAAACAATTAAATTCGTTGTCTTGTAGCACAATACTTATTATCACGCGCTGAGGTCCTAAAGGTAGCGATATTACGGAATCCAGACGGCGCCGGAGATGGCTCTCCTAAATTTTACTACTTCGCACTGCGCCGGATATTCGCAAATTCTCGATTACCTTTTTTTTTTTCACATACGGTTCACGCCATTGGAACAGCAATCCACAATCGTGACTTGAAATGAGCCTGCCTAACCTAGTCGAAACTTCGCGCGTGATGTGCGGAGCTTCGAACATGAATTGTGGTGAACAGTTGCCCGCTCATGTCAGCTATCTATGCACAGTATTTACACATTTGCTGTAATTGATAGCACATTCGTTAACGCAGAAATATAACGCGATAGTGTTACTAATCAACTGTCTTAAATTGCAAAGAAAACACAGAAGCGACATCTCTAGATGGTGTAACCGTTACGCGTGGACACTGTAGACACGGGCTAGACGCGCGCTTCCATCACAGAGCACGTGTCATCGGCTAACGGCGCCAGCTCTCTGCATTCGAAGGCCTGAACAAAATCGAGCACGCGCCGCATGTACCAGTGTCCTAGGCGCAGAGTATCGTTGTACTCAATCGTCCCACGGTGGAACGCGCAGATGTTGCTCACAAAATAAGTCATGTAAAACACCTGGCTCGCCGAAACCGCGGTAGTGCCCCAGGGCACGACTCTGTCGTGCCACCCTACACTCTTCACTCCTTCGGCAGCCGAATGTATCGAGAGCATCGCGAACTCGAGTCCGGTCGCCTTCTCTCCCAGCCGGTTGATCGCGCACGTTTTGAAGCGTGCGAGGGACTCGCGACCTCGTTGGCTGACGCTGTTCAGGAAGAAGACTTGCCGCCAGAGGGCGTTGGCGACGTGCGCACCGACCAGCGCGATGTTCACGAAGACATCCGTGTCGCTCTCGCGGGGCAGCATCGAGTACAGGGCGCCGGAGACGTACAGGGCATCGCCGCGCACCGTCGCGCTGACGTCGTACAAGCCGCGCTCCAGAGTCCACCAGGTGCCGGCCTCGAGAGAGGCTCGCTTGAGCACGAGCCGCTGCGCGTGGCTTCTAACGACCAGCACGTTGGTCCAGTATACGGACGTCATTTCCGGGACCTTTTCCATGTCCGCCGCCACTTCGTCCATGGCATCGGGAAAACACTGCAGCCTCAGGTCCTGCAGCATGTGCTTCAGCTCCTGGGCGTCTCTGCCGGTGACCCCCAGCTTCTGGACCTCGTCGCTCACGACCGCTACCATGAGGCTGAATACCTGATGAAAAAGAAAAGCGACCCTTGTTTGTATATGTATGCACCTATGCAATCGTACCACAGCGCGACACTGGGCAATTTCAAGTTCAGATTATGTAAATAATTCAGTTGAGCGAAAGCAACCACTACGACCGGTCATGGTGCGGGTCTCTTTGGTGAATGACGTATTGGTGAGGGCCGCTAACTTGGATCTATAGCTCTAAGAGGCGTATTCTACAGAACCAGTTCAACCATAGATCACGAAAGTCAATTCCTAAACAACTTTGTGCATGTCAGTCAATAACACAGAATCTTCCAAGTGACGGTAGCAGTTGTACACACATCGGAAAGAAGCAGCACCCGTCGCTAAAACATCATCACAAGTAGCACCGCGCAGGACTATAATTAGTGAAGGCATATGCGTATGTGTATGCCTATGTGTATAGTAACATTACCTGCGAGAGATAGACGTTCCGGCGTGGCGATTTTAGGCGCTCAAACGTGGCCATAGCCCATAAGCCCCGTAGTGACTCCGTCTTCTCGACGCAGTACTGTCCGTTGGCCGAAGATTGGGGTGAGTGGGCTGCCGTAAGGAACGCCAGATCATGCAGCCCCTCCATCGCCCTCACCACAAGGTACGTCATGACCACGGCACAACGCTCCGGTGCGATTAGCGCTTCCAAGACACGCATCGCGCTATCAGTGGCGTGTATTGCGAGAGCGCTCGTTCGCTCCAGAACGCCTGCGGAAGTTAGAAAAGGCTTCCAATGTCTCAACAGGGCTTCCGAGTCTAACATCTGCTGGCTCGAAGAACGGCGGCGCGCGTCCCAGTCTATGCCCGCCGAAGGAAAGTCTGACCACTCAGCAAGGTCTTTGTACAAACTTATCAGTTCTTTTAGGGTCGTGGCGGTGTTCAGCAAAGGGTTGGACGCCCGTAGGACGAGCTCAGCATTGTACTCGTTCACGCTGTTCGCATCGAGCGCCGTCAGGTTCAGAATGGCTGACTTTCCGTTGAGCTCCATGGTGAATGTGATATTCACTCCGACAGCGACGCCGTACCGGAGTCGCATGCCTCCCAGCAGCACCAGCATGTCGGTGTGGGGCAAAGGCACTCGTAGCCGAAGAGTGGTAATGAAGTTGCGCACTGCTTCGGGCAACGTAAGCCCAGTGTCGACGGCCGCCCGAGTGCAGCTGGCGTGAAAGAGACGCAGCACGTCGGAGACGGGCTCTCTGGCGGCGCCATGAAGAATGGGAGACACGACGTCGCTCAGCAGGTTCTTCAGGGTGATGCCCAAACGTTCGATGCCGGCGCGTCGGAAGCACACGAAGTCGAAGAACGAGTTGCAAGGCGCCAGGCTCAAGTTGGAAACCTGCGTTGGGAACAGTGTTGGTTGCGCGTTGAACTGCATGAACAATCTACACCATTCAGTGGTGCGTTAAGGGGGTACCAACACTAACATTCGCGTGCCTTCAGTGCTGTTGTTGACAGCAGTACGAAGAGAGCAACATGTGCGGGCCACGTGCTTCGCTAGAAGAATAAGGTGATTGTTGTAGACATGAGAAAAATATTTCTGGCAGAGCGCGCAGCGGCCGTTTCGCTCAGTGCCGATACCCGGACTCTTACTATTGGTCGAAAGAAATTGTTCCTAGATAAAGTTCCTGAGCACAGCGCTTATCTACGGCGATACAAGACTAACCGACATATCCAGCTTGAGTGGCAAGACCTGGCATGGCCCAAGCAAGACTACAAGTTGTTCTGGGCCTACCATCTTAAACAGCAGCACCTTGCAAACTGAAGAGGACGACGAGCAGGGAAACAGTTTACGGCGGACATGCTTTGAATCGATCTTTTTCAACCATAAATTTTATCGTTGTCAATGGGCCGAAATATGTTAAATTCATAACCTGCTCTCATGGACACCACTCCTACGCAGTTTCTTTGTTTCTATAATGATTTGAATCGCCGGTCTGACTCGTATTGTAAGGTCAGTGTTGTCCTGACTGGTCTTGACCAGGTATGAAAACGCTATGCATATAGCCCTAAGTCACAAAAGAGACCGCAACAGCAGCTGCTGTAATATCGTAAAAATTTTCTATACAGAAACATAAGCGGATGATCCAAAAGGATATCGGCGTGTCGCCAACGAGGTCATCAGGGACGCCGGACGCACGTACAAAGGAGGTCGCCTTTTTCAAAATGGACACCATGACACCTAAGACATAGCGAGCTAAGCATTTACTCCTGAAGCGCATATACAGGGTCTGTCCGTAAAGTAGTGAGACTGTGTCAGGCAAAAATAATTTATTGATCCGATAGGTTCATATTATTTGGATTTTTCAAAATAGTTCCCTTTGGCATCGATACACCGATTACAACGCGGTTACCACGCTGTAAAGGCTCGCTGAAAGTCAGCTACCGTGAACTGTCTCAGAAACCTTGTTGGATGGCGCGAACACCATCGAAACGGTGACCTTTCAGGATTTTCTGTAGATTTGGAAACAGGAATAAGTCTACCAGATTCACATCAAGGCTGTATAGGACTTCATCACCCTGATGTGAGCTTGGCAGACCGACGAGGTTATACACTGACCTCTGCCAGGGTGGCCAGGAGGTGAGAACAGCAGAAACGCTGCTCGGTGTACGAGGCCGCGCCCATCCGATCGGCAGTGAGGCTTAACAACGCCCATCCAAACACGGCCAGGGCAATTAAGATGGCTGCCAGCGCGTAGTAGCGGTCGCGGCGTCTCCCTTCCCAAGGTGGGCGATCGTGGAAGGCGGAGGACGCCTCGCTGGACAACGCCCGTAGGCTTGCCGGCGCTGCACACGGTTGCTTGGCCCGGGCAGATGCACCCGGGTCAACCAATGCCATGTTCTTCTTCTGAAGCGCAACCCGATAACAATGATGATTATTCCTCTTTTCTAATGGAATGAGCCCACTATGGGGCCAAGAAACAATCACTTGGTGCTCAAGCGGCCCACGAGAACATTGCAATGATGGCGAGTTTTGTCATGGCAACGAGAGACCTTTCAACTGAATGGAGAAGGAATAATCGGCCTAGTCGGTACAGATTCATTCTTGATCTAAATGTGCGCACTAAACGACGACGAAACGAAAAAGACACAAGGACCAGCGCAGACGCATGTGTGAGCCATCCGCCTGTCACTTTGGATGATAGGGAAATTAACTTGCTTAACAATAGGAGACAGCGCATCGTTTTTTTTTGTTGTTTTTCAGTGCTTTTCATGTGAAATGTGTTATCTGTTGCCCATGCACGGTGGTCATGAGATGGTTCTCGGTGGTATTTGTACGTGTGGCGTTATGAATAAAGTTCAGTTGAAGTATGCACTGGTCCTCGTGTCTTCTTCGTTTGGTCTTCGTTCAGTGTGCGCAAGAATTAATCCAAACCAATTAATCCGCCTTTCCCTCTTACTACGGTACATAATCATGATGTGCGAGCGCAAACGCGCAGACCGAGTGTCACTCTTCTTTGTTTTCGGCGTTTCCAGAGAGAGAGAGAGAGAGAGATGGAACTTTATTCAGTGAAATTTGATTTTTCGCGGAGAGGTGACGTTCAGGCGGTGTCTGACGGTCACCTGTTGGTACGTTTAAGCTTTCATACGATGGCACTTCTAAATGTGGCTGTCACATTGTAGATTTCTGTGTGCGACAGCATGTCTTAGTGAAACCGCTGCGATCTGAGAGCGACGGTGCGTTCGCATACCGTGCTTGCTCGTATACAACCAGTAATAGTTATCACTGGTTAATGTTGGCTGCTATTGGCTAATTGGTGACTACGGCTGGCTCGACTACGGACAATGTCGGCTAGTGCTTTTTAGGCTGGCTTGCCACTGTTATGACAGTAACACTGTCTTCACTCAATCTCAGTCCACTAATTGAGTTGTCACCAGCAAACCTGAGTTTATCATGTGCTAATTTCCTCTCTTGCATACACAGAATAACTGTTCGTATGCAGATTCGTGCCTTGTTCTCTGAAGCATCTCGTCCATCGCGTTTTTATCCTTTGAAACAAAAGAAAAGCTCTAAACACGAACGACGGTGCGACACTGCGCACCAAAATTTTGGAACAAAGGCCATCATTCCACAAACTTACGCTAGACGTAGCTACAATGCATTTTATTAATCAAGATGTAGAAGCTTCGCCATTCCCACTACCATTTCGTTTCAATAATGTTTATCCCCCCCAACCCCCAGAGGTATGGGAAGGTTGCAATATTGCGCAGCCGAAAACACAGCGCTTCTACAATACACAAACACTATCATGCTGCACTATCCCACGAAGCAAAATCCTCACAGTAAAAGCTTCCGGAGCCACGACCACAGGTTGTAAGCAATATAGGCCTGAATTCACTATCTCGGTTCTTTAAATCGGAATAGTTGAGCGCGCAAAACAGGCAGGGAGCGTATACAGAAAAGAACACAACAGAGTTGTTATTCTCTAAGCTTATTCTCGAGAAAATAAACCGGTTTTAAATTGAAAAAAAAAACTGCATGCACTTGCACTCGAAGAAACGACATACCACCAATAACCTAACTTACATTTCCTATTTTTACCTTGTTTTTTTCTTTTTATGTATAATTCTTTTTTTTTCGCGTACAAGGGAAGATTTTTGAAGAAAAGGAATAAACGCCGACCACAATAAAAAAATAGTCACAGTTTCGCCGCAAGGGCGAAGCAATGAATGCGATAGCAATAAATTAATGCTATACGAAGTGAGGCTCGCCAATGGATACTCTCAGTTTGAACAGCGCTCCTGTTGCAAAGGCGGCCGAAGCAACGAAGGAAACTAGCGTGCTTCAAGTGTCGAGCTGTGACACTTGATAGTTCGCGCTCATCTTCTGTTTGTTCGTTTAGCGGCGTCCCTTTAGCTCGAGTGACTTTTGTACGCTCCGTAACATGAGCGCGGACATCACGGCGAAAGCTCGAAACATTCCTCTTCCCCTCACCACGAGAAAACCGCGCCAGCAGACAGCGGAAGGGCAAGGTTCTCCCTGCTAAATATAAGAAGAAGCGAGCGAGCTCGCCGACGACTTTTAAATGCGCCCGTCGCGTTCCTAGCGCCATCTCGCTGGTAATGAAGAAACACTTATTATCGCCTACCGTCTCTGAGTCCGCCCAGTGGTAAAGGGTGTGTATATAACGCTCGCCGTTAGGTATGCGGAAGGTCTGCGTTTCGTGGCGTAGTGGATAGCGCCACTCGCTGCGGAGCAAGAGGTCCGTGGTTCGATTCCGCGCTTCGGAAGCATTTTATTGCGCTAGCAATTATATGGACAGTCTCGGCTGGATTTTGCCGTCGCCGCCGTCATGCACCGTATATGTATAAGTATGTATATATATATAAAAGCCCCAAAGAAAAATAATTCAGAAAAATGCTTCAGAAGCGCGGAATCGAACCAGGGACCTCTTGCTCTGCAGCGAGTGGCGCTATCCACTACGCCACGAAACGCAGATCTTCCACATAGCTAACGGCGAGCGTTATATACGCACCCTTTACCACTGGGCGGACTCAGAGACGGTAGGCGATAAGTGTTTTTTCATTACCAGCGAGATGGCGCTAGGAGCGCGACGGGCGCATTTAAAAGTCGTCGGCGAGCTCGCTCGCTTCTTCTTATATTTAGCAGGGAGAACCTTGCCCTTCCGCTGTCTGCTCGCGCGGTTTTCTCGTGGTGAGGGGAAGAGGAATGTTTCGAGCTTTCGCCGTGATGTCCGCGCTCATGTTACGGAGCGTACAAGTCACTCGAGCTAAAGAGACGCCGCTAAACGAACAAACAGAAGATGAGCGCGAACTATCAAGTGTCACAGCTCGACACTTCAAGCACGCTAGTTTCCTTCGTTGCTTCGGCCGCCTTTGCAACAGGAGCGCTGTTCAAACTGAGAGTATCCATTGGCGAGCCTCACTTCGTATAGCATTAATTTCTTGCTATCGCATTCATTGCTTCGCCCTTGCGGCGAAACTGTGACTATTTTTTCCAAATTATTTTTCTTTTGGGCTTTTATATATATATACATACTTATGCGGTGCATGACGGCGGCGACGGCGACGGCGACGGCAAAATCCAGCCGAGACTGTTCATATAATTGCTATCGCAATAAAACACTTTAGAAACAAACAAGACGTTTCGGCTCCCGCACGGGAGCCTTGTTCACAAAGAAGTGTAAAGTCAGTTACGTTTCAATAGGTGCCGCAAGCATCGCGCATACACGTGAGGAAAGTTTCCGTCGTTGCGGTTGAGCGTGCGCTCTGTCGTCTGTATTATCAAGGATTCCAGATTAAGACGCGAAGACAATTTTCTTTCTTTTTCAATGATGCTTGCGCTGTCCCAAATGATTACGTGGCCAGTCGATTCTGCGTGTTCCGCCAAAGCATTAGATGCAGCGTTCTTTTTCTTGACGTCGTAGCGGTGTTGTTTCACTCTCTGCTCGAAATTTCCCGTCTCGCCCACGTAAACATCTTTTGACAATTTTTCTTTCACATTCACCAGCAAGTGTTTTAGCTTGTTTGCTGGAACATGGGCGAT
The DNA here is from genome assembly GCF_013339695.2 of Rhipicephalus sanguineus. Classification (NCBI taxonomy): domain Eukaryota; kingdom Metazoa; phylum Arthropoda; class Arachnida; order Ixodida; family Ixodidae; genus Rhipicephalus; species Rhipicephalus sanguineus. Next base: position 80,194,334 of record NC_051180.1, read on the forward strand.
TTGCACGTTGTATCTGCTGAATACCCGGGCCAAAGATTCGCTGACTCCGGGCACATATGGTACCGCTGCTCGCTTTTTGGGGGGCGCGTCAACATGACGTGCAGAGCATGACAATCTGTTTTCAACAGAGCGAATAAAATAATCCGGGTACCCACTAGAAGTAAGGTCGTGATGAGCGTTCATTATGTCAGCCGAAGCATCTTTTGGGTCCGAGCAGATGCCGTTTCCTCGAAGCAGAAGGGAAGAAACAACTGACCGTTTGTGGGAGGCTGGATGCACGGAATTAAAATTCAAATAACGGCCAGTGTGGGTGGCTTTTCTATACACGCAAAACGATAATGCATGGCTGTTGCGCTTGACCAGTACGTCAAGGAAAGGAAGTTGGCCATGCTGTTCTTCCTCGACAGTGAACTTGATAGCTGGATTCATGTTATTCAGATGATTCGTGAAGGCTGGTAGAGTGTCCCTCTTAATTATGATGAAACAATCGTCAACGTAACGGAGAAACACTTTTGGCTTCGGGGTAAAGGAATTCAGGGCACGTTTTTCAATCAATTCCATCGTTAAATTGACGACCGCAACTGAAACAGCGGCCCCCGTCGCTGTTCCGTGCACTTGCGTGTAAAATGTGCCCTCGAATTGTGATCGAATTGTGCTAAAACGTGCTTCACAAATTGTCCCGTTTTCTGCACAAAGTGCTCTCTCCCATCGCGGGAAAAACTACGCATGTTCATCACTCCTTAGACTTCGTCGAGAAAGTGCGCAACTGCACACTAGACGACGACGAAATGCTAGTCTCCTTCGAAGTCCAAGCATTATACACAAGTATCCCGACGGACTTGGCTATGGAAGCATGCACCGCGGCTCTAGAAGCGGACGGAACTCTTGCCGAGAGGTGCCCCATCGATGTACCGGACCTTCGAAGGCTTTTGAAGTTTTGTTTTGACAATACGTATTTCGTCTTCGAGGGCACATTTTATAGGGAGGTGCACGGAACAGCGATGGGGGCCGCTGTATCAGTTACGGCCGTCAATTTAACGATGGAATTGATTGAAAAACGTCCCCTGAATTCCTTTACCCCGAAGCCAAAAGTTTTTCTTCGTTACGTTGACGATTGTCTCATCTTAATTAAGAGGTACACTCTCCCAGCCTTCACGAATCATCTGAATAACATGAATCCAGCTATCAAGTTCACTGTCTAGGAAGAACAGCATGGCCAACTCCCTTTCCTTGACGTACTGGTCAAGCACAACAACCATGCATTATCGTTTTGCGTGTATAGAAAAGCCACCCACACTGGTCGTTATTTGAATTTTAATTCCATGCATCCAGCCTCCCACAAACGGTCAGTTGTTTCTTCCCTTCTGCTTCGAGGAAACCGCATCTGTTCGGACCCAAAAGATGCTTCGGCCGACGTAATGAAGGCGCATCACGACCTTACTTCTAGTGGGTACCCGGATTCTTTTATTCGCTCTGTTGAAAACAGACTGTCATGCTCTGCACGTCATGTTGACGCGCCCCCAAAAAAGCGAGCAGCGGTACCATATGTGCCCGGAATCAGCGAATCTTTGGCCCGGGTATTCAGCAGATACAACGTGCAAATCGCCCATGTTCCAGCAAACAAGCTAAAACACTCGCTGGTGAATGTGAAAGAAAAATTGGCAAAAGAAAAATATCCCGGAGTGGTATACAGCATCCCTTGTGCCGGATGCGATCATGTTTACGTGGGCGAGACGGGAAATTTCGAGCAGAGAGTGAAACAACACCGCTACGACGTCAAGAAAAAGAACGCTGCATCTAATGCTTTGGCGGAACACGCAGAATCGACTGGCCACGTAATCGATTGGGACAGCGCAAGCATCATTGAAAAAGAAAGAAAATTGTCTTCGCGCCTTAATCTGGAATCCTTGATAATACAGACGACAGAGCGCACGCTCAACCGCAACGACGGAAACTTTCCTCACGTGTATGCGCGATGCTTGCGGCACCTATTGAAACGTAACTGACTTTACACTTCTTTGTGAACAAGGCTCCCGTGTGGGAGCCGAAACGTCTTGTTTGTTTTTAAAGTGTTTTTATTGTGGTCGGCGTTTATTCCTTTTCTGCAATGCCTCCTCCCGACCAGACGGGATTCCGTCAAACCTTGGATTTCAAGGGAAGATTTTTGTTTGCTTGTTTGTTTATAGCCGGTGTTTTTACAAAATAAACCTTTCATAGTCCCAACCGTATGGTGTTCTTTTCTGCGCGTCCTCCTCTGCTTATGCATAAGCTTCTTTTTTTCTCGCATAATTCTATATCAAGTTGCTCTTATTATCATTTCATTCTCAGTCGCACTTTTATGCATTCAGCTGTCGTCGCTTCTCCCGGGGTTCTCTTGTTTGCTCTCACTTTCATGCCTGTTTTTTTTTTTTTCACTGTGTTTTGATTGAGTAATAATAATAAATGTTGATGTTTTACGTCCCGAAACCGCGATATGATCATACGGGACGTCGTAGCGGACGGCTGCGGAAATTTCGACCTCCTAGGGTTCTTTAATCTGCACCTGAATCTGAGTACACGGGCCTCCAGCACTTCGCTTTCATCAGATTGACGTTCGCATTCTCATGAAGGCGAAATGCAGGCTTCAACAGCAGGTCGCGGGATTGGCCGCTGCCGTGATTTGATCCCGCGACCTGCTGTTGTACGATTGGGAACCAATTCTTTTTATTAGTGCTTATGGGCTAGAGCAAGCATGACATACGAAACGCTGAAAGAGCTCACCAAAGCAAGCAAGGCACAACATGAAATCAAATTCCAATGGATACCTGGCCATTGCAACATTCCTGGAAACACAGCTGCCGATGAAGCGGCACGACAAGCACATCGTAAAGATGTTACTATTTTTTTTTTTTTTATTGAAATAGAAAATAAATGAAGGAGTTGTTGTCACCATTGCTTGGTGACGGCTACCCCTTTCCACATAGTTGTTAACATAACAGAATAAATAAAAAAATATATATACATATGTACATATCTACAGTCGTATAAGTTCAAGAACTCAGTACCCATCGCAAATATTAGTGTCTTCAAAATAACGCTGGAGCACTTTCATTGCTTTACGGTTTATCCTAGTCGGCCATGGGCCTAGTATTTTCGCTAAGGAAAACGTTCGTTCAGAGTCCAGCGTGTGAAGTTCTTGTTCGAGTCGCTGTCTATGCGTGTCGTACTTCGGACAGTCGAGCAACAGATGATGCACATCCTCGTCGTCGTGGCCGCATGAACATGTTGACGATGATGCACGATGAATCCGAAATAAGAAGTGCTTTGTGTAAGCGGTTCCGAGTCTTAGGCGATGAATGAGTGTGTCGATACGTCTTGGGAGCTGGGGGTCTAATTGGCACTCAAGGTTAGGGTCAACAGCGTACAGAATCGATTCCTTTGTGCTGTCCGGGAACCAGGTGGATAAACATAATTCACGTTTTGTTCTTCGTAAAATTCGGTTTATATCACATTGGGATACAGGAATGAGGTGGGTTTGTGTGTAATTATGAGCGGCTTTTGCCAACTCATCTGCCATTTCATTTCCCTTGATTCCGCAGTGACTGGGAACCCACTGAAATGCCACGTGATGACCTGACTCCGTAGCTTCTGAAAGTTCTTTCAAGATTGCGTATACTATACGCATATCTATTTTTCCTGAAGTGGCATTTTCCACACACGCAAGAGCCGCCAGGGAGTCCGTGATTACCACCCACCTTCTGGGCCTCGTTGACAGTTTAATAAAGCCTATGGCTAGCAAAATAGCTACAAGCTCCGATGTTGTTGAAGAGGAAAGATGACTCAGCCGACATGCATGTTCCTCATGTAACTCTGGAATGATGAATGCTGATGTCGCAGTCTCTTTGTTGACGGAGCCATCAGTGTACACGTGAGTGTAGCCTTGGTATCTGTCAAACAGGTGATGTGAGGCCAACTGCAGAGCGGCAATGGCTGGTACGTCATGTTTACTATGCAGTCCTTCTATTGACGTTTCAATAGTTGGTAGCTCTAGCAACCAGGGCGGATAGTTCAAGTCCGGCGGCCAATGTGTCGGCGCAGGAAGCCGTGAAATGTACTGTTGGTACACACGGTGTATTTGCGTGCCGGGACGCTTCTCAATTTGTGATATGAGTGGATGTGAAGGGTGTTGTGTGACTAGGCGAAAGAGGTGCCGACAGGTCTCCACATTTCGAATCACTATAAATTTGGGTTCCCGTGCCTCTGCTAATGTCAAAGAACTTGATGTTGCCTGTGGAACCCCCAGACATACGCGCAGGCTTCGTGCTTGTAGCAGTTGAAGTCGCTGTAGAGACGTCTGGGATATGTTGTGGAGAACTGGCGCGGAGTAGGCAATCTTCTGACTGATAAGAGCGCAATGGACGTGTAGTAGTGACGCCGATGTTCCGCCCCATTTTGTCCCCGCAATGCGACGAAGAACATTTATGGTGCCGTTCACTTGGTTTTCTAGATCGGCTATATGTTTCTTTACCACTTTCGAAAAATGAATTGCGTGGTCTTATAAAGGCTACAACTTTCAGAATGAGCAAAACTGCTTGGTTCGACCAAAGTACAAAGAGCTGTGATTTATATCACATCGATCCATTCATTGAATTCAAAATTACGCTAGCATTAGATAGAAGTATGGAAACTCTTATTCACCGATTGAGGCTAGGCACCGCATACACAAAACATTTTTTGCACAGAATTGGTAGAGCTGAAACTCCCGAATGCGAATGTGGATTTATAGATGAAGACGTATGTCACCTTCTCATAGACTGTCCACATCATGACACGCCGCGACGCCGTCTTAAATCGGAACTGTTGGCATTAGACCGCAGACCGTTTAGCTTGAGGAAACTTCTGGGCCCGTGGCCAACTAGAGTTCTACAGACGCAAGCTTTAAAAGCGTTAACACGTTTCTTACAAGACAGCGGCATTGCTGACAAGTACTAAGAAATACCGCACTTTCATTTGTGTAACACATGTCGTACTTATTATGCGCAGTCTCATATGACACCCATCATATGTGTGTGCTGAAGTGAATAACGTATCGACTGTTATGTACTCACGAGCGAATACATCTTCTTAAAGACCAGACGTGTGCTTTGCTGTTTTGTGCTGGTCGGACCAAATATTAACGACGGACATTATCAGAGACTTCATTCGCTGTCTTTGGAACATTTCTTTATCATTTTGTTGTGATATGTGCCTATAAGTGTGTTTTTGCATATGTGTGCCCGAGTGTTCTATTTTGCATGAACTGCCTTGTATGTTTTACTTTAAGATACGTGTTCAAGTTTCACTCAAGGGCTAAGGAGTAGCCGGCGCCATAATTGTGCGCCAACATCTCCTTATATATCATATCAATAAAAAAAAATTGGAGAGAGAGAGAGAGAGAGAGATAATAATCTTTAATGAAAATCCCGGAGAGGTTAGCCTGGTTTGTCGACCCCCCCCCCCTGGCTTGCTACTCCGGGTGTCAGAAAATTGGGTATCAAACAGCAAAGATAGACAACGCCAACAATCGCGAGAATATGCACGTTGTTTACTACAGCAGTTTAGCATTGTTGTTCATCGCTCCTTTTCTTCTACCCCCTTCTATCTATCTATCTATCTATCTATCTATCTATCTATCTATCTATCTATCTATCTATCTATCTATCTATCTATCTATCTATCTATCTATCTATCTATCTATCTATCTATCTATCTATCTGTCTATCTATCTATCTATCTATCTATCTATCTATCTATCTATCTATCTATCTCCTGCTGTAGCTAAGCCACACTCGGTCACGCGCAGCATGACGTAACACAAACCAGACGCCTCAAACAAGCGAATAAAACTCCATAGCGATACTTCAGCAGCCCGCACTAACTCCCTTAAGCTATATAACTGGTCGTATTGTGGAGACTGTTCTCTGCCAAGATTGTTCCACATTACTTTAGTTTTATGCATATTAATTTTCAGACCTACTCTTCTACTTTCCGTATCCAGTTCAGTAATCATGAGCTGCAATTCGTCTCCCGCGTTACTCATCAATGCAATGTCATCAGCGAATCGTAGGTTACTGAGATACTCTCCATTAACTCTTATCCCTAAATCTTCCCAATCTAGGGCCCTGAAAACTTCCTGTAAACACGCGGTGAATAACATTGGAGAGATCGTGTCTCCCTGCCGTACGCCCTTCTTTATTGGGATTCTGTCGCTTTCTTTATGGAGGACTATAGTGGCTGTGGATCCGCTGTAGATTTCTTCCATTATGTTTATATAGGCTTCGTCGATGCCTTGATTCCGCAGTGCCTGCATGACTGCTGATGTCTCCACCGAATCAAATGCCTTCTCGTAATCTATGAAGGCTATGTATAGGGGTTGGTTGTATTCCGCGCATTTCTCTATCACCTGATTGATAGTATAGCGATAGGTGGCGAGACACTGGAAGTTGTAAAGGAGTACGTCTACTTAGGACAGGTAGTAACCGCAGAGCCGAACCATGAGAGTGAAATAACTAGAAGAATAAGGATGGGTTGGGGCTCATTCGGCAAGCATTATCAAATCATGAATGGCAATCTACCACTATCCCTCAAGAGGAAGGTATATAACAGCTGCATCTTACCGGTACTTACCTACGGAGCAGAAACCTGGAGACTTACAAAGAGGGTTCAACTTAAATTGAGGACGACGCAGCGAGCGATGGAAAGGAAAATGATAGGTGTAACCTTAAGAGACAGGAAGAGAGCAGAGTGGGTCAGGTAACAAACGGGGGTTAAGGACATCATAGTTGAAATCAAGAAGAAGAAATGGATATGGGCCGGGCACGTAGCACGTCGGCAGGATAACCGGTGGTCATTAAGGGTAACTGACTGGATTCCAAGAGATGGCAAACGCGTGAGGGGGAGACAGAAAATTAGGTGGGTAGATGAGATTAAGAAGTTTGCAGGTACAACGTGGCAGCAGAAAGCACAGGACCGGGTTGATTGGCGGAACATGGGAGAGGCCTTTGCCCTGCAGTGGGCGTAGACAGGCTGATGATGATGATGATGATTGTGGAGACTGAGATACGCTTTGAGTCAGCTAAAGCGCAACGTACCTAAACGACTCCGCTTAGAGATCATTTTATTACGCCCACAATTTCCGTGCTTCACGTTAAATACGTGCCTTCCATGACATCGAGCTCTTATCTCCCGAAATCTCTCGCGTCGCATATCCGAACGCAAAATGAAGAGGCAAAATCAGGCAAAACTCTTAAGCGCGGACTTTTTTTCATCTTGAAACGGCAAAATGAAGAGCTCTCTCGGCTAAGTGGTTGCATTAGCAGGCTTCAAACTTTCTTCCTTTTTCTTCTCCGGGAAGCGAAGCCGTACCTACGTACGCTATGGGAAAGCTTGCTTCGTTAAATTCAACGGAGCTCGTCACAAAGTTGAGAGCATACGGAGAGCCCCAGAAAATCTTCCCGATAGTACCCCGATATCCCGAAAAGAATGGGGCGAAAAAAAAAAGGGGGGGGGGGGCGCCTTCCTTCTCAACAGCTCTTCAGCGCCAATGAAGTATAACGCTAACAGGGCCGCCAAATTCGGGACAAAAATTTTCGACAAAGCCTGCCTAAAAGGTTTTCGATAGAAGCGCCATAACGCGTGGCTCAGAAGTGGTGAGCGCGAGTTCATCGCCGTTTTTTTCTATATTTTTTCTAGGTTCGCCCGTGAGAGGTGTTATATCTCATCGCAAAAAAAAAAAATCGAGCTAAGAAACGGTAAGAAAGTTGATTTAGAGAACGAAGGAGGCCCAGTTCGGGCTGGCTCAGCAGAATTTGCCGCCGTGCACCTAGCTCCTCGCGTGCGTTAGCTTGAAACCTTTCGACCCAGGTCTTCCGCGCTAGACGGTAAAATAAAGAACAACTTGGTAGGAGGAGGTCGGCGGGGTTGGGGGGCAAAGTTCATAAAGCGAATATTTTTGCTGATTTCGCTCCTTCTTCGCTCTGTTGCGGCCGAAATTCTGCCACATTTCCAAATATTTCTATTTTTTATCGATTCCCATTTGTTTATTTCCTTAAGTAAGAAACGTTTCCAGCGAGAACATAGACTGGGTGTTTGTTTTTTAACGCCGTTTGCATGGCCTTCGCTCGGAGGTAACCTCTCGTTCCTTTAGGGTTTACGGCGTGTGTTTTCCTCGCCGACGCGGCTGCGTCGGCATAGCGCGAATTGGGGAAAGGGAGAGAGTCCCGCGCGGAGAAACTTCGCGCGCCGCTGATTTCTGCGGAGTTAACGCTTTCTCGCGGAGCGAACGAGAGCTGCGCCGGGCGCAATGTCAGGAGCGGATCGCCGGACTGGAAACAAGAAGTGAGACCCTCCCGCCGCGCGATGCTTGTCTGTGTAAACAACGAGAAGTCCTTGGTCGAGAAGCAGCGACGACGCCTGCGAAAACAAAAATAAGAAGGCAAAGAGCGAGAAAGGTTGAAACCGGAAGCAAGGTATAGGGCAAATGTCGGAGGCGAAAATCTCGTTTAGGAGAGCCGAACCCACCATGGTAACTGCTTTCGGAGACAAAAAAAAAAAAGAACGCAAAGAAAGAGAGAAAGAATGAAAAGCGAATCTCGCATTGCTGGCTCGGAAACTTTCTCGTCGACTCTTCCGGTACAAAAGGCGTTGCCTCGGAAAGCGATGTTTAATTTAAGATAGACCGGCGCCGGAGACGCGGTCTTCTTAGACGCCTGCTCCATTGTCCCGGCCGGTTTCGCTTGTGTTCCTGTTATCAGCGTGACAATTCTTCATTCGTAAGCGTCTGCTTTTTTTTTGTATCGCATCAGACCCAGAAGAAAGGGCACGGAGAAAATGTAAACGTGTTCTAGAAGATGGTCGGTAAATAAAGCTGAAAAACTCAACAGCACGATCGAAGCTCAGGCGAAGAAGGCGTCGTACTGCGCGGACTTCAGGTGGGAAATTACCTCCACGGCAATCTACGCTTAGAGCGATCTGTCTCTCGACATATACAAGAGACTTTGATTTCTGCTACATGCGAAGCGCCCCCGGTCGTACAGAGTGGGATTACAACGAGTACCCACAGGAAACTCCCATCCAAGTACCAACGGAAGTCCAGTGGGAGGCTCAGCTTATGAGAGCGAGTCCTGAAGGCCAACTATCGCTGGCGAGCAGGACCAGGCTATAAGCACAATCAGACGGCTACATAAATCAAAGTGGCCCCCGCCTCAGGACATTAACAGTTTGGCCTCCGAAATAAAGTTAGTTCCCTGATCCTAACACCAACCATCTTCCACAAAAATCAATACGGATAAGTGCTGCGAGTGGGGCTAATCGGTGATGCGTAAGGAAATAAAACCAAGTCCATCTCCATACGCCTGATTATCGATGAGCAAGCGTGGCTTTTCTTACAAGAACGCTGACTTCAGTGGACGCTGAAGACAAAGATCGTCACGTACCCCCTTTTAAATCTCCTTGCGTACCCCTAAGCGTCATCGGTGCGGCAGCGATGAGCGTAGTGTTGGCCAAATGCGAGCAAACAAGCGCGAACGCTATGACGGTCCGAGAGGTTTCGCGACTCTACGTATGCGTCACCTTTGGCAGCTGTTTTATTTATTCTTTTTTTTTTGTGCGGAGCATCTGTGACCTTTAAGTGGGATTACAACGAGTACCCACAGGACAGCATTTACCTTTAGCTTTTTAGTACGCATGATGCAACTCTTTTTTATCGTCTAAGCCACACCATTTGTTGCTCTTCTCCTCCTCCACTTTGGAAGAGCGTGAATAGGGGGCACATAATGACGCTGCCACTGTGCCACGGTGGTCGAGTGGTTAGAGCATCGGCCTCCAATGCGGGTTCGATACGCAGGGCCGCCGGGAACCTATCGGTTTTTCTAATCGGAAGAGAGGTACCCAGGCATGTCGCTCGGTGTTGTGGGTATTAATTTCTGTCGGGAAGGTGACCTCTCCTTTCCTCCGTCTTCTTTCTATTCCCTTTTTCTCCGCCAACGACGCTGAGCCATACTTTCTTGCAGAAATATGCATGTTTCTAATCCTGAAATCGCTACTACTGAGGAAGTCAGGTGCTTCCCTGACAACGACGAATTATGAAAGGCTGCTTCGCGCATGCACATCATTGAACAGGCTGTCGGTGACTGCGATGGACTTTAAGCGATAAAATGAGCATACCGTTTCAACAACAACAAAAAAAATCTTCATCGAAAAAGCGGCAGCCACGGAGCAAATGCCACATGAGACCGTAGGCAGCATTTGATGCAGCGTAGGCATTTTTTAACACGAAAGTGTTTTATGCCGGGGTCCACCACAGTTCCACTGACGCATTTCCGTCACGGATATGACGTTGTAAAATATAAAGACTAACATATGGCAAAGAAAAAACTATAAGAAAAAGTTCCGTCACCGGGAGTCGAACTTACGACCACTCGATCGCCAGCGCGCAGCGCGAAACGACTCCGCCACAGACGGCATGTTCTCTGCTATGCTAACGGCGAGCTATTTATGTACACCATTTGCCGATGGCAGTACTCAGAGATCGGCGGTACAGCGTGTTTTCGTTATCACTAGCGAGATGGCGCGAAGGGCTCGAAGAGCGCGCTTTAAAAGTCGTCCCCCACGCGGATTAGCGCGCGCCTCGACAGGGCGTGGTCGCTCGTGCGGGCGCTTATCTCGTGATCTCGGCGGTTTGTACGTCTTGTGCTCTGCCTGCAAGTTTCCGTTGAGAGCACGAAGGTCACCTCGCTCACTGCAGCAGCCGCTTTTGCGAAAGGAGCGCGCTGCACACACAGAAATAAGTTAAAACTGTGACAGCTCGCGCTCATCCTGTGTATGTTCGTTCCGCGAGTTCTTTCTGCTTGAGCAGCGCATTGCAAGTTTCGAGCGGCTTTCCGTTCTTCGCGTAACATTACAATTTCATGCTGTAGCATTCATTCCTTCGCGCTTGGGGCGAAGGAATGCACAACATATGTTCAACTACGTCTGTGAAGGCACGTTTCACTTTCGTGTTATACCGATTCCTATGACAGAGGGATCAGCCATGTTTTTTCTTTTCTTTTCGCGCCAATGAAGAAACACATCGGAAGAGGCGAAGGTGAAAGCGTGATCAAGGACCGAGATAAAAGATTCCCTCAGACGTGGCGGCCGCTCTTTCATAGATTTTGTTTTTTTTTTTTTTTTTTAGACGGTACGCCCCTATCATCATTAAGCGTCCATCGTAGTCCCCGATATATCCTGCTCAATCGACCTTCGTGCGCAGAGGAGCCTTTGATAATTCGTTCAACTTACATATGAGGGCACTAAAAACGCTGCGCGTTAGGCTGCAGTCACGTGATAGTTCTTAAAATCCGCGCGATTTAAAAAAGGCCGTAAAAAATTTAGCAGGGCTGTTATCTTACCACAGACCGAAAAATTCGATGTTTCTGAACAGCCACTACAACTTTCGTATTGAAGACATTTCTCTAGAGCTCCCATTTAAAAAGTTCATTAAGCAGTCTTTTTTAATTGCCGAGCTTTGCGGAGCGGAAAAAATATTCTGACGTGCTTATATGGCTCAGAACAATACTGCGCTAATTGAAGACGCGTAGCGCCTATGCCTAATTTTTTAATACTTGGTGCTTTTTTATCTGAAACGCCCTGCATAGGTGTAGTTATGCGATATATATAGTATGCGCAATGTTGTACTGGGGCAGTATGTTGGTTATAACGCTGCCTTGACAGTTGTTTTAAGTTTTTCTTTATGTTGTACGCAGATTAAGGAAGGAAAGAAAAAAAGTCACAGTTTCGCCGCAAGGGCGAAGCAATGAATGCGATAGCAAGAAATTAATGCTATACGAAGTGAGGCTCGCCAATGGATACTCTCAGTTTGAACAGCGCTCCTGTTGCAAAGGCGGCCGAAGCAGCGAAGGAAACTACCGTGCTTCAAGTGTCGAGCTGTGACACTTGATAGTTCGCGCTCATCTTCTGTTTGTTCGTTTAGCGGCGTCCCTTGAGCTCGAGTGGCTTTCGTACGCTCCGTAACATGAGCGCGGACATCACGGTGAAAGTTTGAAACACTACTCTTCCCCTCACCACGAGAAAACCGCGCCAGCAGGCAGCGGAAGGGCGAGGTTCTCCCTGCGCAAGTATAAGAAGCGAGCGAGCTCGCCGATGACTTTTCAATGCGCCCGTCGCGCTCGTAGCGCCATCTCGCTGGTAATGAAGAAACGCTTATTGTCGCCTGCCGTCTCTGAGTCCGCACAGCGGTAAATGGTGTGTATATAACGCTCGCTGTTAGCTACGTGTAGGATCTGCGTTTCGTGGCGTAGTGGATAGCGCCACTCGCTGCGGAGCAAGAGGTCCCTGGTTCGATTCCGCGGTTTGGAAGCATTTTTCTGAATTACTTTTCTTTGGGGCTTTTATAGATATATACATACTTATACATATACGGTGCATGACGGCGGCGACGGCGACGGCAAAATCCAGCCGAGACTGTACATATAATTGCTATCGCAATGAAAGAAAAGGGAGAAGGCAGGGAGGCTAATCAGAAAAACTTCCGGTTGTGGACCCTACACTGGGGGACTAGGGAATGGGAAGGGGAAGATGAGAAAGAGAGGAGGGAAGAGAAGAAGAAGAAAGAAAAGGAGAGGCAGTGAGTCCACTGCAGCGTGCGGGACTGCACCACAAGTAAGAGGCGTTCGCACAAGCCCATCGTCCTCAAAAAGCGCAAGAGTGCCTTCACTGCCTTGCGCGCCGTCGAGAGATGGGGTCGGTGTCGTAACAGCACCTGCACGGAAAGTGGCCGATCATCCAGTCGTCGCAGTGCGTCGGACGCTACTCGCGCATCACATCAGGAAGCAAATATAGTACCAATTCCGTCTTCTAGGACGGACGCTGCGAAGCAGATTCGACAACTGGCCCACAGTTTTACACTGGCGGAGTGGAACCCGCCAAACATAAGGCATACCTGCAGACTGCATCAACTGAACCCTTCACTGCAACTCCGACCTCCGTCTGGGCTGCATGGACGCGAAGCTTCGCTTCTCTAACGCCTTTGACTGGGAGTTGCTCTCACGAAGCCATATACAACGTCAATCGGAACGATTAACAGTGCGGCAAGCGATGTTTGCGGCACCGAAGAAAATAGCCACCATTTGTTGTGCGTACGTGGGCGGAGCCACCGACTTAGCCTGAGGGCTTTGCCCTCGGGCCGTAGTTTCTCTGGACCATAATAAAGTTCTTGCCATGCCATGCTATGCCATTTTTGTGCCGCTGTCCTCAATCTGCCTCGGAGAGAAAAGTACGCGGATTTAAAAAGAAGCTTTCGCAAAATTACTTGATGTTAACTGTGGAAATAACACTCAGAGCGACATGCTTCAGTACGGACAAAAACTAAGAACACCTTTGGTCGATGAAAGATAAGTGAGACCAAACACGTCGGAACTAGAAGAAAAAAAAAATCCGCGGTGGGATTTTTGTAGCGTTAGCTACACTGGCCTAGCCGAGCCAGTTTCGCGTGCCTCCTCAAAAGCCGTGCTGCGCATGCGCGAGTATCAGTGATGTCACACAGCTTGCGCACTGAAGCCGGCACCTCCCGCGCACTCCGCCGCCGCCGCGCGCGACTCCCCGCCGCCGGTCTAGAGTATACTAGTTCTAGTACACTCTAGCCGGTCTGCGCTTTCAAGAGGAGTGACGTCGTAGCTATGACAGACGTACTGGCGCCGGCGCGCGCGCAGCTCTTCACCTTCGCTGTGCAGTCGCCGTCTGACACTGCGCTGGAGCCGCTTGATAGAGCCTCTCACTGGCGTTTGCCAGTGTGGTATAGCCATACAGGAGGAGAGTGTAAATGCTGCTCAACGGCGCAGAAGAGCGGAGAAGCTTAAGTCATCGGATCCCGAAGTAGTTGCCTGGCAAAATAAATATACATGTGCCACATAATACGTATATCGTGTGTGTGTCATTGGAGTAGCAGTAAGCATGATAATCAAGCTAATCCTAGACAATCGGGAAAGCTAAGAATAATCAGCTGAACCTTTGCTAACGCTACGTTATCCTGGCATAGCCGAGCTAAGCCACTGCAACATTTTTTTTCTCTTTTTTTTTCTTTCGTCTTCCATGGAACTTGACTTGTGAAACAAAACTCCTGCTGCGAGTAAGCCAGCAATGAAAAAGCGAACTCAAGAGCGAACTTCGGTTAACGTAACACGAAACCCGCTTTGTTTAAAATCAGGGAGGAAGCGGCTGGTATATCGGTCCTTTATTTTATTTCTATTTTTTCGTATTATCGGTGGTAAGATCGAAAGTTGGTGGTATGCCTAAGCGAAGAACATGGGCAAATAAAAATCCAAACATACGAATGAAATATAACTGCTCGCTCCAACTTTCCCACCCTCATCCTATCGAGAAAACCTGTGCGGATAAAAAAAAAGCTTACTCACTCGCGTAGTTTGCGCATACGTGATCTTTGTTTTTCCCTAATGGTTTCTCTGGAGATATCAACTTACTTCCACTGGCAGTGACTAAACTTCCGAAAAGAAGTTTAGGTAAGTTTAATCGGAAGAATCGACTTGCTGGCTTGTGCATGACTGAGTGATTAAAATATCATACATGTGCTCTCGCTTAGTTGAGGTATGCAAGCCAGCACTGTATGAACAGGTGGAAAGGAAATAATACTCATTTCCATTAACGTCCCAGCATGACCTGGCGTTGGAGATAGATAGATAGATAGATAGATAGATAGATAGATAGATAGATAGATAGATAGATAGATAGATAGATAGATAGATAGATAGATAGATAGATAGATAGATAGATAGATAGATAGATAGATAGATAGATAGATAGATAGATAGATAGATAGATAGATAGACAGACAGACAGACAGACAGACAGACAGACAGACAGACAGACAGACAGACAGACAGACAGATAGATAGATAGATAGATAGATAGATAGATAGATAGATAGATAGATAGATAGATAGATAGATAGATAGATAGATAGATAGATAGATAGATAGATAGATAGATAGATAGATAGATAGATAGATAGATAGATAGATAGATAGATAGATAGATAGATAGATAAAGAAAAGTAGCACTGAGTGCGATGTTCGAGTCCTCTCATTCTTGTCTGTTTCCAATATTTTCGCACAGGTTGCAGCGTCTGTCGGGCGGACGAACAGGAGTACCGGCTGACACGCTACCTCATGTCCAACTACGACCCGGCGGTGCGGCCTTCTTTCAACTCTTCATTGTCACTGCGCGTGGACCTGGACCTGTCACTGCTGCAGCTTCTCGACGTGGTCAGTACGCCGATGATCCTTGCTCTATTTCAAAGCTCTGCAATGCATGCCTGTGGCCGCCCCACCTGGTCCTCTCAGTGTGGCGCTATAGTCAGCAGCAACAGCTTTACGGCGGAGCTGTTTTGCTTTTCGTTATGCCTTCACGCGTTCGGGAAAACTATCGTCATCATAAATGGCCTCTACGTTCTTGCTCGGCCGCCGCGCGCTCTCTTCGTCCTCTTCTTCATCTTATGCATCTCTCCTCGAACAAGCGCGCCAGGTGCGCGCTGTCCTGCTGCGCCAATTTGTCAAGCGTAGAATCCGATAACTCGTATTATGGGCGAGAGAACTACTACAGAGAGAAAAACATAACGGGAGAGAGAGAGTAAAAAGATAGAAAGAAAGAGATATAGAAAGAAAGGGAAAAAAAGAGAAAAAATATAGAAAGACAGAGAGAGAACGAGATAGAAGGCAAAGAGCAAGACAGAAAGAGAAAGAAGGAGAGAGAGAAAGAGAAACAAATAAAAACAGATAAAGAAATAGAGAGAGAGGGGGGGGGAGTGAGAAATAGAGAAAAAAGGGAAGAAAGCGAAGAACATGCGAAGAGCTGATGGCAGGGGTGCGTCACCAGGTTTTAAAAAAGAGCCGTGTCTCCCCAGAAGGCAAACAGCAGTCGCTGCACTTTCCTCTCGATTGCCGCGGGCCCTCCGGAAAAAAACGACGTCTTCAAATGTTTAATGCCTCAGACCACACTTTTGCAGGGTGCAGACTGTCGCTTCTCTCTCCGTATGGAACTGTGGGGCATAGCCAAATGAAACGTTCGACGTCGCCGACATCGCCGCAGATGGCACAGAGCAGGGAAGCGCAAATCGCAATCTGCGAGCATTTCCGCCTCGTGGTTAGTGTTTTCCTACGTCAGACGTTTCCTCTAGGTGGCTCCGCCGGCGCCGTAGTCTAAAACATAAAGTAACTTCACAAAAATTCATCCCCAAGTACCCCCGAATTAATATTAGCTCCTTAGTGCACTGATGCTTCGTGCTTCCGTAGCAGTTGCAGCTGTAATGATGAATTGGGGCTGCATAAACGACGGTCGGAGTTTTAGCGGGACGTTCCAGATAACTAACGGGGTTTTGTTAGCGCTATGTAAAAATTTCCTAGCAGCGTTTAAACCTTCGCCACGTTAAGACTGTCAATAAGTGCCTGAAACTTAACGTTCGATCGTTGGCACAGACAATGTGATGCGACATGAAGACACCGTGATACGCCGTGAACGCGGGAAATTTTTTTTAATTATTGCTCTACAGCTGTTCGTTAAAGGAGGTGCGAGCTGGAGTAAAGAAAAACGGGCCTTAGTAAAAAGCACCAGTTCCAAACAGAAAGGTTTCTTAACACGTTTTCATATAAACGTTCTAAAGCTATGTAGAACTATTAATAATAATAATTGCTGGGATTTAGCGTTCGAAAACCATGATACGATTATGAGGGACGCCGTAGTGGAGGGTTCCGGAAATTTCGACCACCTGAGGTTCTTTAATGAGCGCCAAAATAAAAGTGCACGGGCCTCAAGTATTTTCGGCTCCATCAAAAATGCGGCCGCCGCGGCCGTATGTAGAACTGTTAGTAAGGTGAGATTGTAACCTGTCATTGTGTGGGACATTTACTGAAAAAAGCCAGCTAATGGACAACGCCACTTACGAACGAAAACGCTGCCGTGGTGGTACATTGGTTACGGAGCTTGATTTTTCGATGGAGGCGGAACGCTAAAGGCCCGTATACTTAGATTTAGACGCACGTTAATGAACCCGAAGTGATTGAAATTTGCGGAGCCCTCCATTACGGCGTGCCTCATAATCATATCGTGGTTTTGGTAAGTAAAACACGAGAAATTATAATTAGGAGCGAAAATCTTTCTAGAATCGATTCCTGCTGTTTTTCTTCAACTAAGGGCGCTTCGACACTGGCACTTTATTTTTATTTTTTCTCGCGGATCTACGCGATCTTTTCGTTATTTAAGTTTGGTCGGTGTCTTGCCATCGGAAATATTAATTTCACCAGCAGTGTTTCATGAAAGCAGAGGCAAGTTTTCTCCACGCATTCACGGTGTGTCCTAATACGACCTGCCTCCAAATGATACTTCCTTGTAATGTTCTTGTGCTTGTAACTTTCCTGTCGATGGAACTTAAGCAACGACTTCCTTATTTACATGGGTCACGTAGTCGGAAAGCGCCAGAACGGAAAGATCAAGTGCTTCAGACATTCCTAATGAAATGTCAATAATTCCCATGATGGTAATTAGAGCCAAGGCGGCTCGAAGCGACCCAGGCGAAGACTCGGTGTTGACATCGAGAAATCAATTTGGCTTGACTTCAAAGGAGCATGCAGCCTTCTTTCTCTCTTTCTTTGTAACCTTGCTTCACTTTGCATAGCTGAAAGCACCTTGTTCGCCTCGTTTTAAAACACGCTCGCATCTCTGCTTACCGTGGTTTAACTTTTATTTTTCGGCATGCTACGACGCTGCAGTCTAGTCCCTCTGAATTTCCCTTTTATATTTCCACCTTTACTTTGCTTCTTCCTGTCTTCCTTGCCATCTTTCTCTTTTTTCTTTCTGGAAGCGTTTCAATCCGGCTACCGCGAAGCCTCACGATATTAGCGATACATTCAAACACTGACTGAGAAGTGCTGTCAGGTGGCATGGCAGCAACGTGCGGAAGGTTCACTGCTAGCAGAGAAGCAGAGAAAATGAGGGGGAGAGGCAGGAAGGCTTGCTACCCGAGATTACGGAAAGCGAGAAGGGTAATAATAGAATAGGTAAGAAAAAAATGTAAGAACAAAAAAATTCGGCAGATCCCACGTACCATGGGAATCGATGCTATGCGAAGCATGCGCGGGTGGTGACTGTGGCGTAATTTTGCACACTGAACAAAACGTTATGGAATGTCGCTAGAGAAATGTGGAAGTGGTATACGCACACTCATATGCTGAAGAGTCGCATTTTTATTATATAACCAGTCATTTACTCTTGCGTAACAGTGCCAACAACAACATGGGTGTTACCAACACCAGACGCGGTAAGCTGATTTGTAGAGCATACAGGGTGTTTCAGCTAAAAAGCACCAAGTATTAAAAAATTAAGCATGGGCGCTACGCATCTCCAATAAACGTAGTATTGTTCTGAGCCATATAGAGCAAGTCAGATTATTTTTTCCAATCCACTAAGCTCAGCAATTAACAAAGATTGCCTAATGAACTTTTAACACGAAAGTGTTTTATGCCGAGGTCTACCAAGATTTCAATGACGTATTTCCGTCACGGAAATGACGTCGAAAAAAAGGTACACTAATAGATGGCAAAGAAAAAAAGGTTCCGTCACCGGGCATCGAACCCACGACCGCTCAATCCGCAACAACAGATGCCGGGCACGCTATCCACTGCGCCGCCGTCACAGATTCCAGAGGCCTTACAAACGCGCCTTTTATATCTGCCACTCTCCTGGCTAGCGAGGTGGTGTTGCCCTCTGGGAGCGGTAAGGTAAAGTAATTCGTCATTACTATGGCCTCCGCGATTAGCACCTGCAACGCGTTACACGTCCGTCCCATTCGGCGCGTTTTCAATAGAAGTTCAATTTTGTCAATGCCTTAACACACCGCGAGGTGGCGACATTGGCCCAAGCGCGGTAAAAGCGTCGGCCACGCTCATAGCATCACGCTATATATGTTCTAGTTCACTATACATCACGCTAATCCAAACCAAAAATAGCTCTGCGACGCGCGCTTGCCACACCTGGCTGTAACACCACGTTCCATGCTCACGCGCTCGCCCCGGGAAAAATCGCTGCCGGGCTACCGGGGCGGCACGATGCGCTTTGCGTTTCCCTCTAGTCCGGCCGTGGTGTTCAATCGCATTTTAACATGCCGCGGGATGGCGACCAAGTTCTGCGTCCAATATGCGACGCTCTTCTGGCTATCACACCTCGTTCTCTGATTACGCTTTCACCGTTAACTACTAAAGCTACCACAAGGGCTTGTTTAATCATTTAACATGGACGTTAGTCGTCGGGATGGAGATGTACCACCAGTCATCAAAGTAGGTGCATCCACATTAAACGGTGCTATAGCTGCCATACATCAATATACATTGTACAAACTCTCTCATATCAATGTACAGTAAACATTCAGTTACTTCTGTAAGGGCACGCTTTACTTTCGTGTTATTCCGATTCCTATGACGGAGGGATCAACCGTGTTTTTTTTTAATATTGACTCTAGAGAAAAATCTTCAATGCAAAAGTTGTAGCACTTGTTCTGAAACGTCAGAATATTTTATCCATGCTATTATAACTGCCAATCCGATAAGCTGGGTAATTAACAAAGACTGCCTACCTAACCTTTAAAATAGTAACTATAACGAAAAACATTAACTAGGAAAGTTGTAATGTTTGTTAAGCAACTTCGAATTGCTTCATCTGTGCTGAGATAACTGCCCTGTTAAACTTTTTTCCAGCTTTTTTCTAGAGTGCGCGAAATTAAAAAAGTATACTTGGCGCAAGTTAGCTGAAACACCCTGTATATTCTTCAATACTGGATAGCGCCAATCCTAACAGGACAAGGAAGAAACACAGATGCACAGGACAGGCGTTACTCGCAACTAAGCTTCATTCAGGAAAGTTTCCCTAGATATATACGGGTCATTCCATGCCAACTGTCCCAGTCAGGGCGCTCGACAAAAATGAATTTCTCTGAAAAAATCTGAGAAAATTACACACGTATAGACATTAGATCTGCAGTATTTTCCCAAACTATTTTGAGCGGAAAAAAATTTTTGGGCACGTGAGCGTCATTTGAACTTCTCGATATGGTGGAAAACCAGGTACGAAAGAAAAATTCGCTATAAATGGACCGTTTTACGCATTCATTTGAAACTAGCTTTTTTGTGTTTTTAGAGCATCGCGCTTTCATTATAGGACAGTTGCTTAGGGTAGCTTTATGTTTTTCACTCCTTGGCGCGTAGGTAAAATTGGGTAAATTGCAGCGTTTTCGGGAATTTTTTTACAAAAGACGACTGTAGATCAAATGCATCTATTATTTTTATAGAACTCTCCATAAAACGTACTATCGCCTAAGGTTTTTTTTTTGTCTGTGTGCGGCGTACAGGCTTTAAAATAAAATCCTGAACTTGGAAAAAACGCTACATTGGCCTAATTTCAGACGTCTGTAGCACCCTAAGGTGGTCCAAGAAAAAATAAGCAGAAAAGTGCATACGATTGAGAATCATAACAACTTCGTCCACAGAAAGTTTAATCGAAGTAGTTTTTGTTTTAGCGAAGAAAAAATTTTTTCAAGTTTAGTCCCACCATTGCATTATTTTGCTACGGGGGCAGTGCCAACCGACTGAATTTACTGCATAAAAAAAAAGAGGTAATGTATTCACAGAATTTTCAGCTCCTTTTGTTAGTACTTTATGATGTATATTACATATCAAGGAGACGATAAACACAGGTAAAAATATAACAATACGATTGGCTCAGGTGCCGAAATTCCCCAATAATGAATCGCGTTACTTTTGCATGCGGCTCTGAGAATCATTTGGCGTCAAAATAAGTTAAGTCTCAAAATTCATGTAAATCGGAGAAAGTAGGCGTGAGCGTGGTAATTTATAGCGGATCCACACGGAGTTCATCTGAGTATTCCGCAACGAACGGCACATGATGTGACAACGCGCCGCGTATTCACGCATTCCGTCCGTCGACCGCGACACTACAGACGGGATATGCCAAGCTATTTTTCACATCCTTATTTGGATGGTTGCAGGCAGCAGATTTTGGTTAAAGTAGAATTTGTCAGTCTAGTAACATGTACTGTTTTACAGCTGTTATGAGATCACAACAGCCTATTTATGTGGCGTAGTTGTCCGGTGCCGATTCCTCCGCCTCCGGTGTGCGTAAACAATGCAATAAGTAACGCGATTCATTATTGGGGGAATTTCGGCACCTAAGCCAATCGTATTGTTATATTTTTACCTCTGTTTATCATCTCCTTGATATGTATTATACATCATAAAGTACTAACATAAGGAGCTGAAAACCATGTCCTACGAATACATTACCTCTTTTTTTTATGCAGTAAATTCAGTCGGTTGGCACTGCCCCCGTAGCAAAATAATGCAATGGTGGGACTAAACTTGAAAAAATTTTTTCTTCGCTAAAACAAAAACTACTTCGCTTAAACTTTCTGTGGACAAAGTTGTTATGATTCTCAATCGTATGCACTTTTCTGCTTATTTTTTCTTGGACCACCTTAGGGTGCTACAGACGTCTGAAATTAGGCCAATGTAGCGTTTTTTCCAAGTTCAGGATTTTATTTTAAAGCCTGTACGCCGCACACAGACAAAACAAAAACCTTAGGCGATAGTACGTTTTATGGAGAGTTCTATAAAAATAATAGATGCATTTGATCTACAGTCGTCTTTTGTAAAAAAATTCCCGAAAACGCTGCAATTTACCCAATTTTACCTACACGCCAAGGAGTGAAAAACATAAAGCTACCCTAAGCAACTGTCCTATAATGAAAGCGCGATGCTCTAAAAACACAAAAAGGCTAGTTTCAAATGAATGCGTAAAACGGTCCATTTATAGCGAATTTTTCTTTCGTACCTGGTTTTCCACCATATCGAGAAGTTCAAATGGCGCTCACGTGCCCAAAAAATTTTTTCCGCTCAAAATAGTTTGGGAAAATACTGCAGATCTAATGTCTATACGTGTGTAATTTTCTCAGATTTTTTCAGAGAAATTCATTTTTGTCGAGCGCCCCGGCTGGGACAGTTGGCGTGGAATGACCCATACACAGCCGAGTGCCACGCGCAGGCGCACTGCACGTATGTTACAGTCACAATTGCAGTTGTTACAGTTGCGTTACAGTTGTTATGCTTATACATGTCCGTTATGACTGAGAACGAACGTACGTTTCACGAACTCGTGTGTATATGTACAGACGGGTCCACTGTTAAAGGGAACACTTGCGTTTCGGGTATGTCCGGATTTCGCTCTCCTGCATAAGCATAGTGACTTAGATTTGCATAACACTACTGGTGGTGACAGTTCCGAACCCTTATGATAGAATACTAAGATGCACGAACAATCTTTCCGCTTCCACTAGCCCTTAGGTGGCCAACAAAATGAAAGTTGCTCATTCGAGTGTTCCCTTTAACGGTGTACCGTACTGTGCAAGGATTTCTTGACAGATCTTGAGCAAGGTCATCATCTACGTGATCGGTGAGCACCAGCAGCTGGACCGCGCTTGTTAATCGGGTCCGTTCGTGATCGAGGCTACGATGGGTCTAAGTGTACTGAAGTGCGAGTGTACTGAAGTACAGCTGGTGGAAATCCTGGATGCCTCTTACGATCAAACGATCTATGATGCCTCCTGTCCTGGACGGGACAGCGAGGTCTTTTTTATGTTTCTGTCCACATTTAAAGCCGTCTTTCATGTAGTATAAGGACCAGGCGTTGTTGGGTCTTGATTAATTAATGTGTAAGTCACCGGCAATGATGAGAGGCTTGGTTCTCTCGGCAGACTTATTGTAGGAAGCACTGACCCCGGTTTTTGCGTAAAGCACGTGGTCCACGTTTCGGATCACGTGGACGAGTGGATTGTGGTGCAGCGTCTTCCAGGCGTGTTCTGTCTTCAGCTTCCTCGTTTTCCTTGCGTCCACCGCGGTGGTGTAGCGGTTACGGTGCTCGGCTGCTAAATCGAAGGTCGCGGGTTCGATCCCGGCCGCGACGGTCGAATTTCGATGCAGGAGGAAAAACGACAGGCCTGCGCGGATAGCGCAGCACAGTCACAGCAAAAGCTGGCAGAGTGGCATTTCTAGGGCCCGTTATAAACTCTCTTGCAGCTACAATACAAGTACACTAGCAACGTACCTACTACGCCACAAATCATAATTTTTTGTGAAGTTGGGAAGCACCCACCACGACATTATCCGTCATTCTGCGGAGAAGCGAGGTACCATCTGTAAGGCATCATGTGCACTTTGTTGATGCGACGGTTGATGACGATAAAGAATTATGGCTGAGCTCTTAGTAATGGGTTGGAAGCTTTAAAAGACCCACTAGTTACGTAATTCGCATTGTGTGACGCTCGGTCGTTATTGAACTCTCCCGCCACGTTTTATAACATACGTTAACGTGAGAAAGAGAGAGAGAGCAAATTAACTTTATTGAGACCCTGAGGAAATGGATCACGGGAGCCTTATGGGCTTCCTTGGCAACCAATAGAAGTGCATTGCGAGGGACCCACTACGCTATAAATCATCGTAACTTTTGTAAAGAAGGAAAGCAGCCACTATGCAATTTTTTTGTCATTCTGCGTAGAACCGTGGTACCCGCTAAATACCTGTAAGACATTATGTTCACTTTGTTGATGCTGTGGCTGATGACGATGAAGAATTAATGGCAGATCCCCTTGTAATGGGTTGGAAGCATTCAACAACCCTCTCGTTGCGCGATTCGCGTTGTGTGTCGCCTGCTTACAGAATTCGCGTTGTGTGACTCCTGGTTGTTATTTTACTCTTCTACAACACTACATTACATATGTTAATGTGGTTCCTTCCCGACATCAAGCCTGTAAAGTCTTTTTGCAAAGCATTTTCAAGCACTTGGTGAACACTGGGCTCCCATGCAGAGGGCCCAGGTTCGAACCCCGTTCCATCCTGGAAATTTTTTCTTATTTCCTTTTTTTTTCTTATTTCGTGCGATAGTCGTTACGGACACCGGCGGCGGCGGCGGACAACTACGGCGCCAAATACGGCCCTTGTTGTGACCTCATAACAGCTTTCGCTGTAAAAGATAGATGCCCGTTTACTGTGCGATCTCGGTACACGTTAAAGAATACCAGATGGTCAAAATTTCCAGAGCCCTTCGCTATGGCGTATCTCATAATCATATCGTGGTTTTGGGACATAAGACCTTTACAATTATTATTATTATCACTTTCCTTGCGTGTCAATGTGTGTGTGCGCGGTTACTTTGTTGGTTGAGACTATCACCTGTGGCACGTACCCGCATAACATGAACTCTGGTATGCGGGTATGTGCCACACGTGACTGAGAGAAAGGGTTTCATGACTTACGCGACAGGTATTTTCGATATTCATGTCATGAAGAGTGAACCGTGTTCGTCATACACTGATCCCCTGCTATGTCAATATTGGTATATTACAAGTTATGGAGACGACCAGGAGAGCGCCCAGACGTAGATAGATAGATAGATAGATAGATAGATAGATAGATAGATAGATAGATAGATAGATAGATAGATAGATAGATAGATAGATAGATAGATAGATAGATAGATAGATAGATAGATAGATAGATAGATAGATAGATAGATAGATAGATAGATAGATAGATAGATAGATAGATAGATAGATAGATAGATAGATAGATAGATAGATAGATAGATAGATAGATAGATAGATAGATAGATAGATAGATAGATAGATAGATAGATAGATAGATAGATAGATAGATAGATAGATAGATAGATAGATAGATAGATAGATAGATAGATAGATAGATAGAAACGGCCAAAGTGCCTGAGGTTCGCTAAGAAATGCTTCGCATTTAAAATTGGAGGCGGCCCTAATCCTTGACTTAGGTGTCTGGTGGTGGCACTCACACGTCGGCGCTCGTGTTCCCTGGTGTATTCCTTGGGTTGACGTTGTATTTCACGGGCTTCCGGAGCGGAGCGCGGAGGCCATGTTGAAAAAAGTGCGTGGTTGAGACCAAGGAGGTTTAAAAAAATTTGCTGGAGTGGCGATTATTGCGCAAGAGTGAAGCCGTGCCCACCAAAAGATGGCGGCTGCGGGCGCCATCTTAGTAGGGGCACGATAAATCATCGGTGTTTGGCGAAAGAAAGCGAGCGTTTTCCACGCACGCCAGACGAGTTTAATATGGCAACTTTTACGGGTCAGATACTGCTCCAAGCGTGTCTTTGTGTTACTAGTTTTCAACAGTAAGCCTCAAAGTCATGGCAAATTTTATTGGAGGTCAATCGCCAATACTCCACTCGACGGGTTACTTTTGTCGGCAACAACTATCTTTTATTTTATAATTAACGTAGTACTTATACTAACAGATCAAAGCCATTTGATCTCTTAGTAGGTACCACCAGAAAAGGGCATGTTTCCGAGCTCTTTGGTGGGCAAAAGCTGGCTTCACTTGTGCTGGCAAGGCATTGCGAGAGCTTCCACTCCAGAATTTTTTTTTAACCTCCTTGGTTGAGACCTGCTCCGCCAGGTGTCGCAACGATCCAGGCTGTTCACAAGAAAACCGCCTGCTCTTTCATTGAACTCGTTCAATTAATTTTCATTAATTATCCTGAGAGTTAATGGGCCCTTATCTTACGTAAACTTATGCTCCGATATCCTACGTATCCAATATAACTCTTAGACTGAACCAGAACCATTGATTTCGTGCCACTTTTATTTTTTAAGCGCACTTTCTGAATATTCGGAAAACCGGAAGTAAGTGCTCGACCGGAAGTGCTCGAAAGAGAAACAAGAGTGTCACTCAGTGTTGGTGCCACAAATTAAAGAGGGGCAGTAAAGAAAGGCAAGATCACAAGCTATGGAAAGGAGACAGGTGTGCCACTCTGTCCATCAGGAGTCTCGACAGCAATGACACGAGCTCGCCAGAAGCCCACTGTGCGTTTCACTTATCGATGTCCAAGGGTGGGTGCGCGGCGAGACGAATGCACGAGCATGGCGAACCGCCTCAGTGCGTAAGCGGCGCCGGCGCTCTCTTTTGAAATACAATAAAAAAAACATGGCTGATCCCTCCCTTGTAGGAATCGGTATAACACGAAAGTGACACATGTCTTCACAGAAGTAGTTGATTGTTTAATGTACATTGATATATGAGAGCTTGTACTGTGTCTATTGGTGTCTGGCAATTATAGCACCGTTTGAAGTGGATGCACTCACGCTGACGCCTAGTGGCGCATCTCCATTCCGACTACTAACGCCCACGATCATGATTTCACCGTTGCCCCAGCTGAAGCTGTTAACACCTGGACACAGCATATCGTGAATCCCGCGCAAAGATGGCATCAAGAAGCACATAATAAACACTGGTACTCGATATGCACTCCTTCAAAGCGTCGTGAGTTGGGGAGAACAACGGCAAGGTGTGCGCTCCCGAGTAATAGGGTAACCCACGCCTGTGCTCATGCATGCACTAACCTCACTGCGCTTCAGCAACACTGGAGGCCGATGTTCGTAGCTTGAGCCGTGAACGCGTGAAGGCGTTCCACGTCCCGCTGGCCTCTGTCTCGCTCCGCCAAGGCATGACATTCGCACGTCGACACCGTTGCCTTTCTGCGGCGCTCACTGCAGCAGTTTTATTAGTCGGTACTATCGCACTCGAAGCAGTAGGTGGCGGATAAACGCCGTTGGTGCATGTGGAAGCTTCACTACTCCGACAAGGAGCCGTCACACTCCACGAAACGAAACGGAAGGCAAAGAACGCAACTGCATCTAGGGCGATTCCTCGATGCTAGCGCGGCCAGCTTCCTCGCTGGCATCGAGACGCTTTAACTGCGTCGTCGCCGAATCGCTCCCTATCGGCGGCGCTCCTTAGTGTCATAACAGTGGTCACAACGCAGTACTTCACTTCACCTTTCACAGACGGCGACACCGCCTCGCAAACCAAGAGCACCGCGTGAGAGAGATTGTGTGAGAGATATAAGGCGCGTTCGTGGAGCCTCGTCCGCGTGCGTCGATGGCGCAGTGGGTTAAGCGCCCGGCATTAATCGTCGCGGACCGAGAGGTCGTGGGTTCGATTTTCGGTGACGGAACTTTTTGTTCTACTTCTTTTATTCTCTTTAGTCATTCGTTGCTGTGCATCTGTGACGGAAATACGTCCGTGAAGTCTTGGTGGACCCCAGCGTAAATCACTTTCGTGTTAAAAGACGCGTAACCACCAAGGAAGGACTCGAGACAGAACAGAAAAAGGCCCTTTATCTGTGGCAACAAAGGGGCGCAAGACAAGGAAACACCTGCGGCCCACCCCCGCGCCGTATCGAACTGTGATACAATTTCAAAGGGTGCCAGCACCTCTTCCCACGCTTCGAAGTATTCTTCCACATTCCTTTTTTGTTTTCACAACCCTTTTTCTTTTGGTTACCTCAAGAAAATTGGAGTATCCCGGGCTGAGAAGCAGCCGCAATTCTGGCCCGCGTTCTAGTTACTGAAGTGAGCGCTTCTTCTGTGTTTCTTGCACCGCCCTTGCGTTTCTCTTTAGCAAAATGGGGACGAGTATTCAACATGGAGGCGCCGAAGATACGAGAAACAAAAGAGCTGTCGCACCTCGTACCCACGATCGATCTGCGTATGCACCAAGCTCTTTCTATTTATTTTTTTTTTACTTCACTGTCTCATATCCTTTTTTTTTCCTTCAGTGTTTCTTTCGTCACTTTTTCGCGTTCATGCGCGTACATACCGCGTAATGGCTTTGGAAGAAAAGCTTATAAATGAAACAGTGCAAATTCTATAAACCGGATCAATATCTCCTCTTCTCGTGGCCTTCTACACTGCGCCTCTTCTATCCCTTACGCAGGCCCCTATACTCCGGTACTACTTGCTTTCCTTTGCTTAGTCTTGCCATCCACTACCGTTTCCACGATACTTCATCCGCGCCCTGCCCTGCTTTGAAACCGGCTATATGCACTGAAAACGCCTAAACTATGACGGAGTGGGTGCGAAGGCAGGAAATTACGTTGACCAGTCTTCGAAACGTGGGTCGATGCAGCCTCGCACAGCGAGGGCTCCGTCTCGACCATGTCGTCGTTGCCGACGTCTCGTCTACGCTCCCGCGTCGCGTCTCGCGCGAGGTGCCGGCCTGGCGGCAGCTGTTCCATATTTGGCAGCGAGATCGAAATCGAATCCCCCGCATCGTCTCTCCTCCCTCGACCTTACACGTACAGGTCGCTCGAAAAAAATGCTCCACCACCTAACGCCCTCCTGCACACACGGCGTGCATCTATAGTTGAAAAGGGAGTAACTCTAAAAGCGTACATCTGTATTGTGGATACGTATCTACATCTCTTCTTTCCTCCTTAACCAACTGCACACAAATGATAAGGTACAGGCTATCAGCGAGAGACGGAGCGGAGATGCGCACTTTAATGACAGCCACTGGCTTGCCACTCCGGGTACAATGTGATGGCCCAACAATGTCGATAGTAGGGCCAGTCGGTACATGACTGAATATGAAATGCTAGCACGGAAACAACGGACACAGATAAAAGAGACAGGACTAAGCGAAAGCTTTGTCCAGTCTCTTTTTCTGTGTCGTTTGTTTTCTTACTGATATTTCATCTTCAAAGGTTCTACATATGATATTATGCTACATATAGTGATTATAGCACATGCACGTTGTACATACGGTCAGAATACGTCCGGTGTGCATTTCGGAAGATGAATGAAAATCGAAAGGCGTTAGTGTCACATTTCTCCAACAATATTTTCGCGCAGAATGCAAGGAAAACACATAGTAGTACTTCGAGCTAAGTCAAAATCATGTGGGCAAATGCTGTCCTATATTAACGACGTGCCTTAAAGGTAGCAGAAAGAGGTAGAATGAACACCTAAGCGGCTGAGGCCAGCAGCTTTAGGAACACAATTACACACAACCTCTTTCGCAACTTCCTACCGAAAATTGATCACCTGGAGTTTACCGAACAGGTGTACAGCTCGTGTCTTATCGTTTTACTCCGCAAAATAAAGCGAGTGCGACGATCAAAAGCGACAATCTAGACGGCACGCAAGGGAGGGGCGGTTCGCTTTGCGCATCTTGTGCAGTCAGCGGAATTCGCAGTCGCTTCTCCAGACCGAGTTAAAAGGAGGACGGAAGCTTAAATTTGGCTGCGGCATAGTGCTTTTCGCAGCAAACTGGGGCAAAAGAAGACAGCGCTTGTCTGAGAGAGGAGGTGGCACGTGGGGCTCCGAGCCACCGAGTGAGCTCGGTCGCTTTCCACAAAAGAGCCGACAGACAAAAGAAACAGCGGCGAGGGGATAAAAGAGTTGCAGCTACCAGGAGCGGTGGTTGGGAAGCGAGCGGAACAGTCCCTCAATAATTCATCGTTTACCGCATTTCGCGTACCGCAAAATGGCGCCGCGCGCGCCGCAGCTCCGAGCGGTTATACACGTATGTGCGCTATATACCTGTGACAAAAGCGTCCCGATCCGCCACCACTGCCTTCGCTTCACCTACCCGACAATCGCGAAAGAAAAAAAATTCATCCCGCTCGCTCCTCCACAAAGTCGTTTTTCTCGCTGAAACGCACGCCCGGGCGCCATCTTTCTTCCTGATCCTCTCCATACACCTGTAGAAGGGGGTGGCCGGGCCCGCAGCAAAGGCAATGAATGGGAGGCGGGGGGATAAAAAAAACCGAGCGTGCTTAATGAACGATCCTAGTTTCAGACTCGGCAAGCGCTACCTGCTCCACGGGGAATAGAACGAGAAAAAGAGCAAAGGAAACGAAGTAAATTGAGAAAGACTGCGTATCCCAGTCGCTGAGGATGCGAGCCCGCACTCGATCGCGCCGCACCTGAAGTCCTCGCGTGTAGCGACAGCGCTCGGGTTTGCCGCTGCGCAACAACGGAACGACGGGCATAACGAGCAGGTAGGGACTCGAAAGGCAGCCGCCGCCGCAATCCAAAGGAACAGGTACGCGAGAGGTAGCATATATATGGCACGCCGGTTGCGCACACCCTTTCCGTTTTTCAGACGACCACTTTGATGTTGCTCTTGCGCGTTCATCGCCCATGAGTGGGCTTCTTGAAGAGGCCTCTGTCCTTCTCTCCTTCTTCCTCTCTTTCTGCCTTCCGTTCACTGCTCTCTCTCTCTCTCTCTCTGTCTCTATCTATCTATCTATCTATCTATCTATCTATCTATCTATCTATCTATCTATCTATCTATCTATCTATCTATCTATCTATCTATCTATCTATCTATCTATCTATCTATCTATCTATCTATCTATGTGGTTAGCTATCTCTATTTCCATCTACTGCTTCTTCTCTACCTCGAAAACGGGTGCATTCCACTCGATCACGTGAAACGGCGCCCCACACATCTTCAGCCTGCTGCTTCATGCTCCTTCCCTGCCTCCTTTCCCTCTTCCTCGGCCTCTCACTCCTCCAGTACCTCTTATAGTCTGACTGCCGCCATCGATATGCCGCTAATTACACGAGCGACTCATTACGGGCTTCGTTTTGCGTGTTGCACGCTTCCCCGCCGTACGAGCACGCGGCGCTGCTAGCAGCCCGGATGTATAATTAAACTGCACGCGCGCGATTCTGCGCGGGCGCGGGAAACACATCTGTGCGTACATACATCGCCGCTTATATTATACACCGGCCGGTGCTCTCGCTCTCTCTATTTGATTACCTTGCTCGGTCGCCGCTATCGTGTTTTCTTTTCCTGGTGCTCCTTTTTTTCTGTACCTTTAGCGCGATTTATCCTTGCACTGCGGTTTGGCGAACGAGGACGCCGTCCAGAACGAACGGTGGACGGTAAAAAAAAAAAGCGAATAGAGCTGGTTTATTGCGGCTAAATTTCTGTGATGAAGTGTCCGATTGTTAACTATAGACTCTTGCCTGGCTCTGTAGTCTCTCTCTCGTTCCTCTGAAAACCAGCGCCTGATATGTCTCTTCTTTTTACTTTCAGAACGAGAAAAGCCAGACAATCTCGACAAACTGCAGGCTGACGCAGGTTGGTTGATACCCCCCGATATTCTCCTCCTTTTTTGTGTTGCCTAATGTTGCACTCCTCCATCTTCTCCCTAATACTGCCGAAACACGCGCGCGCTGCGCGAACGATAGCCGCGCTTTTGTTGCGCTGGATGGCAATTTGGCGTGCAGGCGCCGCATTTACCGAGTCGCCATTACGAGCGGTTCGCATTTTCTGTGCGGCGAATTTGGCGTTATTGTTGCCGCAGTTTTGATATATAAGTGCTTGCCTCTACGCTCACCGGTGTTTAACTTTAATGTCCGGACATCCAAGCGTCTTTCGTTATTTGTGCTAGCAGAAACAAACAGACGCCTTCAGAAGATGTTTCGTTTTGCAGTAAACCTTAAGCGTTCTCTCGGTCGTCATAACTTAAGGAACCTCGTTAAGCCGTAAACTCGAAAGCGGTTTAGAAGCGGTTAGTGGCGGTCGTCGTGGTTCTTGGCGAAGAAAAAGAACGTCGAATAAACTTAAACTTAACGGGTACAATTACGGCGCTTGATGTCCAATTATAACGCGTATGTACTGTGCACACATCTCAAAACAGTGTAATTGCATATTACATATGAAACGCTGCGACATCAGCCAAGTTAGTGGTACGTGGAAATATCAAGCAACATTGAAAGAATGCTACAGTTAGCATAATGAAATAGCATGACTTAGTGAAGTCTAATATGTACAATGCTGCATGTTGCAGAAGCGAGGAACCGATTGTTCTCTTTTGTCGAATAAACTGCGTGTCCCGTGTTCAGCTGCATTCTCGAGAGTTCCCGGTCTACGAGCGTTTTCGAGAGTGTACGTACTGCTGTTCTACATACCCTGAGGTAATTTACACTATAGTGACTATACCAAGTGCTACGACAGCGTTTATGAAATAGAGTGAAGTTTTGTTAGACCTCCAGCTAACGGTAACAGCACGACAGGCTTTTCTTTTTTCTAGTCTGTATGGTGTACTACAGCGCGGTGTCATACATACCATTAAGTGTCATAGTGCCAACATAGTAACAATGGAAGAAAAGTTAGCTGCAGTCATGGACCCATACGATCATTCTACCCATTGCGTGCGATCACTGATTAGCTTTCCTGTAATTTATATATATATAGCACTGCCCTTAGTCGACCTTTCTGTTGGTTACTCGCATAAAAGATAGCCTCGGGATCTTCACATTGCACCTTTATTAATCACAGTCTCGCTTTTTGACCTCAGAAACTGTCAATCAATTATTCAATCAAAAGTGATTCGGAAAGTTTTTGAATGTGGTAAAGTTCAATGACAAGGCCGAGCGCTTGATCTACCATCACGCTCCGTTCCATGCTCGTAATGCGAGAAGTGGTTTTCACTGCATTAATACTGCGCGTGCAAAGAAGCCCGCTTTCGGAATTTCTCGCTTAGCCAATAATTTGTGCATTGCTCTTAGCTTTGTCGCGTTTTTGTCAGCATGTCGTAAGCCTTCATCGTACCGTGCTTACAGCGGTGGACAGACGCTCACCTGAAGTGGAACGCATCGGACTTCGGCGGCATCGGCGTGCTGCGCATTCCATCTGCGCAAGTCTGGAAGCCGGACCTGGTCCTCTACAACAAGTAGGGCTAAAATAATGCATTTGGACAACCAGGGCTTTCAGGAATAGTAACAAGAGCATTCAGGAATGACTCTTATGCCCATTAGAGCTTTCATTTTCATGACTGCATGCTCTTGAAAGACATGACGCGCGCAATGACATCAATGAGAGTTCTAGCAAACCTTGGCACCGAAAAACTAAACCGTTTGTTGGCTCAATGGCTCTTGCTGCGAGAAGCTGAGATGACCCCACAATAAGCACTGCAGCCGTTTTCTTCCTTGCACAGAATTGCACAGATACGGTGGTAACCCAGGTCGCTGTAGGAATGATTGGTTAGCGAGCCGTAGCAAAAGCGTGCACATTACAGGGACGGGCACCTGTTTGGTATGCGACCGGGCTAGTTGGTGGAAATCCATGATGTATTGCAGCGCGCACTTACACAAATGACAAACAGATAGCGACGAATGAAAGACAAGCGCTGACTGAGCTTGTCGGACCAATGTTCGCATCCAGCGCTTGCGTTCGTCTGTCGTTCTCTCTTTGTCCCTTGTGTAAGTGCGCGCTGTAATGGATCATGAACCTGTTTACGAGTTGGAAATTATGGTCGCTTATTTTAGTTTTTTCAACGTGCCAGAATCATAGGCGTGCGCAGGATTCTTCATCAGGAGAGGGGCAGCAATGTTTCACCACAATCTTTCGCAGCGCACGCGGCGACTACCACGCTGGACACCTGGGCAGCAACGTGATCGTGCGATGGACAGGCGAGGTCCTGTTCCCGGTGCAGGCAGTATTGTCGAGCGCTTGCCGCCTGGACTTGCATTATTTCCCCTTCGACGTTCATCTCTGCCAGCTGCAGTTCGTGTCCTGGACGTACGACTCGCAACAGGCACGTCGTTCTTGATTCCGCCCACGCGTGACTTGATCCTTATGCCGAGAATTAACTTACAACGGGACGTTCCGGTTATGGAACCATATTTATAGAGTTTCGGGAGAGCGAAGTTCCAACAATGACTTAACACTGCATTGGCTGACAAAAACCAAGCAAACAGAGAGCTGTTGAAAATGTGGATGACCTAAGCAAGTTCATTCGCTTATACTTCGGCCATGAAAATCGTCTCATCTAGAAGACGTACAGAAATAATAAGCTCGGCTCTTACTTTAGCGTATTTTTCCTTCTCTCGGCAGAAGAAAAAAAAAAGGAATTATACTTGTTTCAATCAGCTCTGTGGCTCTCGGTCGCTCGAATAAGCGTCGCATTTATGTGCAAGTCTTTTCTTCTATCTATCTATCTATCTATCTATCTATCTATCTATCTATCTATCTATCTATCTATCTATCTATCTATCTATCTATCTATCTATCTATCTATCTATCTATCTATCTATCTATCTATCTATCTATCTATCTATTAGGGGTGTGCGAATATTCGAAAGTTTCGAATATTCGTCGAATATTACATCCGAAATATTCGTATTCGATTCGAAACTCATGTATTCGAAAAGTTTCGAATATTCGATAACGTCGAATATTCGAAAAATTCGAATATGCGATTCGATTATCATGCATAAAATAACTCGTCTTCCACATTTCTGCTGCGTTCGTATAGCTAAAACCATTGCCGAGAGGACAATAAAGTTGTTTCCATCCAAACAATAAAGTTGTTTCCATCCAAACAATAAAGTTGTTTCCATTGCCGAGAGGAGCGACAAACATCGTAAGTACACGGAGGCACGATATCTGCCTGCGACGAGCGCCCCAATACGTATGATTTATTGCTGGTGCATCTCCGACGTGCAGCGCTCTTGGCGATCATGTAACCGTACATTTTCAATATTATGCGGCCGTAACGTGCCGCACTACCACTCGTTCATTATGCGGAACCACTTCTGAAGAAAGACAGTGACCCATGTGACTGGTGGCGGACTGTAGGCACATTCAGATAACCCAGTCTGGCAAAGCTTTGCCCCATGTACCTCCCTATACCAGCCACTTCTGTTCCAAGCGAGCGTGCCTTTTCAGTGGCAGGGGGGGGGGGGGGCTGATCATGTGGAGCAACTCATATTTCTTCATGATAACATCTAGTCATTACTTTCATTGTGCCGTGATATTTGCTTCTGTTGTGATGTGCATTGTGCTAGCCTGGACATTGTGTTCTGGAGATAGCAGTGTATGTTGTGTTGCCAGTCAGGCTACTGTTTTTTTTTTTTTTCAAATAGCTACATGTTAAATAAAATATTGTTACTGTGGAGGCATTTTTCCTTTGATATTCGATATTCGATTCGATATTCGAAGGGGGATATTCGTATTCGATTCGTATTCGAAAAATTTGATATTCGCACACCCCTACTATCTATCTATCTATCTATCTATCTATCTATCTATCTATCTATCTATCTATCTATCTATCTATCTATCTATCTATCTATCTATCTATCTATCTATCTATCTATCTATCTATCTATCTATCTATCTATCTATCTATCTATCTAGCTTTCTTTTCGTTTCTTAAGAAAAACAGCGCACAAAAAGGCGTAGGCAAGAAAGTGAGGAAAAACACAAAGCGCTGCACTTACAATTGAAAGTATATGGGAAGGTAACATGAACTTATAAGCACAAAACTGCGCGTGTCTTTTCTTTTCTTTTCTCTCTCATTCTCTCTATCTTTGACACTGTCTGGTCTTCCATTCTGACATCCTTATTTTCCTTAACCCCTTTACATGAGCACAGGGGGAGCATCCGGATAACCCCTGTCTTTCTCCCTCTATTTTGCTTCGTTCAGGTGGAGCTAGAGCCGGGCCAGACCACCGATGGTCTGGGCCGCTTTCTCAGACACGGCGAGTTCGAGCTGCTCGAGATGACCGTCGCGCAGCAGGCGCACCCGCCTCCGGACGCGTCGGCCTCGACCGTGGCGGCGGCGGCGACGTCCACCGCTGCGGGTGAAGAGGGCGACGGCCTGGCAGCGACGGCGGCGCCCCAGTACCGCGGCGTCACGTACACCCTGAGACTTCGCCGGCGACCGGGATCGCAGCTGCTGCACCTGGTGCTGCCGTGCGTGGTGGTGAACGCGCTGGCCCTTCTGGGTTTCCTGGTGCCCTGCGAGTCCGGCGAGAAGGTGACGCTGGGTATCAACACGCTGCTCTGCCTGGCCGTCTTCCTGGTCGTGGTGCGAGACAGCCTGCCGCCCGCAGCCTCGGTTCCCTTGCTCAGTGAGTGGGCATTTGCGTTGTACTTCGATTAATAGCATTTATAAAAGATATGTGGGGAGTTCACGCTCACGTTGGTTAAAATTAAGGAGCAATAGGCAGAAAGATTAACTTTCGTGTTCACGAGGATAACTTGGGGGGCTAGTTGGCTTTGTATCTTAGAAACGTTACAGCGCACATATACGGAGGCGAAAGACTTGTTTTTTTCTTCTTTTGTCCCCGTCTGTGTGTGGTGTAACGCTTCTAACTGTGTGCATCTTAATTAAATGATTTATATCGAGAAGAAAGTCATTAGGAATTAAAGGCCAGACTCTGCAACGAAATAAATGATCCTCCAGGACGTGTCATTGCAGGCAGGTTTGGTAAAGTGCGGTGGGTATCAGATATTAAGGCAGTAAAAAGAGAAAGAATAACGAAGGAAACACGAAGAATATCAATATATAACGTTATCTGTGAGTAGTCCACATTTCTCTCAATGTCACTTATGTACATGCCAACAGACCACAGTACTTAGAAGGAGACCCCGCGATGAAGGCTATCTCTACGCTGCCGCGGTTAACGGAAGACATAGGCTCACTTTTGCTGCGAAATAATTTCCATGTGGAAAAAAAATCTCTAGAGAACACGAGCGAAACACAAATTCCTGAGAACGTGCGAGATCTTGAGACCCCCCTGCACGCCACGTCTACGCAGGCGTCTACTACGGCCTGAGCACGTGCGTGGTTGCGTGCACGACGGCGCTGAGTGTGGTGACGCTCAGCTTGCACCACCGGGGTTCCCGAGGTGCCGAGGTTCCGCGCGGACTGCGCCGGCTTGTGCTGGGATTTCTGGCCCGACTGCTGCTACTAGGCTGCTGCGGACCTAGTAGCGACGAGCGAAAGGTATCTTATATTCTAGGGTAGGGATCCTCAAGCCTTCTGGCCTTGGGGAGCCCCATTGGCTTTTCCAGAGCGCCGCGGAACCCCCAACTTTTTCATGTACTTTTAGCATGAGAAAAATCGAAATGAGCAAAGCATGGCGGGGGAGTTGATGGCGCTTCTCGATACGCCCAACCATGCCTTTAATCTCGAAGGTCATCGCTCTTGATATGGAACTCGCGCTAACGCATAGACAGATAGGTTAGCGATCCCCCACCCGTGCCGCGCAGCGCCGCAAGTCGCGTAAAGCACCCGCCGACCATACAGTGCATGCTTCAGGCACCGCGCGCCGTAAGCAATGTGTTCACGC
Organism: Rhipicephalus sanguineus; assembly: GCF_013339695.2. NCBI lineage: Eukaryota > Metazoa > Arthropoda > Arachnida > Ixodida > Ixodidae > Rhipicephalus > Rhipicephalus sanguineus. Next base: position 80,231,382 of record NC_051180.1, read on the forward strand.
AAACGAAGCGCTGGGCGTACAAAAGCCTGTTTTATCTTTTTGCTTAACAAAAAAAGTAAGCATGCCAGTCGCACTGTGAAAGTTCCATCGATCGTGAGGCTAAGCCGAAATGCTTGTGTAGCCCACAGCTCTGTCACGAAGCGATGACTCTTGCGCGTATATGAAAGCGCTCCTTGTGCATTTTCTGTACAAAAGCGATGTAATGCAGTGTTAAATCAGCATGTACAAAAACTGAGCCACGTGAACACCGGAGTACCATGAGCCACGAAGCGCCTAATGTCGTTTGAACTGTCAATACCTTCCATCTTGCAGAATTGCTGAATCGATCCCCGCGCATGTGTTACGAACTGTGCCCACGAGCACGGATTACCAGCGCTCCGCGCACTCTCACCGCGGTTCCGCAAATCGCACAAATGTCATGGCGTGCGCTACGAAGGGTCGAGTGCCGCTACCGCGTGGATCTCTCGCTGATATTTCCCTATGTGCGGATACGACGTGAGATGGCTTCGTTAAATACAAACTTTTTTCCAAGTTTTCTTGTCGAAGTTATAAATTATGTGCCAATAGGGGTAACATGAGAGCAGGTCGTATTCGTTGTGACCGCTTGCGGAAGCCTAAATGCCTTTCACGGAACTCTTGGTTCCGCGGAAACCACTTTGAGAACCCATGCTCTAGGGTACAAAAAGAGTCCAGCACATAAGTTCAAGGCTGCTTTAACTAACCTGTTGTTGTTAAAAAAATTCGCAATTTGTAACATTGCATTTTTTTGCCTTTTCGCTTAGCCCTTTTTTTTCGTTTTTTTTTATATCTCGCCTACATTTTAGCATTAGTAACGATACATTCTTTTATTTATAAGCGCATGATACTGTCGATCCCTATTTCTTTTGTTTTGTTTCTTTCTTGTAAAAGATCTCTAATTATTTGTATTCTCAGTCAACTGTTATTTTTTCCTCATACTGTGCGCTGTTTATTGTTAGTTTCTTTTAATATATCAATGTAACCTTTTCCCCCCTCTTTTGTGAGCTTGAAAGTATGTTGTATGTTACGAATGTGACCCACTCTCCTCTGTAATGCACTCGGGCCCTGAGGGTGACGAAATAAATGAAAATAAATAAATAGGCTTCACATCAAGCCCGTTAATGCATGTTCTATTTGTGCGTGGCACTACTAAGTTAATGGATAATTGTGTGCATAACTACTGCGGTATTAAACCTTTAGGATTGCGGGAAAAACTACGGGAGTAAACTAGAAGCTGAATTGCCAGCATTCTCGCTAATCTCGTGCCCCGGTAACTTGTGTCCATAGACATATAGATGAGCACATATTGTGAATGCGTGTGCACGAAGCTCACATATCCTTTTCCGAAACGTATAAGGGAATGGAGGCTGTGCACCTCATGTAGTACATCTTTCGACCGTGCATGCACTCAACGTCGGTGATTCTTTGGAAAGTAAGGGGTGCGGTCCATGTCTCACCAGAAGTGGTCACCTCATCCACGACTTCTATAAGGTAGGAAAGAATGGGAACAAGAGATGCTCAGAAATATAGAGGTAGCATTTGTGAACCCTAATTTAAGAAGGCAACAGGGTCGAGCAACAGGACTGAGCTGGTGTCTGTGACAGGTTACAGAACAGGAAGTTTTCACTACGTCTGTGACCTCAACACGAAACTTCAACTTCTCTCCTCGTCTAGATATTCCATCCCCTTTTCTAAGTGCGCTGCAGTAGCCATCCGTGTTCAGTCCTAAAGATTAAAGCTGAACATTTTGACAGATTTGCCTGTCTGACTGGGTTAATTAATTAGGACTTTAGCATCTGTAAGGTCTGCCAGACAGACACAGCTACGCTTAAGCATATGCTCTGGGAATGCGAGGCTAAAGCCAAACGTATTAATCCCGATGCTCTCTCGGCGAGGTGGGAAGCCGCTCTGCGCAGCTCCAAGCTCGCCGACCAACTCTGGGCAGCCCAGCAGGCCCGTGAAGCGGCAGAGAGGCAAGGCCTTCACGTCCCGACATGGGAGACCTGAGCCCGGGCCGTTAATCTGCCGGACAAACAATAAAGTTCTTTCATCCATTTAACAGTGCTCCAACCAAAAAATAGGTTTATTTCCCTACGTTTCGGAAGCAACTCGATTCCATATCTTCAGGGGGAGTGACAGCGGAGGCGTCGAGGTGCAACTTTTAACTTCTCTCACGAACCAGCTGGGGAGAAGGAGGGAAGGCACGTCTTCTCTGGTGGTGAGAGCGTTGAGGGGGTTGTGGTTGCTGCGGTTGCGTGGGATTGATGGACTGGGGGAGACGGTTTAGTTCACTCGCGACTTTGTTTCAGTCCTGCTTGGCATCCTTACATTTCACTTATCCTGCTTTCTCTTTCGTGCACGCATACGTAGAACCACCACCAGCGGCACGACTCGTCGCGCGAGTCGAGCAAGTCGTCCCGGCTGCAGCCGCCGAGTCCATCGCTGGACTCGGACAAGCTGGAGCTAGACCACATAGAGCGGTATAACTTCTCCCCGCGGCTGCGGCATCGCAAGGAGTTCTGCGCTGGACTCGGAGGCGTGCTGGGCGGCGGGGTGCCGCCGCCTCCGGCGCCCGGACCCGCGGTCGACGGCTCCTCGGACGAGTTCGAGAAGCAGTTTCTGCGGGTGCTCGCCAAGGTAGGTGAAGCTTGGTTTTGCTCCTTCGGTAGAAAGCACTAAAGCCAAATATGTAATGTCCAAGGGCTCTAGGTGGGCTAGTTGGTTCATGGACATTATGATAGAATAGCGCAAAAAACGGTACAGTGAACACACATGTAATCTAATTCATGCTATATACTGAGCTTATTTCTTCGGCTGATGTTATTAAGATTAAGCATTAAAAAATACGGAGAATGAGATAAAGGAATCAATAAAAATAATAAAACAGATCTTTAAGAATTTTGGCAAGACCCATCACCTGCAGTTAATTAAATTGTGGACATTGCAATGTCCGTTTTGTCTGCTGCGATCGTTGTGATTTAGCTCGCAAGTACGTGTGCGAATGCAATAGCCGACCACAAAACTATTAGGGCACGTGGCGAAATGGCCATATACGCCACCTCCTGGTAATGCTCCAGCTGTCGAGAGCCTCTCATGACCGTGGACGCGTGACTATGCTCGACTTGCCACAGGGGCACGAAGCCTGTTTGCGTGGTCCGCAACATAAGCCAAGTGAAGGCGCATTTGTAAATGGGAAAAAATTCGGCAGATCCCACGTACCGTGGGAATCGATGTTATGCGAAGCCTGCGTGGGATGGTGACTGTGTCGTAATTTTTCGCATTGAGCGAAACTTTACGGAATGACGCTAGAGAAATGTGGAAGTGGTATACGCACACTCATAAGTTGAAGAGTCGCATATGTATTATATAACCAGTTGTTTAGAGTTGCGTAACGATGCCAACGGCAACTTCGGTGTTACCAACACCAGACGCGGTAAGCTGATATGTAGTGTTTATATTCTTCAATACTGGATAGCGCGAATCCGAACAGCACAAAGAAGCACAGGTGTACAGGACAGGCGTTACTGGCAACTAAGTTTCATTAAGGAAAGTTTCCTTAGATATATGGTACGCAGCCGAGTGGCATGCGCAGGCGCAGGCGCACTGCACGTAATACGTTAAGTCACAGTTGCAGTTGTTACAATTGCGTTACAGTTGCTATGCTTATACTTGTCCTTTATGACGGAGAACGCACGCACGTTTCACGAACCTGTGTGTATGTGTAGGAGGGGTTCTTAACAGTTCTTGAACAAGGCCATCATCACCGTGATCAGTGAGCACCAGCAGCTGGACCGGACTTGTTATCCGATCCGTTCGTGATCGCGGCTATGTCGGGTCTAAGTGTAGTCAAGTGCGAGGTATAGTACAGCTGGTGGAAATCCTGGATGCCTCTTACGATGAAATGATCTGTGATGCCTCTTGTCCTGGACGTGGCACCGAGGTCTTTTGATGCCCTGTCCACATCCAAGCCGTCTTTCACACAGTATAAGGGCCAGGCGTTGTTGAGTTTTGATATGTCAATGTTGAAGTCCCCGGTAATGATGAGAGGCCTGGTTCTCTCGGCAGATTTATTTTAGGGAAGCATTCACCCCGGCTTTTTGTAATCCACGTATTCCACGTTGCGGACCACGTGGACGAGTGGATGGTAGTTGATTGTCTTCCAGGGGTGTTCTGTCTTCAGCTCCCTCACTTTCCTTGCGTCGGCCGCGGTGGTGTAGCGGTTACGGTGCTCGGCTGATGACCCGAAGGTCGCAAGTTCGATCCCGGCCGCGGCGGTCGCATTTCGATAAATAAAATATGCTAGATGCCCGTGTACTGTGCCATCTCGGTGCACGTTAAAGAATACCAGACGGTCAAAATTCCGGAGCCCTTCGCAACGGCGTCTCTCATAATCATATCGTGATTTGGGACATAAAACCCCAACAATTGTTATTATTATCACTTTCCTTGCGTGTCACTGTGTGTGTTCGCGTTTACTGTGTTGGTTGAGACTTTGTATCACATGTGGCACATACCCGCATAACATAACTCTGATATGCGGGTATGTGCCACACGTGACTGAGAGAAAGGGTTTGATGACGTACGCGACAGGTATTTTGCGTTAGTCATGTCATAACCAGTGAATCGTGTGCGTCATACGCTAATCCACTGCTATGCCAATTTTGTAGGGGTGTGCGAATATCAAATTTTTCGAATACGAATCGAATACGAATATCCCCCTTCGAATATCGAATCGAATATCGAATATCAAAGGAAAAATGCCTCCACAGTAACAATATTTTATTTAACATGTAGCTATTTGAAAAAAAAAAAACAGTAGCCTGACTGGCAACACAACATACACTGCTATCTCCAGAACACAATGTCCAGGCTAGCACAATGCACATCACAACAGAAGCAAATATCACGGCACAATGAAAGTAATGACTAGATGTTATCATGAAGAAATATGAGTTGCTCCACATGATCAGCCCCCCCCCCCCCCCTGCCACTGAAAAGGCACGCTCGCTTGGAACAGAAGTGGCTGGTATAGGGAGGTACATGGGGCAAAGCTTTGCCAGACTGGGTTATCTGAATGTGCCTACAGTCCGCCACCAGTCACATGGGTCACTGTCTTTCTTCAGAAGTGGTTCCGCATAATGAACGAGTGGTAGTGCGGCACGTTACGGCCGCATAATATTGAAAATGTACGGTTACATGATCGCCAAGAGCGCTGCACGTCGGAGATGCACCAGCAATAAATCATACGTATTGGGGCGCTCGTCGCAGGCAGATATCGTGCCTCCGTGTACTTACGATGTTTGTCGCTCCTCTCGGCAATGGAAACAACTTTATTGTTTGGATGGAAACAACTTTATTGTTTGGATGGAAACAACTTTATTGTCCTCTCGGCAATGGTTTTAGCTATACGAACGCAGCAGAAATGTGGAAGACGAGTTATTTTATGCATGATAATCGAATCGCATATTCGAATTTTTCGAATATTCGACGTTATCGAATATTCGAAACTTTTCGAATACATGAGTTTCGAATCGAATACGAATATTTCGGATGTAATATTCGACGAATATTCGAAACTTTCGAATATTCGCACACCCCTACAATTTTGGTATATTACAAGTTATGGAGACGGCCAGGAGAGCGCCCAGACGTAGGAGGCTAGATAGATAGATAGATAGATAGATAGATAGATAGATAGATAGATAGATAGATAGATAGATAGATAGATAGATAGATAGATAGATAGATAGATAGATAGATAGATAGATAGATAGATAGATAGATAGATAGATAGATAGATAGATAGATAGATAGATAGATAGATAGATAGATAGATAGATAGATAGATAGATAGATAGATAGATAGATAGATAGATAGATAGATAGATAGATAGATAGATAGATAGATAGATAGATAGATAGATAGATAGATAGATAGATAGATAGATAGATAGATAGATAGATAGATAGATAGATAGATAGATAGATAGATAGATAGATAGATAGATAGATAGATAGATACGTAGATAGAAACGGCCAAAGTGCCTGAGGTTCGCTAAGAAATGCTTCGCATTTAAAAACAGCGCAAAAGGAGACGAAGCACGAGAGAAGGAACACACAGGACGAGCGCTGACTAACGGTCAGCGCTTGTCGAATGAACACAAAGGACACGGGCTGACTAATGGTCAGCGCTCGTCCTGTGTGTTCCTTCTCTCGTGCTTCGTCTCCTTTTGCGCTGCTTTTCCCGTTTACAAATGTGCGACCAACTAGCCCAACAGAGCCACACTTCTGCAAGGTGCATTTGTTTCCGCAGGTGTACCAGACGATCGAGAAGAACGAGCTTCGCGTGGCGGAACGCGACCGACGCGACGCGGTGCGGGGGGAGTGGCATCAAGTGGCCGTCGTGTGCGACCGTTTTCTACTGGCCGCTTTCCTGCTCTCCATCGCCGTGGCCGCTTGCGTGGTGCTCTTCTCCGCAGCACCGCAGCCGAACAGGCCCTGACCGCCGGCACGAGTGAGCGAGCAGTCCTCCAGTGCTACAGTGCCGGTGCACCGACGTGCCCGCGACACACTGTTCTTCTGCTGTGGCAGCAACTGTGTGTTCATCCGTCACCGCCGTCCGTCACTCTCGTCACGCCGTTCTGCACTGCGAGATGGCGTCGAGATAACAGCGGCACCTCGGAGCCCCTGGCTCCCTTACATCGCCGCGAGAGACCTTGCTGGCATCGCGGGATTTGTAACCTTTTGAAAAACGAGCTTGAAGCCGGTGGCCTGTTATCACCGACTGGATACCGGGGGAGTGCGTGCCCTATAAGTACTTCATCTTGCAGATTCCGTGCGGTGTCGCAGAAGTTGACACACCGCCATCCTCTCCTCGCACGCGATGAAATAATTCCCCGATTTGAACACCCCCTGTAAACATCGCTTCTTTATGAGTTATGCTATAACAGAAATTTGACAAATGAGCGTCGACGTACTTCAAGGATGTCATATGGCAGACGAGTGATACATAAGATAAATCTGTCTTTTTTTTTTTTATCAATTGAGGCTACGGTTTCCGCGGTGTTGCATGGAACTAGTGAGACTGAGCGCGACGGGATCAGCTCTAAGTGAAATAGTGACGCTTAGCCTGGCTGTGCAGAAGTCGGGAAAAATTGTATGCGGTATTTCGCATTATGCTAGAATGTTGACATGAATGGGCAAAAAAACACTCATAATTAAGAAACAACTACACAGGGTGCCCAGCTAAATTTAGCCGGGGCTTAAAGATATGCCGGCGCGCTCTATATGACGACACGACCAAATGAATGTTGCTGAATATTCCACGGAGTATGTCGCACTATTTCTTGTGTCCGGCTTAATTTCCTGACTAGGCAAGATTAATTAACCGACTTGAAGCAATGAAGCTGCGCGAAAAGTTCCAATTAGAAAGTTGTAGATCGGTTTGCGAAACGTCGGATTAGACAGTTTCTAACTTCCAATCTACTAAGTATTGGTGTTCTTCTGCTTACTGTAGATGGCAGTGCTCCCTAACAGTGATTGCAGTGCTCCCTAACATTCCGCGTGCCACGTTCAAACAGCCATAGCATTTGGCCGGGTGTGCTGCCGCCGAAAAGGCGACAAAGCAGCGACGATGGCGGTGAGTGTGCGGTGACTCACCTGTTGCTAGCAGCAGCACAAGCGATAAACGCTGCGTCTGCTCATCGCTGTCATGAGCCGTGCCGAGGGAAGCGTGAGCAGCCGAGCACCGTAGCCACTGCACCACCGCGGCGGACAAAACTTCACGAAACTCCTTAGTTTCGCAATTGCATGTTCTTTTTTCTTAGCATTTTCGGGAGGAAGTGTTTGTACCTGTCTGATATAATGGAAGAGCGCGCGGTTTTCACGTTTTCAAAAATGATCTCACGATTTCTTGCAGTATTTCCGGTCATGCTACATGTCACCGAGAGTGTTGGCCCGAAACATGAGCTACGGCTGCCAGTGTTCGGCACTTATTCAGTAGCGTCATTGCACGCAAACAGATATTCGCCGTCCGAACTTTGGCGATCTTTTATATCATTATTATTTAACGCAGTATGTCTTCGTAAATCACGCTCCTCATCTCACTACCAAACAAACCAGCCCCAGGTCAAGCTCGACTCGGGTGAAGCCACCTCATTGCGCCGCGCGTGAGAGTGGACGTGTTTGCGAGCTATAAATTGTGAGCCCAGTGTTCCCGTATCACTATTTCCCAATCTTCATCCTCACTCTTCCATCTCACCACAGTGTAACCCGCGCCTGGTAAAACCAAAAGGGCATTTATAACGACACGGTACGACGCTGTGGTCTGTACAGCTGCGTCCTTAGCGCCAAACAAGAGGCGCGTCGAATCGCGAAAAGCCGCTTTCCTTCGTGACTTGGGCGCTCCCAGATTCAGTCACTCGACAAGCTTTCGCTATACGCTCGCTGTATTACTTTTTTTTTCATTCTTTATTATCACGTCGATGACGGGTGCCCTGCGCTCAAGCGTCGTCTTCATTCACACCGTACTTGCTCAGCACTGCCTCAAGACGACTTGTGGTTACTTGCAAGCGCACGAGGACGAGTATATTGTTGGTGCATTCCCGAATATTAAATGGCGAGTGAATCGTAAAGGTGTCGCGCCCATTGCGTACATGGGTTTATGAAACCGTGCAAAAGCAGAATCCTCGCGTTTCCTTCAGTAGCATTGTGAAAGGTGTACCTATCTACCACACGCATAGCAGACCGGGAGTCAGGCCCATGTGCGGCCACAAAACGCCACACGCACAGTTCTCATTAAGGCCTCATAAAAAGCGAAAATTGGCCGCCGGCGTCAACACGGGTGATGGAAAAAATCAACGTCACATGATGACGTAACTATGTGACATCATCATGGCGTCACATGATGAAGTCATCACCTGACTTCGTCGCTTGGTCAAGGGTAGGCCGATCACGGAGGCAGTGCAAAACCACATGAGAGGAGAAAGCTTGCAATTCCTCCGATCCTGGAGGGAGTGCAGAAGGCTAGGGTGGCAGGGGGTTGAGGTAGAGGCTATAGAGTAACTGCATATGCTACCTATGTAGCATATACAGTAACTCTAGTAGAGGGAAATGAGCTCCTCTATTCCCTCCCCCTCCCTATCGGCCCTCCTCCTGCTCCCACGGAGTGCAAAGTTGGCGTGTGCACTTCTAGATCCTAAACTGAACGGAAAAATCCTGCAGGGGCTGCAGTTCACATGGGAATGTTACCGAGACGCTCTCCGTGGCTTTTCAATAACTTTCTTCCCCGTGGGAGATTTTCAAAAATGATAAAGAGCTTCGTAATAAAGAGCGAAGTACACGAGAAAGTATTGCACGGCGTAAGAAGGTAGAGTGGCATAATACTGTAAATTAATATCTATTAAAATTTGTTACCATGTGACTAGAAAGCAGGAACAAAAAGCTCAACAAAATACGGAATTCCTGTCCTCTTTTTTTTTTCAATGCCCTCTCTTCAATGGCGATGCGTCATTACTGTTAAATGTTGGGGAAATGACACTGCAAAAAAAAAAACTAAGAAATAGCAGTGAATGTTCTACTCATTGGTTCGTGTTTCGCGTAAATAGTTCAGCAGTTCAGGTATTGTTACAAAAAATTAATGTCATCAGCAGTGTACTTCTCATCACGACAGCATCTTTCCAGAAAGATGACAATGTTCATGGTTAACATCGTATATCCAGCAAGGGACCGCATAAATTAAACGTTTCCAATCAACTCGGTCACCTAGCTCGAACCAAAGAACTGAAACTCAAGCCGCGTTATTTTTTTCCTTTTTTTTTTAACCAACGTTGTTGCCACTCTTAACGGGCTCTCGACACACAAAATGGAACAAAATCACTGCCGCACAGGTCGGATTCTCTGTCTGCTATAAATCACTATTGTTTTTGCATTTCGTTATAGAGCGACGTCTTTATTCTTCACAATGGTTTTGCAGTTAAGCATAGTAGCATTTAACTGCAGGCGTTCGTTAAAACTCACTTGTATCCCGTAGTGACAGAGTAACGTTGTGTTCGATACGTCGTACTAACCATGTGGCCCCCGCTCGTACGAAGGCAAGTCAGCATGGCGAACGCGTGAATCACTCGAAGTATTCGCAAGAGTTTCGTTTCTAGCACTTTGTTTATTGGATGCGTTTGCTAACACGTTTTCACTGAATCGTTCACCGCATAATTTAAAAAGCACATAACAGAATTGCACATTGTAAATAGGAAACTGCTCTTGTTTTGCCTATTTCACATAGTTATGCACCTTGTGTTATTTATTTATTTCGTTTTATTGATCATCACGCACCGCATGTCACACGTTTGCACAAATCTGCACGAACTTAAGAAGTGGGGCGACGTCATAAAGATACGTCACGCTAAATAACTATTTTAAGCATGCTAAGAGGCACGTTTAACCATTACTGTTAATTGTTGCTCCGCACGTTTAAACACTTACAGAAGAAGCATGCACGTTGCTCAAAGGACTGCGAAGGTTTCGGAAAGTGCGTTCAGGCGTGTACAATAGATGAAATGTACTGGAACCTCGCTATAACGAAGTAGCATCGGGACCATAACTCAGTTCGTTATATCCGACATTCGTCATAAGAGCAGAAACAAAAATCGCCTCTAACTAATCGGCGATCCGACTCGAGAAAAACGGTCTTCCTCTTCGCTGCCATTTGGGTTGCTGCCAGACAACAGACACCGAAATCGGCGTGTTGCTACGCTTGTCTTTCTTCAACTCTGGACAAGTAACGCCATCCTTCGTCTAGAGTTTTCTCAAGACGAATGATCCAAGTGACGCCATCCTTCATTAGAGATTCTAGAGTTTTCCCGCTCTGTTCATTGGGTGGCACAACCAGTCAAATGTGCTTTTCTGTTGCGCTGGATGACCGAAATTTTGGTAACTTTTTCAAGCGATTTTATGTTTTGAATCTCGCACGAACACATATTTTTTCGTTACAGCCGATACCGCGGCGGCTCTCGCGTTTTCAGTTTCGTTATAAAAGGAATAAACGCCACTGAATTAAAGCATGACCAAACAAAGTTCGTATTTAGTCCGCTATAACCAATAATTCGCTGTATCAGTGTTCGTTATAACGAGGTTCTACTGTAAAAGCGGAATTTTAAATTGTTCGAATTTGAATTGTACAGAGTTGCACGGGTTAGTATCGTCAATATCACGACGCCGCTGCGAAATGGCCGTGCGTCCGATTCATTCGCAATAACTGTTACACACATTCTGTAGGCTTTCTGTGTATTTGTTGTAAACGGCCCTATACAGGTAGGTTTATTAAGGAGTCTTTCGAAGTGACGCACCCGTTTTTGAATGATACATTGCACGGCACATTGCACGGCACGAAACCCTATGTCTAGCCAGAATTTCTGTTCAGCTCTGGTCATTTCGGAGGCAAGTCGGAGGATGGCACATGCAGTGCGATACATCCGAAGTCTAATTTATGTGAAGTTTAAGGCGCGAATAAGACACGCACGAAGATAAGGAACACACACACGGAGCGCCACTTCCAACAAAGATTGTGTGTTCCTTATCTTCGTCCGTGTCTTATTCGCGCCTTAAACTTCAAATATGTTACACCAACAAGCCCAGTCTGTCATTCTCATTTATGCTTTCGCTCCGAATCAGGCGGCTGTGTGTAAGTGGCACCCTGATCTGAGCTCGCTTGTTCAGACTTCTCAGCTCGTTGCAGCATCGATTCAAACTGAAGAACTTGAAAAGTTCTTCTCGAGTTCTTCGCGAGCAAAGAGCGGACAAGGTTAGCTGAAGGGCAAGAAGGAAGAGATAGAAGGTCGCCTACTTCTGGCTGCCTCGTTTAACTTGTAAATCGATGCGCAAATTCTACGCCTCACCGCATTCGTAGCACGTAAATGTTATGAATGACCAATATACAGCTACGAGACGACAGATCTAGAAGCAAAGAAACATGAACTAAGAAAGTACCAAATCTCACTTAAAAATGGATTGAAGCAAAATAGTTTCTTACGCTAACTGAATCTGGCACGTTAAACGAAACGTATACAGCTTTGAAGCTGTTTCATTGGTACGAACGAGACGCCGCACTGTACAGTACGTTTCTCAACATCCGTGATCAAGAATTGATAACTTCGACGAAGAGAGCATACAGTCTCGCACAGCGCTCTAATCATGGACCACAGCTATCTCCTCTACTGGGTATAAACTGTTCGATTTAACGTACTCATGTATGTGCTGCAAGATGCTTTAAAGTGGCTCAAGATCAATGAGAACCGATGCGCAGCTGGTAATCGCACCGCTACAGGCCTTCGTGCCGGCTTTCCTCCTATCCAGACGCAAATCGAAACAGTGCTCACAGTTATTCGTCTCGCAATAAAAAAAAAAATCTAGGAAAAAATCGTGCCAACGTTAAGTTTGACGACGGAGGCGCCTGACGTTACGTATTTCTACGTGTCTTCTGCATCGTTTGTTGCTCATACCAAGTTCTCTAACGGTGCGTGTGTCCTCTCTTGCTAAGGGTGGAGTTCTCGTGTTGACTAAACCGATGCTGTTTCGTATTTTTTCTTGTGTGTATACTCCTGTAAACGAGCACCATCGCTGGAAAACAGTGGACGACACAGCGAGTCGGTTAAGGCCCCGACAAACTCTAACCTGTGGTGACACTTGGACGCGTCATCTTCGTCCCTGTGGTGTGAGAGACGGGACACGAGCGTGCCGATTTAGAACGAACGACTGCACTCCCCACCCTTCGACGCGGGCTTCACCTTCTAGCGAGAGTGACTTGCTCGGAAGCCCGCAATAGACCACAAGTCGTGGACAGAAAAAAAAAAAACGCCACGTCGTTCTCTTTTTTTCTCTTGTCGACACAGACGCAAAAAAAAAGAGCACCTCTCTGATACACAAAAGCCCGTAGATAATCGTTTGTACATAACGTAGAGAATAGTCCGTCTCGAATTATTCGTAGTGTCAAAATTTTGTTCTTTGTTGCTTATCGCCTCCTTCTCCTATCACCCAATTTCCTTTTCTCTTTCGTTATCTGTTGATTTTGATTCCTCGTCGCCGTTACGATACTGTTAGAAATGTTTCGCTTGTTTCGTCGTAGCTGATTCTTTGTTCTCGCCGACGGTATACTGTTACGGGGCCTTGCACATTCAGAATTTTGTGCACTCTTGCCATAAACTATAGCCGGTCGTGGGGAGGGATAACCTCGCAGAACTTCGCACTTAGTGGGCGGTGTCGTAGTCACGTCCCTGTACCGTGCTGTGAAAAACGCACCGGTAACTCAAGCATTTACGTGTGTGTTTTGTGCGCATGTGTGTGAGTGTATGTGCAAAGCACGGGTTGGATATGATATGCTGCACGTCCGTCCGCCGCATGACAGACGGGGTCTCGCCCAATGGCTGCGGGAGGTGTCATTTAATTTGCTAGCTTTTAACGCACGACCAGTCAACGGAGAGCGTAAGCTTGACGCTTCGCGCCAACTGACGACGAACGGCAGCATATGCAGTCGATCCTCCATATAACGTGCACGGGTGAGCAGAAATTATCGGATATGAACGAATAAGTCTAACGTGTTCACCGCCTTTGTCAGCAATTAACGATAAACGCTTATAACGAATACCGGATAATGCGGCTTCGTTAGAGCGAGTTTCGTCTGCACTACCAACGGAGCACACTTTGTTTGTCGTATATACCTTGCGAGTGCAACTTTCCTCTTTTTTTTTTTTCCCCAACTATGCTCGACGGCTAGCTGATGCAACATTCTTTTCATCGCGGCTTGACGCTAATACGGGGCACGAACCATTTAAAGAGACTCACTTCTTCATTGTTGAATGTCCGCACAGCACTTCATCCGGCAATTCACAGACGGCCAAGCACCACTTGTTGCAGTAAAACACGTCACCACCACCACCACCTTTGTACGTCATTCATATAATGCCCCTCAAGGAAGGAAGGAGAGAAAGGAAAGGCAGGGATGTTAACCAGTCGAGAAGGACCGGTATGCTACCCTACACTGGCGATTACCGGTAAGCTATGGTTCTTACTAGCGGAGAAACAAATGCTACGTCGCACACCTTAAGACACACTCACACTCCGTTTCGTTACGTTCAAAATGTCACGGTCTAACTTCACTCAAGACGTCTTTTGTGGATGTAGGTTGCGGAAGCTAACGCTGTAGTGGCGATCACACGACGTTTTTCCTGGTGTTCTATACGTCGGGCCATTCAACGAGCCGAAGAGGTGGCGGCCAGGCACACGCCTTACCTCCGTGAAATTTATTTTTCACTTTAATAAAATTGTTTCTCTCTCCCTCTCTCTATCCTGATGTTGTGCACACTGTTAAACGTGGCGTAAGACGTTGTTCCAGGACACCTTGAAACACGGGATTTGAGCAAGAGGACAGCTGTTTGTTGTTACTTTGAGCTAACGTGAATAGTTTAATCCCAGGGCGGTGAATCACACTCCATCACATTGTGCGAGACCAGAATTCTTTTTGCATACCACAAATGTAAACACCTCGACAACTCCATCGAAAATGGTGTATGTAAGGCCATGATTAAGAGGGGTCCCTTCCTTTTTCTTCTCTTTTTTTTTTACCGTCGCTGTTCTGGTACATGAAAATCACAATCACGCACGCCTCGTCTCGGTAAGAATGTGTATCTCAAGTGTCTTTTCACGAACATTTCACACATTCCCAAGATGTTTCTCCAAACACTCGCACTCGAGTGTGCACGCACACGTTGTCGTCCAGTGACAGAACGTTACCATGACCCATGTTTGTTAGGTTTCAGTGCTGCGTTGTAAGTGATAAGAGTTGATTAAACACCTTCAGATCATTTTCATCTTCGTCGCACATTACTCGTCATTCAGTCGGCCGCAAAAAACAAAAACTTCATTCACTACTGCTTCCTGAGAGTACAGATGGACGTGTGGAACCGAAGGGAAGAGCGCCTTGTAAATATTCTACAGGTTTGTATTGGCTGCTGCACCACTGCTTGGCATGTCACTAAAGGAGTTGAAGCTGATACAGTATTCTTTCAAAGCTTTTCTTGCTGGTTTAGTTATAATAGCGTTTTTCTTTTTAAATCAAGCACTCGGTCATTTTTCATCATCATGATTAGTACAAATAGAGGCCCAGCTAGGAGTTACAAAGCTGTTAGTAGGACCACTTACGAGTAGTTAAAGATACAGTAATTGCAAGTTATGCACAACGTATCAGTGACGTACATCAGCACATACTAATATAGCAAATCAGCAGAATGAAGATGGAGATAAGAAATTGATTGTTTGTACATTTGTGTTGCATTTACGACAAAAATTTGGAAAACTGTTAGGTGAAGTTAGCGGCGTAGCGAGCTGCGGAAAGACGCCGTTTGGGCTGACCTAAACTGCAACAGCAGTGAACTAATCTTACCGGGAATTTCGAATAAATAGGTTTCATCTCTCTCGCTCTCTATCGAGAGCATAGCAAGTGTTGCAAGCAGCGCTTTTGCTAAATGCAAATACTAAATAAATTAGAAAATAACGTTCAGGACCCGATCTTCGTCAGAGGCAGGGCCCCGTCAAAACACTATACAAAAATCTTCTTATGCTCGTTATTTTTTATGCTTATGCGTACGTGTGTGTCTGTACGTGTGTGTAGTACATTGAAATATTAAATAATTGGTGAAAATTTTCTAATTGTGTTCTTTGTCGGGCAAGTAATGTGCGCGTATTCCGGCTATCCAAGTGCGCAAGCCAAATTGCACTACCGCGTTCCACGCAGCAGTTAGTCCCTGCTGTACCGTACAAAATGAGGGAACTAACTGTACTATCCACATTTCCTGAAATATTTACAAAAGTCCGGCGTGCAGGCAACGACATTGAAGTTCTGAATACGAACCTACTCCGTCCGCACTAAAACAACTTCGTAGCCCCGGAATGCCATTCTGGGACCACTATGATCAGACATCAGGCCCCGTACACTTGGTAAGACACCATAAATTCGGCATCCGACGAATGTCGTGTTAGGCCACCAGGGAAGTGCACGAATATTCAGAGGCAACTTGGATGTTCGGCGGACTAAGAGTTCTCTCTATAATCCATTCGAAAAATACCGTGGAGGCGTGACGAACTGTTCCACCAGAGTATCAGAACGCAGAAGCTCGAAACTAGTCCTCTGAACTATCGACAGTACAACTGTCGCGAATGCTCAGCTTGAGGCACTAAGCTGCGTTTCACTACCGTGAGCATTGATCTGTAGTATGAAACCTTTTCTAGCTAACTGTACCATCGATCGATTCGCACTTCGCACGTAGATTTGAAAATGGCGCCAACAGCTTGTAGCGCCGATACGGCGGTTAGAGCTGTTACAGCTTTGCCTATTAGCTCAACGTTGAAAACTTAGTGTGTAACTAACTTATCGTTGCTTCCACACTAATGTTATTTACTTACATTAGCTGAGCTTAGTGATATTTTGTTATGTTTAAGGGAGGGTATTTTTTTTAATTCAGATTCAGCACGAGGCGCACTTTCGTATTCCCGCAGCAAAAAAAATGGCTGAAATGGCGTTCAACGTCTCCGTTTGTCCGGGGCAAAACTCGTTTGGTTTTTCCAAGTTTCAACCTACAGTCCCAGCAGCTGTTTACGATGGGACACGCCAGCGGACTCAGTAAGTAAAGTGGTAATGTTACAACTACCAGTACGGCTCCTGTGCCTCAATGCGAAGTGCCGAAAGGTAGCGACTCTACCAGGGGTGATGCTCGATGAGTTGACGTTTTTCGCATACAGAAGGTACCTTTACAAACGCAGCAAGTTTTCGCAGCACATAACCTGCTACGTGTCTCTATTTTGATCACTCTAACTCTTGGTGTCACAGAGCTGGCGAATAAAGCGGGAGATAGTGTCGTATTCCTTCTTCCTACAACACTTCTCTGTCCAGTGTAATCGGCAAATTCCAGACTTACCATGCGCCGAGCATAGCTCAGTATTGTGCTGATGAAACATAGAACCGCGTGCATCTGACCGCAGCAAGTGGCTAAGCTATCCGCACCAGATTACACCGCGCTTGCACTTTGGGATGTCTTTCACGCAGGCTATGCAACATGATTGTTCCGCTGCGTGATGGCTGAGCGTTCCTCATGCTGTCTTTACATTGTACCGGGGATCACAAGTACACGGTAGAGACTGAAGCGAGTTATTACAATGTTTACGAGGAGCAGTGCCACAGAATGGCTGACAGCCTCACGCGTTGCATGCAGTCTTCTTTTCGTTGCTGGGTGTTCCTCAACGGCGTGCTCATGTAAAATGCCTCGTAACAATATTATGTCATTCTAATTGCCTTTATTTATTGCAGGAGCCCCATGACCACGGCCACGTCCGTTCTGGCAACCAAGTTTGATGGCGGAGTCATGCTTGCCGCGGATATCCTCGGCTCTTATGGATCACTGGCTAGGTTCAGAAACTGTCCCCGCATTCTGAAGGTTAACGACCAGATCGTAGCCGCAGCTAGCGGCGACTACGCCGACTTCCAGTATCTCAAGAGCATCATCGATCAGAAAATGTGAGTTTTCCCTCGCCTTCCTACATCTCGTGGCGCGTTGGTCGTCGTTTTAATGTTCAGGTGCCGACATGCCGCACCAAATTGTACTTTCGTTTCTTCGTGCCAAAGACAAAATTGAAATGGAATCACCTTCCCGCTTCCATTACCACCAACAAGATCATTCTTCATTCAAGAAGTGCAACTGCAACAATGTTTAAATGTTGTACTGCTACTCTCTGTACCACTACAATGGCATTGATAGTATTGTATATGAATAACTGATAAATAACAATAATTGTTGAGGCTTATGTGGCAAAACTACAATATGTTTATGAGAGAGGTCGTAGTGGAGTGCCCCAGAAATTTCGACCACCTGGGGTTTTTTAACGGGCACCTAAATCTATGCACACGGGTGTATAGCATTTTGCCTCCATCAAAATGCGGCCGCCACAGCCGGGATTCGATTCCACAACCTTCAGGCTTGCAGTCGAGCATCACACCTGCTAGACCACCACAACAGGTAGCTAATCAATAAAATAAATCATGCTGGGTTTCACGACAGATAGACTTATGCATGTAACTTGAATGGTTGCTACGAAAGTCTCTTTCTTCCTTGTAGGCAGCATCACAGGCACAGAATTTCAGTGAAGTTGACAAACACTGACAACATTTGAGAGCTTTTTAATGACAAAAGTACTGCAAAAGCTTCTGGAAGTACCAAATACACCAATGATCGTTTCATGGCACTTTATATATTCACTTGCCAAAGCCCCATCACACGATATTCACATCCTTAGCCTCCTGATGGTCAAAAGCAGATTACCGCAGGAAGTGGGTGGTGTGAAATAGGAGTAGATGAATGAAACGGAAGATGTGCAAGCCCAAAAAGGCAAGCCGTAGCTTCAAGTTCTTTATCAGTGGCACAGTAGGAAGCTTCACTAAGGGTTTCTGCTTGTTGTTTTCATGTCACTGTCAATGCTATCATTCTCGCTTCAGTCGTCCCTACTACACTTGTTCTCATCCAAGTCTTAAAGGGACACTAAAGTGAAACAGTGAATCTGTTTAGATTGATAAATTGTACTCTGAGAACTCTGTCGTTAATTACACCGTGATAGGTTTATGAATAGAGGAGAAAATCGAGGTCAAGATTAATTTTTAAATTTCACAGATTTCACAGCATATTTTTCATATTTTGGCAACATTGGCTGAACAAAATTTACTGAAACTTGGCATGTTAAGTCTGTGGCCCTCTCAGAAAACAATCTACTTCATTTTTACTGATTAGGAACGACATGGGACCTTACGCCATCAAAATCTATGATGTCACGGTGATCTGTGCGGGAATTTCAAGGTGGCGCTGACACCGCCATTTTAATTTAGCTCGTTGTCTCACACAGCAAGTGTGGTGCTCTTAGAATTATGGGAGAGCACTTTACTAATATGAGAAAAATCACTTTTCTCTTTAGTGTCCCTTAAGAGGCAACTGGCCGTTTGTAAACCGGGCATGCTCGGAGATTCTGTCGAGCTTTGCACCTTGAGTGGGTGCTTGCACACAGCTTCTCATCAGCATTCAAGTGCAAACACGGCTCCATGACATACTGTCCTCTGCTGCTTTTTCTCAGGATCAGTGAAGAATGCCTGAACGACGGTTTCAGGCTCAAGCCCAAGTCCCTGTACTCATGGCTGACCCGCATCATGTACAACAGGTGTGTACCCCATGCAAGAATAGAATCTGGCCACAATGTGTGTAGGATACGGCTCACAAAGACCTGAACACTTTCTTTCAGGGCACTTCAGTCATGGTCTTTCTATACTAAAGCCAACAAAGAAAAACAGATTCTGGTGACAGTTGCTCTGGGAGCTTTAGGAATTACTTTTTTCATGTAATTTTTTAAAGGGACCGACAACTGATTTTTCTCGACCTTTTTTTTTTACGGCGCGACAGAAAGATCACCCTTCGCAGTGTTTGTAGCTGCAGTAGTTAATTTTAAAAGCATGTAGTTATTTTACAAGCAGTATTTTTCAATCTGAAAGGCTCTAAACACGGACGAAACTTTCATCCAGCAACGCTGAGAATTGATAGCGATGCCGCCAGCCTTTCTCACTATTTGTGAAAGCTATCGCTGTTCTGCTTTCACAAAAGTTCCTGTAACTATGATTAACCACCTTTATTTATAGCTTTTCAACTATGTTGAAAATAACAAGCTGTTACAATGAGATGATGTGGCATTATACACCTTCCCTGTATTTGTACCACGTTGTGCGCATGCGTCCAAGGTTGCCTGCGCCTGTGTCAGGGGTGGCTTGTCCCAGCGTCGTTACTCTCTCGATTCTCGATGCACGAGCCAAGCCAAGTCATCGAAAACGTCACTTATGCGCATATGCGCAGCCACGCCGAGTAGCAGCACGCGTCATTTCTGAGACCAAGTGTAGGTAGCAAAACTATGTCGCCCCCAAATCTTAGTGACTTGGAAACTGCGTGCACGGTTGCATGAGCACGCTGAAAAGTTGCTCAAGGCGCGCTGACGAGCATGGGATCATTACATCACGCGAAGGCAGTGCCACTTTAATGCATACTACTAACGCAGGCCTATATGTACATTTTTATGGACTAATGCCTTTTAATATAAAGAGACGAAGAATATTTGAATACTGACAAAAAAAATCGTCGACCTCGCACAGCAATCAATGGTCACATGGCCGGGTTCATCGGATCGTTCATGTTTTTGCCGCCAGAGGCGCAGGTCATTTTTCGCGACTTTCAATTAAGAAATAAAAATACAAATCTGTCTCTCACAAAAAAAATGTGCCAATGCTCGCAGCATAGTACACTGCAGTCTTGCATTATGGTTTCTTTTTTTTTGCTTTTTTTATATTAAACATGCGCAGTGATGTGCGCTGTCGAGCCGACCTCTCCTGCTCTTGTGTAACATCTAGGCATTAGACTTCGTGGTGAATTAATTATCAACTCAGTGGAGCACAAATTCTTTCTTTCAGTAAGTTTAACACCTCATTATTGCAATCTATTTAATGATTTACAAGTGATAACTACCGTGACGCATTCATT
This sequence comes from Rhipicephalus sanguineus, assembly GCF_013339695.2. Taxonomy (NCBI): domain Eukaryota; kingdom Metazoa; phylum Arthropoda; class Arachnida; order Ixodida; family Ixodidae; genus Rhipicephalus; species Rhipicephalus sanguineus. The sequence goes on from NC_051180.1 coordinate 80,252,003, forward strand.
TATTAGGTATGATACAGCCGTCCACTTCGTAAGGCATATGCATATGTTTATGACTTTTGTCTGGCTGTAGCTTACAATCTGATCACATAGCTTCTGTCTTTCTGTAGAAGCGTGAGATGCGGGCCAGTTGGTACACATTCATTTTTGCAGTGGAAATAAGGACGGGACGAAAAGAGAGGAGTTACGTGACAAGCGTTGGACCGTCAACTGAAAAATTTTTATTAGAGCGACAAATATAAACCAGAAGCCCAAACACGAACAAAAGATAGGCAGGCACACAATTGTTACAAAACCATCTGAGCCAGATAAGAGAACTCTTCATCATAAAGTAAGGCAATTGATAGTGCGCACATGTCAGCCATCCTCTTGACATAGTAAGCCTCTAGCACTTCGCTTGTTCTCGGATCAGCTAGGTATTTTTCTTTAGCCTTCCCTGAGTTTCCTAAGCTAGGCACTTGCACATAGAAATTTCAGTGAACGTAGATTCTCTTTCAGTAACTTCAAGCAAATGGCATTGAAATTCACATTGGGTTTGCTTTGTGTCGGCTGATGCAGCCAGTCTGGCTCCAGACGATTCGCTTCGGACAGATTGTTTGATTCATTCACCTTGTAAATTATTTTTAAAGCTGGCTACAGTGCGGTCGTGAAGGTAACTCTCACAAATATGTTTTTAGATGCGAAATTATTTCCGATACTGGGAAGCCAGTCGCAGAGTTCTGTAGTAACACCTGGCTTTTCAGTTACTGAGATGGATGGATGAAAGAACTTTATTGTGGTCCAATAGGTCGTGCTAGTTTCCTAGCCCGAAGCGGGCTGCTCCCACGTTGGGACCGAAAGACCTAGCCTTTCGGCCGCTTCGCGGGCCCGTTGGACTGGCCATAATTGTCCCTCTAATGTCGGACTGCGCAGAGCTGCGTCCCACCGCTCTTCAGTGTTTTCCTTGTCGCTGCGTAACGTGGAGCAACGCCAAAACATATGAGTGAGATCTATGGTTTCGTGGCATGTTTGGCATGTTGTAGGAGCAGATAACTCCGGATAAATCTTGGTAATTAACAGCGGGTTCGGATAGGTTCTTGTTTGTAAGATGTTTCTTTTTATTTTGTGCAGGCGTTCTAGGTTCGACCCACTGTGGAACACCTACCTCATCGGCGGCCTTCAGGACGGTGTCCCGTAAGGACCAATTTCTTACTTTACATTGTGGGCATATTGACTCATGTTCATCCACAACAAAATTTTAGACCACACAAGAAGCCTAGTTTCAGGTAATGTAGATGTAGAGAAGCTCATGAGCTAAATTTTGTTGATTGAATTACAAGCGAAAGCGTCACGAAATGCTCCCCCCCAAAAAAAATTCAGGAGCCCTTGCCCTATCGTAAAAATGGGGGCAAGCGAAGCTAGGTGGTGTGTTCTGCCTGACATATTAGTTTTCCTTCTTTCTTTCTATCTCATTACTTAATGCGCCCTCCTAACTGTTTCCATCCTCCATGCCGGGAATTGGACCTCCGTTCACATGCTTAGCAGTGCCACACTTGTCACGGGCAACAATGACGGTCATGCATTCATACCTAGGCAACAATAAAATGTGGCAGTGTGAAATGACGAGTGACCTTGATAAAAGATTAGCTTGCAGTATCAGAAATAGCTCATCGTCGGCAAGCCCGCAACCGAGAGACCATAGATTATTGGAAAACAGCACATAGAAATACACGTGCGATTGGCGCCCCTTCTAGGGCCGCATTTCTGTACGCTCGCCGGCACCAGGTTTCTCGCATCAGACGCCACCACCAAGATCGTTGATTTATAACAAGCTCCGCTTGAATAGCTGTGTTTGATACCAAAAACTGAAAAGTGCTACCATTACTGCTTGCCGGGAGTGACATATACCAAGGACATGATTTCCAACCAAAATAAAGGGGTGCTAAAGTGTCTCGGAGGCTCGATGCCTGGACATGCGTCCTAGACAACAACAATGGTGCTCTGTACAAGGTTACTCTGTGGATTCTCCACGAAGTGGAGTTTTCGATCTCACAGAGTCGGAGATCCTGCGACGATGATTGGTGCCGATGCGCCAGTTGCCGAGATTTATCCAATCACCGCACGATGAAACAGACAAGTTCAGTTGGCTGACTCTTGCAGAATAGCATCCAAGGCTCACCCATCGTGAGGCGCTACTCGAAAAACTTTTTTTCGAAAATTAGGTTTCTTGTTTTTACTTGTTTTGTCAAGATGAGTTTCTCTGTCTTTTTTTTTTTTTTATGTCAATAAAGATCAAGGTTGCACCTAAACTAGGAATGGATGAAAATCACATTTGAAGAGCACGAGGTGGCCGTCAAAAACTAGGAAGTACACATTGTCTAGAGTCCACTGGCTAACACTACTCGGCAGTTTGCCATTGCAGTACATGTGAAAAGTTCACCAACGTCACATTCTCAAACTCAAAATAACCACGATTCCCAAGATCCCATGAAGGAAGAAATATAATGAATAAAAAGCATATTTTTGCCAACTAGAGAAGCTTTCAATTTTACCCATGTGCTTTTCTCAAGATGCGATTTTTGGTTACTTCTTGAGTTTGGCCGTCTTTTTAGTACTTCTATTGCTCGGATCTGTATGAAATCCTTCCCACGTTTTCTTTAACATGTATTGAGTGCTGCTATCTCCTTTAAGCCTGGATATCATTTTAAAATTGTTATGAATTTCAAGTAACCGCTTACTAGGGTCTCAACATTTCAGGACTTCCCAGGTTCTAATTTTTCTCATTCATTAACATATTTTCTAAGCACTTTCTAGAAAACTTTTGCCATCCGTTAATTTGTGTGGAGGATTATAGGCCATTAATAGCTCACAAATATGGAAGTGTAGTGGTAGAAAAAGCGGGTGCAAAAAACAGGAATGTACTCATTGTCATGACACTTAACAAAAACTATGAAACTCACTACAGCGCCGATTAGATCTTTGAAATCAGCATTAAAGAAACTATGTAAACAGCAAAAGTTTCATGGCTTTAGCCTATATATTAAAGAAATTCTTCTTTTGAGTAGCATCTCCACTTAGGTGCTATTTTAAGAAAGATTATGCAAGTGTACTAGCAGACCTGCAGCCTTGCCAAGATTGCTTTAGTAGTAATATCCTGGAGTTTAATGTGGATCGTTTGATTGCTCGGGTCCTTGTTGAGTAGGCTAAACAGTAGGGGTGTTCAAATATTAAAAAATTCCTAATAACAGATGAGATAGCATTCTATACAACTCGGTAGTCAAATTGAATTGTGCATATTCGAACTACTGAATATTTTTCTAATAATTCGGACCGACTGGAAATCCCCGAAGGAACTAAACATTGGAACAGCGAGAAGTCATTTTGTTGTTTTAATCGTTGCGTAATCAAGAAGCATGCAGCCCAAGCTTTTACGGTACTGTCGACGCTGATTAAGGCAAAAGCTTTAGATGTCTCATCAAAGACAAAAATTGACCTTTGGCATCAACACATCTAATGCAAAAAATCATCATCATGTGATGATGTTTATGATGTCATCATGACGTCGCATAACGTGACGTCTTCACGTGACATTGTCGCTTGGTCAGCGGTGGGCCAATCACTGAAGCACTGCAAAACCAGGTGAGGTGCAGAAAGATTGCAGTGCCTCTGATCATGGAGGCCATGCAAAACAATGTTAGGTGCAGAAAGCTTTCGGAGGGGGGTGGGGGACTATCTACTGAGCAGAAAGAGAAGATAGCTTTCGCCTTCAATTTGTCTTAGGCGACTGCATAAGGGACCCTGTGAGTTTTATTCACTGGATAGAGGCGCTTTTGCTTGCTCCTGGGTCACCGAAGCAAAAGTGTCATTAATTCATTGTCATCACCATGAGGTTGGTGGTTTTGTAGGTCGGTGTCTTGGCAATAATTGGGACCCTCTCCCACAAGCTCTCGCTATATACATTCGCAGGAATAACGACAGATGCAGTATTCAACAGTGACGTTTACCTGTTTTTGATGCAAAGCCCCATGATGTGATAACTGGTTTATCTGTTTCATCACATAATCAGCTGCACGCAAGGGAGTCTGTGTCAAGCTGGGATTTCGCTCATTAATGTTCAACATACATTAATGTTCGTTCAAATGGGTTTAGAATATCCATTCTTGTTCTACTTCACGCAGTTCTGATTCCAGATTATTGTTATAATCTGATTTACTTTGTAACTCGCTACTATACTTGAAAAATAATTGCATATTTGAAATCGGCACCCGAACATGCATAAACTCAGCATGTCTCATCAAAATTGATCAAGAAGTATGAAAAGAAAAAGTTTTAAAGCTCAATGTGCCCCTTAAATATTTGCATTCAAAAATCTAGAGTTTGCACCTGTATGGAATTGGTCACTGCGGACAAGGCAGATCTGTGAGAATGTTTAGGACTCAATTCTAAATGGGACCATTGCCATGCTTCCATATAGATATGCTTGTGAAAATAGAATCAGAAAGGAACACTGTCTCACACAATGGGAAATTCAGCACATTTCATGTCTGCATTTAAACGCATGCCTTGACATTTCATTGCTGCCGGTTATCCTGCTAGTTAATTTTATGCCAGCGTGATGTGAAAATGGTTGTGATGTTCAAGTATTATAACTGAGGGGTACTTTCTGTACTCCTGCGTGATGTCTGTAACTGCAGTGGACATTGGAATGTGTGTTGGGAACTAATTATTTGTTGATAATTGTGACACTTAGAGTGCCCTTAACGAAGCACGTTTTTCCTCTGAAATCCAGATTCCTTGGCCAGGTTGACATGCTGGGAACTGCATTTGAAAGTGACACTTTGGCCACTGGCTATGGTGCCTACATCGCCCAGGTAAGTGCCACTTGCCCTCGTGTTGGGATACTAAGTTGCTTGTTGTTTTCATTGAGACCTGCCAACCGTACCTGAAGAGATGTACCATATAAATAGTTTGCATGCATTGGCGCGGATGCTGGAACCCTAACACTTTGGCCACGAGGTCATAAGTGCACCATATGCATACCTGCCAACTCTCCCGATTTGGCCAGGGGACTCCCAATTTCTGACCAGTCCTCCCTATTGTATGTGCGTGGCTATAACTCTCCCGATAAGCAGCTCTAGCCCCACCTGAAATGAAAATAACAAAGGACAGCTGCTATAAAAAATTTCACACCTTGGGGAACCCCAAGAGCTTACCGCGAGACCCTCCGCTCTGCCCACTGATGTAAGGGAAGAGGCGGCAGCTGCATTTGTCTGTGGTCTTTGTTATTTAAAGTTCCACACGTTATCTTTATCTCGAGGAGGAACTCGCAATAACATCACACTGCAGTGCACGCCAGTTAGCTTCGCCGTTGTACGGTGTTAAGCGATTAAATGGGCTCACTGTAAAAGGCAACTGCATTTTACGGGTCATAGCACATTTGGCCTGCACGCGTGTGTAATAATTACACATACGCGCTATCATTACGAGCCCCCGCAGGGGCGTCTGCGGAAGCAGGCGTTTGGTGTAGCGACACCACGGACCCAAGCTAACGGGGGGGGTTTTGAACCCCTCCCACGCCTAGTCGTGCGTGGCTTTGCCGTGTCCGGGGAAAAGGGAATCCTGGGGGTTGAGCCGACGCCGGGTGATTGGACCTTTTAGGCCCCCCGGCAGAGGCAACACACCCCTTTGGCCCCGGCTTCACGTAGACGGCACCCCTGGGCTGACCCACCCAGGGGAAATTGGCAGTCACCTTTTCCTGTCTCTCTCTCTCCTCTCAGCTTAGTCTTTCTCTCTCACTTTAAATCTTTCCTGTCTTCTCCTCTTTTCAATTCACTTCCGTTTTTCTAGGCAGCAAGGGTAAAACTTGTGTACTATGTCCAGTCTTGGGCATATATATTAGGTTATAGCTGCACTGTATAGCTGACGTCTGCAGGTCTTTGAAACCTGCAACGTCCCCTTGTTGGGCTCGCTGGTGGGCGGCTAGCACCGCTGCCGAATAGGATGACTATTTGATGGCAAACTCTTTTCCCTCTTTACATGATCGCGCTCACGAAAGAGTGTGCACCGAAGTAACCTTGAAGCTCGCAGCTCATATAAATGATGCCTTTCCCCGATTTCATGTCGTGCATTGTGAGCAGCGAGAAAGAACAGCCAGAAATCTCTCACCCTTTCTTGTGTCAAGATCCCTCACAGATAAGCTTGGACCTGGTTTCAAAGTTACAAAAATGGCAAGTGGTGACCTGCTTCTTGAAGTGTGTAGTAAAACCCAGCATGACAAACTGAATACCATTCGGACATTCGGCGACGTTCCTGTCACAATTACAAAGCAGAAATCCATGAAGACTGTCCGCGGCGTAGTGTCCGACGATGACCTGATTGAACTCAGTGAAACTGAACTGCTCGAGGGCTGGAGTGACCACAATGTAATCAATGTCCAAAGAATCAAAATCCGACGTGATGATAAAGAAATACCCACCAAGCACTTGATCCTGACATTTGGCAGCAGTACATTACCAGAGCACATAGAAACAGGCTACATCCGAATGCATGTCAGACCTTACATACCCAATCCCCGGCGCTGAGGTATGGCCACGGATCTCAAAGCTGCCGTGGGCGGCTCACGTGTGCTAAATGCAGCTCGCATGATCACCCTGCAGATGAATGCAGCAACACACCCCACTGTATCAACTGTGATGGAGGGCACCCTTCCTACTCCCGGGCCTGCCCTGCATGGAAACGCGAGAAAGACATCATATCACTCAGTCAGGGAAAACATTTCTTTCAAAGAAGCACGGAGACTTTTTTCAATCGTAAGTCACAGGACTTACGCTGATGCTGCACTCAAGGGGGCAGTGCAGCAGCAGCTTCCGGTGGCCGTCCGGACCCCAGACATTGGGGCGACGATGAGGCCACCTGCCCCCACGGCGGGTGTGGCTAGTTCAACCCCGCCACCTAAGAAGGACCAGCAGGCCAGTGGCTCAGTGGTCCAAAAGACCTCCCCTTCCGAGGAGAGGCCTAAACCTAATGCCCAGACGCGCAGCGCGCGTTCATCCAGCATCTCTGACGAGACAATGGATATAACATAAGGCCCTTCGGCACTACCGCCGAAAGGCCGCCAGAACTCTCTTGAGCGCTTGCCGAGAGGCAAGCTCAAGAGGCGAGCAGAACATGGAAATGATTACTTGACCTTGGGTCGGGTCGTCTGCAATGCAGAAGCAATACCGTATGATAGCATAATGGCAGTTCAGGTACTCCATTGGAATGCTCGCGGACTCTTATGCAACCTTGATGACATTAAGGAATTGCTGTCCAAATATAAACCCAAGGTCTTTTGCGTCCAGGAAACCCAGTTAAAATCGACGAACAATAACTTTTTAAAACAATACATTATATACCGAAAGGATCGCGATAGCGGTCTTTCCGCCGCCGGTGGAGTTGCTATATTAGCAGAAAGCTCGATAGCCAGCCAACATTTGGCGCTCAATTCTCCTCTTGAGGCGGTCGCCATTCGAGCCATACTGCTTAACTCCTTAACTACGTATATGTTCTATATACACCTCACCTGACTATAGAATCTCAAAAACAGAGCTCAAAGACCTACTAGACCAGCTGCCAGAACCTTTCATATTGGTTGGAGATCTAAATGCTCATAATCAGCTTTGGGGCGATCCGCGCTGTGATGGGAGGGGGCGCATAATAGAACAGTACTTGCTATCGTCGGGTGCATGTTTGCTTAACGAGGGACAACCTACATTTTATAGCGCGGCACATAAGACATACTCATCAATCGACCTCTCGATCTCCTCTCTTTTGCTCATGCCGTATCTAGAGTGGAAGGTGATCAACAATCCCTATAACAGTGATCACTTCCCAGTTGCCTTGGAAGCTACTGGTGAGCAGGTGGGCCCTACATTTCCTAAACGATGGAAGCTGTCTAAAGCGAACTCGGAACTGTTTTATGCGCTATCATCGCTGCTATATATAGCACTATAGAACACCTTGATGTTGAGGGTATGGCAGCATTCATCACAAAATACATCATATCTGCCGCAAATGAATCGATTCCCAAAGGACCGGGCAGAAGGGCCAATGCTAAGCCATGGTGGAATGAGGAATGCGAAAAAGCAAAAAAGGATCAGAACAAAGCTTGGGGCTTGCTGTCTCGCTATTCTACAGCTGAAAACTTAACAGAATTCAAGCGTTGTAAAGCAAATGGAAGGCGCATCCGACGTATAGCAAAGAGGGAGAGTTGGATGAAATACCTCTCCTCAATTAATTCCTACGCAGACACGAGAAAAGTCTATCACAAGGCTAGGATACTCAAGGCGCAACCCGCTAGCCCTCTTCCATTAGTAAGCAGTCTTGGAACCACACTTGAAAGCCAGGCTGATTGGCTAGGAGAGCACTTCCAGCACATATCGAGCTCGGAGCACTACTCAAGGGCATTTTTGAGCCATAAGACAACGGTGGAGTCTTGCCATTTCCGCCCACAGAAACCCACTGAGGGAGGGTACAACAGCCCCATCACTATGCACGAGCTTAATGTTTCACTTAAGAGCTCTGGAAACTCGGCACCGGGGGCAGATCAAATCACATACGAGATGATCAGGCGATTACCCAGAGAAACACTGGAATGCTTACTTGGCCTATATAACAAAATCTTGTCCACAGGGCACATGCCGTATTTGTGGAAGGAGGCCATAATAATCCCCATCCTGAAGCAAGGCAAGGATGCATCAGATGTAAGAAATTACAGGCCTATTGCCCTAACTAGCTGTTTATGCAAGTTGTTCGAAAAAATCATAAATCGCCGTCTAATGTATTTTCTGGAATTTAATGGAATCCTAGATCCGCACCAAGCCGGCTTTCACGTAAGCAGGTGTACGACAGATAACTTAGTATACTGCTAGACTGGTATATTAGGGAAGCATTTGTGCACAAGCAGTATTGCCTCTCTGTTTTCTTTGACCTTGAGAAGGCATACGATACAGCCTGGCGCTATGGAATACTAAGGGACTTGGGTAGCTACGGTATATGTGGCAACCTATACGTCATACACAGCTACCTGACTGACAGGAAATTTCGAGTACGGGTCGGTACAGCACTCTCCAAAACATACATACAAGAAAATTGAGTCCCGCAGGGGGGAGTTCTCGGCTGCACCCTTTTTATTGTAAAGATGAACTCTACGCACTGCTCTCCCATCGACGATATCCTACTCTGTTTACGTTGATGATATCCAAGTAAGCTTTCGGTCATGTAATTTGTCCATTTGCGAACGTCAAATTCAGCTGGGCATGAACCATGTCTCGAAGTGGGCAAATGAAAATGGTTTCACAGTTAATGTTGACAAAACTGTTTGTGTCTTGTTTAATAAATCCAAATCTGTTCAGCCGGCCCCTTGGATCAAAATCAATGGCTCACCCATATGTGCTAAGAATGAACGTAAGTTTCTTGGTCTAATTTTTGATGTTCGAATGTCTTTCATTCCTCACATCAAGGCACTGAAGTTCAAATGCCTGAAAACGATGAACTTGCTCAAAATGCTGTTGCACCCATCATGGGGAACTGACACTAAATGTCTGTTATCGCTGTTTACCAGTTTTGTTAAAAGCCGACTAAACTATGGCTGCGTAGTGTACCAATCAGCCTCAAAAACGGCACTTAAGAATCTGGATCCTGTGTACCAGGGGCGTAGCCAAGGGGGGGGTTGGGGGGTTGCAGCCCCCCCCCCCCCCCGAAATTTTTCAGTTTTGCTTGCGTATATAGACACGCACACATACAAACGCACGCACAAACATACATAAAGTATGGTTGAACCCCCCCCCCCAAAAAAAAAAAAAAAATTTCTGGCTACGCCCCTGCTGTGTACCACTTAGGCATTCGTCTTGCTACCGGTGCGTTCCGCACAAGTCCCGTCAGTAGTCTGTACGTTGAGGCAAACGAGTGGCCCATGCAACTCGAGCGTGAATACTGCAGCCTCATGTACACCCTTAAGCTATTTTCCATTCCGACACATCCCTGTGCAAAACTCGTGGCGGACACTTCTGCTCTAAGGTTTTTTGAAAAGCGACCGTCTCTTTCAAAGCCATTCATTCTTAGCTGTACCGCGACTGCTGCTCAAGCCGAAATACCGCTACAACAAGTCACTCAAGCACGTTCCATAGAGTGGCTCCCACCGTGGCAAAAAACCCACATAAAATGTGACATGTCTTTTTGCCACATAGATAAACAGCACCATCCTCGTGCAGCTATATATACAACAGCATTTCCTATCACTCCAATACAAATATCGTGGCTGTCAGCAATTTTACACAGATGCGTCAAAGACTAGACAATCTGTATCTGCTGTTGCCATCGGGCCTGAATTCGTTCGCCTCTTCACAAAGACTGAACACGCACACTAGTATTTTTACCGCAGAAGCATATGCCATATTAACCGCCATAAAATACATCACTAATAATAACATTAAGAAATCAGTCGTATTTACTGATTCATTGAGCGTTGTTCGTGCATTGAACACTGGCAAACCAAACAAAAGTCCAGTCCTCAGTGATTTAGAAAGGCAATTAATTACGGCATATCCGAGCACCCCAGAGATTACAGTATGTTGGGTACCTGGCCATGTCGGTATAGATGGGAATGAGAGAGCGGATGCCTGCGCAGCAGTAGCCGCGCAAAAAAGCCGTGTTGACGTGGACACTGTGCCATACAAAGATCTCAAAGCGCTTGTCCACTGCAATCTACGTGAGAGGTGGCAGAAACAATGGGACCTCGAAATAAACAACAAGCTCCATACAGTGCAACCTCGTATTAAAAACATAGTTTTCCCCGGTCGTGATAGATACAAAGAAGTTGTTCTATGCCGACTCCGTATAGGACACACCCATAGCACTCATTCCCATCTCTTAAATGGCTCAAACGCACCAAAATGCGAAAGATGTGGGAAGAACCTGTCCGTTTTACACGTCCTTATCGAATGTACTCAAATGGAGATGGAGCGGAAACGCCGCTTTCCGGAGATCTTTAAAAGACATATCCCGCTTCATCCATCGCTGTTTTTATCAGACAGCCCCATGGTTCCCTTTAACAAACTTTTACACTTTTTAAGCGACGTCCATTTTCTGCAACGTATATTCCGGCGACACAGGTAGCAGCCCAGCCCTCAACTCTGAGGGCAAGGCTAGTCTTTATTCTTGGTGATATCGGTGGCTTGTCAGACCCTACCACGGTAGGGCCACTTAGTATAAGCCACCAGATATGTTTGTAGTCCCTCAGCTACTGTTGTGCTACATGCAACATTTTATCTGTTATGCACTGTATCATCACTGCCCGCGATACCAACATACCATCATCTGACATTCATTGCACATATTCCATGTCAGTGTCATAATTTCATTACGTATAGATATTTTACGCATATTTAGTGCACTGCATTTTAGGCCCTTTACAGCCATGTTACACTTAGCCACAGTCATTGATCACACCGATGCATTTACATGTTACATTGCCTTGGCACTCTGTGGCCATTGTAGCCTTTGTGCCATTAAACCATAATAATAATAATAACAATAATAATAATATCATTACGAGCACCAGCACAATTGCTGTGGTGTCTAAAAGCGCTACTGCAATCATTCAAAGTTATGTGTGACGTTGCTGTGTGGCCATGAGAAGCAAACAGTAGGTGTGTGTGTGTGTGTGTGTGTGTGTGGTGTGTGTGTGTGTGTGTGTGTGTGTGTGTGTGTGTGTGTGTGTGTGTGTGTGTGTGTGTGTAAATTACCTTCCCCTCCCCTCAAAGCTCCTAGTTTTCGAGGTCCCGAGGTTTGCAAGTATGCTTATTGTCTCTCGTATATCATTTTGCTCTCTCACTCTGGCTATTTTTCACCACATTATCAATTTTATTGATTTGTTGCTATGTACAAGGTGCATTGTTATGCTAGTACCCCAAGATGGTGGGCTACAATCGCAGCAGTGCAGACCATCTGAAGGTATGAGTTGCAGCTCGTGGAGCAACACTGTCGCAGGGATCTTTCTTTGCATGCACGCTTGAAGAGTTGGAGCAGCATTACTGGTTATTAAGGCAATGACGTCACCATGTGACGTCATTGTGATGTCACAGATCAGCCAAATTTGTAGCGTCACTGTGACATCACATAGTGTGACGTCATCGCGTGACATTATTGCTTACTTGAAAGGGCCCTGCAACACTTTCTCAGTATGGTCAGAAAAGGCTGCTGATCAGTAGTCGAGGCTCCTGAGAACACATGAGCCAAACAATATAGCACAGCATGCGGCTTGGGATTTACAATGAATTCTTAAAGTCAGCTAGAAATGGTTCCCTCTCCTCTCGACAAATGATGCCGTAAGCCCAAATGACCGCGCCATAAACCCGAAGTCCACGGCCATTGGCTGATTTAAGCATCGCGGGCTGCATAGTTAACATGACTGCCATGGGATGCCCACACGCGCGCTCGCGATCACACTGAAAGTAAGCCGCGCGTTCGAAGAAAAAAAAAGAAAAAGTGCTCAAGGTCATGGCACACGCTGACGAAGGGACGCATCTTCTTGCCCCATCGTCATCCCCTTCCCTGCGTAGCTTTCAGCTAGCTCACTAGTACGAAAAGAGAGAAAGTGCTTGAAGTGCGTGACGATTTCCAGTCAGTTCGTGAGGCAGTAAGCTCTTTCAATGAAGCCATTCTGCGATTACTTAAAAAAGTGTTGCATGGCCCCTTTAAATGTGGGCCGATGCCAGAGGCAGTGCAAAATAAGGTGAGGTGCGGAAAGTTTACAATGCTTCCGATCCTGGAGGTATTGCAAAACCGCGTTAGTTGCATAAAGTCGACCTAGAAAATAAGAAGATAGATGAAAAGAAGATCAAAGAATAATGTTTCTTTTTTTTATTTTTTTAATGTACATGGATGCTTTTTTCACTGCATAATTTATGGTGCGTTATGGTAGATCAAGAAAAATTTAACAGTGCACCACGAATATATCTCCAAACTTGTTTCAAACCCACTTTCCTGCAAATTGCAAGTGAGCTTGTGCTGGCCCCTTCATCGTGATGTCATTTTTGTATCTCATATGCAAGATAGTGCAATGTTTTGAGACAAAAGTTAGAGACGCACGACACACAACACTGATTATGTTTTATCTTAACATGTCTTTTTAGTTATGACTTGTTCAGCTACATGTCACCACGTTCGGGATGATAGAAAATTATACGCCCTCACACTGAACTTGCCAAATATTACACATTTGGTGGGACATTCACATAGACCTGCCACAATTGCCCAGTGGTGTTGCTGCGAACAAGGTTGTGGATTTTATCCTTGCTCTGTTGGCAGTATTCTGATGAGGACATACTGCACGAATGCTTAATTGCCATGCATTAGGCGCACATTACAGAAGCATAGGCGACCAGAATTAACACAGTCCTCCTCTGCAATGTCCGTGATTTGGCCGCAGTGCACTCAACCCCACAGTTCTCGGGCCAACTGATGTTCATGGCCAGAGAAGTGCCATTGAGCCTCATTGTGTACTTTTCCTGTTTCGCAGCCACTACTCCGCGATGCGTATGAGAAGAAGGCAGGCCAGCTGACAAAGAAGGAGGCCCAGGAGGTGCTCACTTACTGCCTCAGGGTGCTGTACTACCGAGACGCCCGATCATTTGACAAGGCAAGTACTGTAGCAGCTCTGCTGTAGAAGGATCGAGTAACCAGAATTCCTGCTGAAGATAATGCAAAAATTGAAAGATATGCTTTTAAACTGCTCTGAGAATGGCAGTTTGGCTGAAATGTTGTACTTTTAAGGTCATCTAGGGAAACTGAACCAGAGGGCCACGTGAGAGCAAACTATCACTCTCACATGGTGTCGACAGGGATGATGGTGCCACGACTTTTTCATGTGTATTTTTATTTTTTTAATCCTCACTGATACAAATACAGCAGAATCTTGTTAAATGGAACCACAAGGGATTGGGAAAATGTCTTTTGTTTGACAGGATTTCCACCTGTCAAGAACAATGTCGAGGTATGACATTATCTGTGACACACCCTTCCAGCATTATTTGATATGTTGAACATAAGGAAATGAATGTATTGCTGCTTTGTCCCGTGGTAGGGGGTGCATTTGACAGCTGTTGAAGAGACCAAGCATTGCTAGTTTGTTTCAAGGAGTTGCCAGTGACATACTTTAAAAAAGGCAATAGCTCTTACTGCTCTATTTAGTAGCTGAATAACATGCAGTTGTAATCAGCGAGTCTTTGTCACTGTTTCTTAAAGGGGTCATGTACCACTCCTCAGGCTAGGTGAGACAACACGCACTGCTCATAGCAGACACCGCTATGAACAGCTCAGCCAAACCTTGCAGTCATGTGCGGCAAGGAGAGGTTAGAAAGCAAAATGCATTGTTGCCATTTCTCAAACGCCGTCTTTTCGTACAGAGGCCCGTGCTCATTCCCTTCGAAACTGCCAGCACCCGCTATTTGACGTCGAACAACAGATGCTAAAGAGAGAAAGTGCTTAAAGTGCACGATAAATCCTTGTAGCTCCGCACGGTCTTGACGGATTCGAGATATTTTTGTGACAGTCTTCGTGGGGCAATAAAAGTAGACTCCATTACTGTTGTCATTCGATGATTACATCAAGTGGTTCGTGACCCCTTCAATACTTTATTCAGATACACATTGTGGACAGCAAGCAGTTGCTAATATAGCTTACCTTCTCTTAATCTTATTGCTGGTATGTGAATGCTTCGTACACATTAGTCCAATCTGTTGAGAAATTTCGCAATGCAACACAGTGTAGACTGGACCAGCACTGAAGACTCGATCAGTGTTAAGTACCCGCCTCGGTGGGCATCTCGCCTTCGTTCATTTCAAGGCACTGAAGTCTTACTCATTTGTTCCTGCTCGTTCATTCACAGTACCAACTGGCAACACTGACACCAGAAGGTGTTGTCATTGAAGGACCATTGAAGGTTGACTCTGACTGGCAGATTGCTCATCTTGTGAAGTACGTACCTCTGAATCATTTTTTTCCCCTTTGTTTAAAGGGAACAGATTAATTCACTTGACAAGAAACCAAACTTTAAGAATTGGCATGCTTATTTTGGCTCGGCTTAAAGGGGTACTGACGCCAATTTTCGAAGCCGAGTTTACTCCGTCATACAAATCTCCTGTATACAGACATGGCTCTGAATGAGTGTGAAGCTCAGTAAATGCTGAGAAGATATTTTATTTTGATATTAAAGTTAATTTTCGCATGGCGCACCTACTGACATCGACACTAGCTTGACGTCAGGCTCCAGTGTCAATTCTGGTGACTTCACGCACCAGTATGGCTAGTTGCGATGACATCAGGTACCAAAGCATTCAAAATGGCTACTTGTGTGTCACCAACAGAGACACGCAGCAGAGTGGCCGTGAAAATGTTACGATATCTTGCGCGAGCACGTGACGAGAAGCTCATACTGTGTTGTGACATCAGGGTATAGTATGAACCGAAACTAGCTTTTAAAAACATGTTGTAATTAATTTTTCAGGGTGCACTCCCGCTTACCAGTACATTTTCTGGGCTCTTGAGGAGTTTATCTTTCATTCGACATAAAAAAACTACAGAAAATTTTCATGTCAGTACCCCTTTAAAACCCCCCTTGCGACCATTTAAAATAGTAAGTCTTGCATTGTGTTTTCGTATGAAGGGGCCTCACTGTGTTTCAGCTTTGGAGGTTGTGTGTGCAAAGTTTCCAAACATTATAGTATACCAGTGCATGCTGAAAGAAACAGCTGACTATTTAAACACAACCTTGCATGCTTTTGTTCTCAAGGCAGGCACTTCTGCCAGCAGATATGTTGACATAAGTCTTGTCTATAATGTGGGTCCTGCCTGAAACTCGACATAGCCAACAGCAGCACGCAACTTAAGCTGTACACGTATTCTCGGGAAAACAGACAATGCGCAAAATTATTATGTGAAACGTTCCACTCAGCAGGAAAGGAAGATGGCGAGGAAAAAGTGGAGATCATGGCATTAATGTTGCGTGGGCCGCCTTACCCACTGAGATGAAGATATGTGCACACAAGGTAGAAGGGGTCACTTCTGTACACCCTGCCAAATAGTGGAGAGCTTTTGTTATTGGGCCAGTGGCTCGCCTAATCGCACCGTTCCTTTGCAACACTTCCTTTTGTTTTCCTACTAAACCATTTCTAAAGACCTATGTGGTAAAACGCCCATTGGGCAATGCTTTCCAAGCTGCAGCATAAAACCAAAATGCTTTATGCTGTCCACTGGGGCCTTGTGAGGGATCCTCTAAAGAGACACTGAAGTCTGGTTCCTGTTCTCTGTGTTGAAATTTCGATGGGGGTCAAGTGCAGGAACACTTGTCTGCTTAGATGTCATCATCGTCATCAAACTATTTTAAGGTCACTGCAGAACAAAGGCTTTTTTTTAACTATCTCTAATTTACGCTATCTGTAATACAGGCTCGGAGCACAGTGCAATGCGCTCCGAGTTTTCCCCCAAGTTTGAAACAGCCTGTACATGTGTGTTAAGTGGAATCCTGGCTATGCTCCTCGCAGTTTTTCTTGTTCCGCACCCTCCCCTCACCTTTCGTCACGGAGGAAAGAAGATAAAAATAAAACGTGGGTCAATTGTTATAGAGAGGCGGTAAGGAAGAATACTGCTGTTAGTTTAGAGGCGGAGCTGACAGTAAAGTGGAACCACTTTGCGAACCTGAGAAAGAAGGCATGCTGTCTGAACAAGTGAAAAAAGAATGGAAAGAGAGAATTATAACTAGTATAAGAAAGTGAGTTTCATCAAAGTGTGTTCGCTTGGGAGTAGGAGTACAAGTGGACATCTTTTTTGAGAGAGGAACAAGATTGACCAGACATTAAATAAGTAAACAAATACAAAGATAAACTCGCACTAGATGGTAGATTCGAAAATGCAGCTTGTGGTGAAAAAGCCATTTTAAAAAAGTCAAATGACATGATAAGTTGTGCAGGTGATATGGTGAACTGTTTTGTTGTTATTGTTAAAAACATATTAGGTACTAAATGATTCATGCTTTGAGTAGGCTTTCTTCCCAGTACAGCTCCCCATACCCCTTGTACAGGTATACAAAAAAACATCAAGAAGCTTTTTATACCATACATTTATCCTGTACTTTGGCATTAGTTGCTGCATTGCCACAAGCTGTCAAATGTTTCATCTGTGCCCTTCATATTTGGTAGCATGTTACACTCGCATGCTAAAGCTTTTTCTTTTCTCCATTACAGGGGCTACGAGTGACATGGTTTGAGCTTGCAAAGGCTAACGCGTAATAAAAAAAAATCTTTTTTTTTTTGTCATCCCGGCTTTCAGATTCGTTAATGCTTGCGCTTGTTTTTCTAGCCCACTGGCGATGCTATCACAGCTGTATCTGCAGCTGTTGTCTGACGTACTTTTCATCGACAGCTACAATTGTTTAACGTGAGTGTTTGGGCAAGGTGGTAGTTCATCGTGAAGAAAATTTCAACAGCGCGGGAATAAACACAAATGCATGAAAATGCACAATAGTTTCTTCAACACGGTCCTTTTCTCTTAAGCCAGGAAGTTGACGAGGATCGAAACTCGCGCTTGATGTTTAGGTTTACATATGTACTTGACATGGTGATTAGTTCCTAACGTAACGATCATGTAGCGTTCTTTTTTTTTTTTTTTCATGTGGATAGATCAACACTTCTTGCGCAATATTTTCTTAGACAACGGACGAAACAGACACGGACGGGCACAAACTTCCAACTAAATTTATTATCGAAATGTGACATATATAAATATAAGTATGCCAAAACAAAAAACGCCAATGGCACAGGTGCGCATTGTGTCACGGTGCATCAGCTACTAACTCCCGCAGATGTAGCACTCCCTGCAAGAAGGCCATTTCCTTCTCCGTCAATGAAACGCTCACGTCGATGTCATGCTCACGCAGTTGCTGCGTGAGCATGACATCAGCTACATCTACAGCTGCATCTACAGCTACATCTGGGGGAGTGAGTAGCTGATGCACGGTGACACACTGCGCACCTGTACCTTTGGTGTTTTCTGTTTTGTCATACTTATATTTATATATGTCACATTTCGATAATAAATTCAGTTGGAAGTTTGGGCCCGTCCGTGTCCGTTGTCTAAGAAAATATGGCGCAAGAAGTGTCAATCATGGAGTACCAACTAGCTTGAACCCACATTTTGTTAGGGTACTTGGAGTATACATATCTGCCGTGGTACTTCATGGCTAAGATGGAAGTTCAGTTCCCAGCCACATCAGTTGCATTCCCACGGGGGTGAAAGGTATAAACATCCATTTTACTTAGATTTATGTGCACGTACACCAGGTGGTCAAAATTCGAAGTTCCACAGTACAGCGTGCTTCGTAATCACATCGTGGTTTTGGCATGTGAAACCCCACAATTTAATTTTTTTTATATAGATATTTTTAGTATGTAGGCAACCTCATTAACTGTTATTGTAATGTCTTGTGCCTCATGTCTGCAGGCCAACAAAGGTTGGTCAATTGCTGTTATGCGATTGTTTTTTTATTATTGAAATAGAAAATAAATGAAGGAGCTGGTTTCACCACTGCTTAGTGAAGGCTACCCTTTTCCACATTGTTGTTAGGATAAAAAATAAGAAACAAAAATGATACACTCATACCTCGATATAACGAACATGGATATAACAAATTATCGGTTATAACGAAGTTGATTTCATGGCAGATGTGACTGTTATAATGAGGTTTGAGTGTGTGTGTGTGTCTCTCTCACACGCACACATACATACACACACACACACAGTCCTACAAGTTCAAAAAAAAAAATCACAGCATATCCACGGAGTGAATGATGATGAGTGGGCGAAGCTGCGGAGGTTCATCGGTAAACCGTGAATCTTCCGTGAATTCTGCCCAGTACATCATCACCGACGTGAGATCGGGCGCGTTTATACTGAAGGTTCGATGAGTTATGACGACTTGCAGCTCATTTTAATTTTACATGTACGCTGTGAATTTTCATTGTTTAGAAAACCATTGCTTTAGAAAACATCTGGCGTCTTTCGTTAAGCAGCTGGCGTCTTTTCGTTTTGCTTTAGAAACATCTGGCGTTCTTTCGTATTGCTTCTACAAAACATCTGGCGTCTTTCGTTGGTTTATTTCATCAATCAACGGCGTTTTGAACAAAATTTTTATTGTTTAATCACGCACAGGAGAAATCTCACCAGGCACTACCTTGGAGGTAAACAATGGCTGCTAATGGGAATGAGAGACAGAAGAAGTCGGCTTTTAGCTCACACTTACACTTCTACTTCTACTAACGTTTCCTACTGGAACATGCCAATGGCTGCTAATGGGGAATGAGAGACAGAAGAATTCGGCTTTTAGTTAACGCGCACGCTGCGAATTTTTTATTGTTCAACAACGCACAAGAAAAATCTCCCACCGGCACCACCTTGGAGGTCAAACCGTAAGACTGGTTACGCACTACGACTACGACTACGAGGGACGAACGGGTGCCGCCTTAAGGAGCTTCGCCCCTAAAACTCTAGTTGCAACATAGCACACATACCGTCGCGGTGCAGTCTTTCAATATAGTCCACTCAGTAGTAACAACCATCACAAATATTGGTGACTTCAAACAAACGTTGGAGCACTTTCATTGCTTTGCGGTTTATCCTAGACGGCCATGGACCGAGTATTTTCGCTAACGAAAAGGTTCACTCCAGCGTGTGGAGTTCCTGTTCAAGTTGCTGTCTATGTGTGTCTTGCTTGGGATAGTCGAGCAACGGAAAACGTACATCCTCGTCATCGTGGCCGCACGAACATGTTGACGATGATGCATGCTGAATCCGAAATAAGTGCTTTGTGTAAGCAGTTCCGAGTCTTAGGCAGTGAATGAGTGTGTCGATACATCTTGGGAGCTGGGGGTCTAATTGGCACTCAAGTTTAGGGTCACCGCCGTACAAGATCAATTCCTTTGTGCTGTCTGAGAACCAGGTGGGTAAGCATAATTCATGTTTTGCTCTTCGTAAAATTCAGTATATGTCGCATTGGGATATAGGAATGAGGCAGGTTTCTGTGCAATGATGAGCGGCTTTTGCCAACTCATCTGCCATTTCATTTCCTTTGATTTCGCAGTGACTGGCAACACACTGAAATGCCACGCGATGACCTGACTTTGTAGCTTCTGAAAGCTCTTTTAAGATCGCGTATACTGTACGTATACCTATTTTTCCTGAAATGGCATTTTCCACACACGCAAGAGCCACCAGGGAATCCATGATTACGACCCATTTTCTGGGCGTCATTGACAGTTTAATAAAGCTGATGGCTAGCAAAATGGCTACAAGCTCCGGTGTTGTTGAAGAGGAAACATGACCCGGCCGACATGCATATTCTTCATGTAACTCCGGCATGATAAATGCTGATGTCGCAGTCTCTTTGTTGACGGAGCCATCAGTGTACACGTGAGTGTAGCCTTGGTACCTGTCAAACAGGTGATGTGAGGCCAACTGCAGTGCGGCAACGGCTGGTACGTTACTGCACAGTTCTATTGACGTTTCAATAGTGTGTAGCTCTAGCAACCAGCGTGGGTAGTTTAACCCTTTGAGACACTATGTACACAACTGTGTACACCACTTGTATTCGCTCCTTGTATCGACTAGGGGCTACGGAACAGCCAGATACATTGAGGTTTGGATGAATTGAACCTCGTGCATAATAAATTTGTCCTCACTTCATTTTGCAGTGTGCTGTTGCGTACGATTACTTTTCTGAAGGTACTACCACGGTCGACGAGTCTTTTGACGTGCCGCTTCCCGCAAGCCACATATAAAGTGTAATTTTTCTTTGCACAAAATTGACGTAACCGAAAACGAATTCGCACTATATTTCTAGCCTGAGATTTGATTCTGTTTATGCAAAAACAATGCATGAATAGCTTCAGAATAAATAGATATTTAATTACCAACCAATTAGGAATGATTACTATAACATGCATAAATTAACATGTTACGACATTATTTTTGTTGCAATAGAACATTGAGTGCCTCGAAACAATGTCGCATAGATTTGGCGCATTTACAGACAGTTCTTCATAGGTGGCATCTGAAAGGGTTAAGTCCAGTGGCCAATGCGTCGACGCAGGAAGCCGCGAAATGTACTGTTGGTACACATGGTGTATTTGTGTTCCGGGGCGGTTCTCAATTTGTGATACGAGTGGATGTGAAGGGTGTTACGTGACTAGGCGGCGAAAGAGGTGCCAACAGGTTTCGAATCACATTAACGTTGGGCTCTCGTGCCTCTGCTAATGTCAGGGAACTTGTTGCCTGTGGAACCCCCAGACATACACACAGGCTTCGTGCTTGTAGCAACTGAAGTCGCTGTAGAGACGTCCGAGATATATTATGGAGAACTAATGCGGGAGTAAGCTATCATTTGTCGGATAAGAGCGCAATGGATGTGGAGTAGTGAGGCCGATGATCCGCCCCATTTCGTTCCCGCTTTGCGACGAACATTTATGGTGCTGTTAACTTGGTTTTCGAGGTCGTCTATATGTTGACTCCATCTGAGTTGGTGGTCTAAAGTAACACCAAGGAATCGATGCTTTCATGTGCTTTCGATTTTCTGGCTGTCCACAAAAGTTTCAAGTTTTTCGCTTTCTTTCTCGTGAACGGTAGAAATCTGCATGCCTCGCTCTTGAGGTAATAGCTTATTACATTTAGTCCTTGCTGAAACTGATGCTTGACGATTTCAAGAGATTTGCGAGACGTCCATATGCATATGTCGTCTGTGTACATTATATTCTCGTGTATGCATGCAACAGCAAGGAATGATAATAGACATCCAATTTTTGCGGAAACAGCATTTTGGGCTGCTGGTGATCATAATAAGAATCAGCCTTCAGTTTAGCTCTTATAGTAAATTACCCTGCTACAATATCAAAGTGTGACTTATACCCTAGCAGCACACTTGGCTAGCCAGAACTTATGCAAGAAAAAAAGAAAACCAGGGGTTGGGCGACGACACTTTTAAGTTCCCGTAACCAGCTCGCCCTGACGTTGGGAATTTTGACTGTGCGTGTTCTGGTCTACTGAGATCTTTAGAGGCAAAACATTGACCACATGGCATTGAGAGAGGACTGAACTTCAAAATCTTTTCACATTGACTTAACAGCCCTGGGGTTCTAGCTCAAAACTAGAAAAATGAAACATGGACCTTACTTCCTCTTGTAACAATATTCCTATCAGCACGATAGTAATCAAAATAAACTTACTCGTGCAAATACTTTTAACAGTGTACACTAATTTGGTGTCCCTACCGAGTAACGCCTAAGGAGTGCAGCAGAGCTGAACCTGATTTAACTGAAGTTCATTTGACACGCGAATACCTGTTGCATTTGATAATTATTACAGGCTTGTATCACCAAGAAACATTTCATTTACCTCAGTACATCTATGTTCGCTGCATCAAGGATAGACTGTGAATGCGTATGGTTGACTATTTTTTTACACTCGCTAAAAAAGTGCCTCGCATGAACTTGTCAAGCTTCCGTGGGGAAAAAAAAATCTGCAAGCCTTCATCGCATACCTCTGGTGTAACTTACGGAGAAATACTAATTGTTTACCTAGTTTCCTTCGAGCATGGTGTAATTGATACAGGAAAATTTGAGGGGACTCTTGAGCTTCGCCTTCAAGAGTAGAATGCGATGGTGCAATTGGGTCCCGTTCGCATCGCCTTCTCAGTCACTAGCGTGTCTTCGCTTCAGCCGTGTTGCAAGGAAAGAAACGTCTCTGCGCATCCTAGAACTATCCTAGAACGCCCTAGAATGCCTACTGCAAGTACAGTTCTATCCTAGAATGCCTACTGCAAGTACAGTTGCGAATTGCCCACTATGCCATTCTTCCTTTTACCAATTAGCAAAGCACCCGCTATGCGTTGTTGATGCTGTTGTTGATGATGATTAATTATGCCTGAGCGCTTTGTCATGGGTAGAACTCTAAACCACCCACTCGTTGCGCAACTGATGTTTTTACGCCTAGTGAAATTCTACGTTTCTGCCATGCAGCATTACATGTGTTAATGACATTCCTCGCAATACTTCGAAAAAAGCAGAAGTTCGGGGGAAGATGTAAGCTTGAAGGTATAAAAAACTCGTCAACACTGAGTGTCGCTGGAGTCGACATTTCAATGTCGAAGCGCCTGCTTCAGCAACACACCGTGTTGACAAATTTTTCGTACCTCGCACCTCCCCATGTAGTGTTCGTACCTCCCCCATATAGTTTGTTCTTTTTTCGAAGAAATTTTGAGCACAGGCATGGCTCTGCGGTAGAACATCTGCTTGCCACGCAGAAGGCCTGGGTTCAGTTCCCACTCGAACTATAAATTTTTTTATTTGCATCTATTTCGATATTTTGCTCATGCACAACGCTGATTTTTCGCTCACAACCAGCGACGCCGACACCGGAATTTCTGCAGAACGAGCTCTTTAACACTGTCGTCTTAATACTAATTGCTATTCTACAAATAATGTACCTCATTAGAAGCATTTGACAGATAGCTAGGTGTTGGAAGCGATATCTTTGAAAAGGAATGCTGGCCATCGGAAACAAGTACTCGAGTTTCGAGTGACACTCATTCCTCTATTTAACTTGCGTCCTACTCAGTCAGAATGGTTCTTACTTCTAATGGTGTTTCGTTAACAGAACTTTCTTCTGTTCTACTTTTAGTTTTTGCAGGCATGCGACTAATTTGTCAACAGTCGTTCTTCCAGATTTCCTATGCGGCATTCACTATTCAACTGACCTTTTAAAGGGACACTAAAGTGAAACATTGAATCGGTTTATATTTATAAATTGTACTATGAGAACTCTAATGCCATCAATTTCACCATCATAGGTTTATTAATAGAAGAGAAAATGAAGATCAAAGTGTCATATTTAAATTTTGCACTGAAATCTCCGCGTGTGACGTCACGAATTTTAAATTGTATTTTTCGTATGTTGCGGACATTGGCACAACAAAATTTTCTGAAACTTGGTAAGTTAAGTCTTTCCCTCGCAGAGGACAATGTACTTCATTTTTACTGATTAGAAACTGCGTACAATCTAGTAGATGCTGTCAAAAGCTGTGACGTCACAGTGTTTGGTGCGGGAACTGCAAGGTGGCATCGCCACCCGCAATTTTTTCTTTTTTTGTGTTTTCTTGCTTACCAAGCATCTTTTCGTGGCAAGCGTGGGGACTTCGGAACTGTGAAAGAGTAATTTACTAGTGTGAGAGAAATCGTTTGTCACTTTAGTGTCCCTAAACCCTTTGCAGTCCAGAACCTTTACCCACCTTCTGTTTGTTCCGGTCCGAAACTAAAGAAAGCAAAGCTAAAATAAGTTTACTTACTCTTTTAGAGGTGGCACATAATGCAGTGAGAAAACGCACGCATGAATTACCACAAAAGAACTTGAGCAGTGCCCGACCACAGATCGCTGCGGCCGTGTTGCGTTGTTGGGCCCCTCCCAACAATGGACCACAAAGGGTTAATGATTGGCAGATATAAACAAAATTCCTCTGTTAATAAATTTCACAGACTACTTGCACCCGCGATTTGTGTTCTCAGATGGACTGTTTCTGCTAGCCACCGGTTCAAACTTCATTTCAATGTCTAATTCCTGCAGACACTGGTCGCGACAGCCTGGCTATGCCCAGCAATCAGATGAGAGGCGTGGTGTCATCAGCACGCAACACATTTGTATTAAGCCTAAAAATTAATGTCTACATCAGTGCCACCACACAAGACAACTCGTGGCTTAAATGCCAGTTTGTTAATGTGCACTAACATATTACTAGGTCCCACAGTCTGCCAAGCTTTTTCACAGCATCTGTATGTGTTATGCGTGTTCTTTTTTTTTTTTTTTTTTTGCACATCGTTGAACACCTTGACGTAGCTTCAACAAGCAAAAGACCTTACCACAGAACTGTCATGAAATGTTTTCAATTTCCTCCTTGACGCTACAAGAGGAATGTTGCAGTAATTATCCAAAGTTGGCTTTTTTTTCCTCTTTGTTACTTCTAAGCTTATGTGAGACCAAGGTATGGTGCCGTAAGTGGCAGTAAAAGATGACAGCTCTTCAGAAATCAAACATCTGTGGAGTCATAAAAATGGGAATTTTTTTCAAAAGGCTCACTTCTTCGTTAGAAACAGCCAAACGAATCCAACAAACAATTAGGCCAGGGAAAGCATTGGGGACTTTAGTCATTACCTTTAATTGCAGTGTAGTAATTGCAACATAAATTGAAATGAATTAAAGTGGACGAAAAATCACCCAATCACGACAGAAGCGCCTTTCATCGTAGCTCAATTGGTAGAGCATCGGGCGTGTAATTCGAGGGTTGTGGGTTTGTATCCCACTGACGGAAAGGATGATTTTCTGCCCACTTTAATTCATTTCAGTCTATGTCACAAAGACAAAAATTATTGTCCCGTATGCTTTACCTAGCCTAATTGTCGGATTTATCCATGGAATCGTGCAATTTTAAGCTTTTGGCCCGAACACACGTACGCGTTGCAGCGCGTCAGTGCGTGACTTTTTGACGCGGCGCCACGCCCTCTCCCTATGGGGAGAGGGCGCAGCGTTTGGCTGTTTCTAACGTGTCTCCCTATGGGGAGAGAGGGCGCGCCCTTCCTCTCCATAGGGAGAGAGCGCGGTGCCGCGTCAAAAAGTCACGCGTTGACACGCTGCAATGCGTACGTGTGTTCGGGCCTTTACAAGTCTCTTCAAACTGCTAGGCACATTTATAAAAGTACTGGTGCAGGACCACGTGACTGAAAGCCATGCATATATGTCAGACACTCATGGGGATGGACAAAACACAGAATGGAAAAGATCTTTATACAAGGCAGCAGCAGCACCCTGGAAAGGTCAAAGTCTCGATGCAATGGAATGGTGCACATCTCGGCAGCTGACGAGCGCGTGGGACTCAGCGCTTTCCTTTGGCACCCTTGCCTCCTTTGCCTCCCTTTTTGGAGGCATTGGCACTGCCCTGTGCTTGCTGGTCGGCACCACCCTGCCGCTGAGTTCGAGTCTTCAATCTTGGAATCATGTCACAGATGTGGTGCATGAGTGCTTTGCCTGCATGGGAGAGCAAATACTACAGGTTAGGGCAGGCCAGCAGAACACAGCATCGTGTTAACCCCTTCAGGTGCAAATTGTGATTGAATGTCTGCACATGTGTCAAATTTGCACAACATAATTCTAATGCACTCGATATTACATTCTGAGAAAAAAATTAGGTGATATGTTGTTTTGAGCGAGTTGTAGTAAATAATCGCAATTAGCATGTAAATAAATATTTAATTATTCTGCAGTCAGTCATGTTCCATTCTTACATAAGAAGAATCAAATTGTAGGCTCAAAACGTACGCACAAAATTTGTTGTTGGTTAAATTCATTTAGAGCAGGGGTCAACAACCTGTGTGTGGCCCACGGGACAGTATTATGCGGACACCGGCATGACATCAGAACCGCAGCCCCCTTCCCTTGTCACTTCCTATCTGAAGGCCAGCATGCCAGTTAGGACCTCAAATGGGGTTAGGCAGGAACAAAGAAAGATCGCTTCCAGTTGGCATTGTCCCCCATCTTCACGCTTAGCCAGAATTGAGCTAAAGGTTAGCCAAAAAGTTAGTCAGTTTTGTACATTATTGTCAATTCGGGGAATATTTTCTCTTTTCCTGCAAAGCCACAACCATCCCCTTCCCTTTCCGATTTGCCGTCCGCCCTCGTGTCAACTTTATGCAACTCAGCCCACCGCCTCGAAAGGTTGCCAACCCCTGATTTTGAGCAAAGAAAAAACTGCTTTTGACATTGGTCTTGTAACACAGCATGTCGACCAAGCCGTCAAACATCGTAGTGCCTTCACCAAAGCGGTCAGCTCAAGTCATACGCAGCACAAGGACACAGTGGTTATGCAGAAGGTTAAATTCATCCTAGGCGCAATATATCTTGCTCTGTTTTGGCCACTAGTCCAAAGAATCGGCAAAAACAAGTTCAGTCCACATTGCACCTCAAGGGGTTAAGTGCTAAAGAAAAAGAATGCTAAGCTTTAACGTGGCAAAAACCACAATATGATGAGTCTTGTCTTAGTGGCTGATGCCAGGTTAATTACGACCACCAGGTATTCTTCAATGTGTACCAAAATCTAACCACACTAACGTTTTTTCATCACATTGCCCTGAACATGCGGCCACAGTGGCCTGGAATCCGCCTCTTTCATTTTCTTGTGCTGCCCTCTGCCATTTTGGTAAGGGCCGGAACAACCTGTATTGCTAGAAGCAAAGCCTCCGAGATGGAGAGACGTTTCACAACTTTTCCGCTAGGGTAGAGCGCATGCGCTGGGGCGTCGTGAAAAAGGTGGCGGATTGAACCCACACTCTCAAGTTTGGCAGCGCAATCCAAAGCCAACACCGCAGCTAGAACCAAGTAGTGCCATGGCACTTGTTAACGCAATTATTATTCTTTGCCAACTTACAAAATTAGAATCTGTCTTTCTGTATACCTATCTAGCCTCTTCACAGTGAACCAAGTTGTATGCTAGCTTGAACCACTTGACAGTATCTGCTCGTGGTTGTGATGCCATTTGATCACTCCATTTTCGTTGTACAACCTTAGTGATCCCACTTACACCGTGTCATGATCACTCCCGTAAAACTGAAGTGGAGTTCCTAAAGAGGCATCTAGGTCTTAAGACATGAGCATTTCTCATTCTCAGTACTAACTGGGATATAAACCATAGCCTCATGCTCAGCAGAACACCATAACCACTCGGTGGTTGCAGCAAGTTGCGTTCTAGATCAAGTTCGACAAAACAGGGCTCAACTTTTCACAGTGAATGCAATTATATACTGTGAGGAAGAACACTGGCACGCGCTGAAGCCACAGCAATATGGACACTGCAGGCACATTTTTGCCATTGCTGTCGATATCACTGTGAAATATCGCGCGGGCGTGCATGCGTGTAAAAGTCACAAAAAAAAAATAATCCTCAAGAAAATTTGTCTGAGGCAAGCAACCGCGGAATCAAACCACCGACACTCATGACAAGACCCCTTGCACGATTCAGCCACGAGTGCATACATGCTCCTCTGTGCAAGCAGTGAGCCATTAATAGACATCCTCCTTTGCAATTGGCAATGCGTGCATGTGTGAGCTACTTCAGCTGCGTCAGTGTCACAGAAGCTTGTTCGGTAACTGCCCGCGAGATGGCGCAAGGGGTTAAGGCATGGCATAACGAGGCATCGTGGGCTCTATCTTCAAAGCACTCTGCAAAGCAACGAGTACAAAATGTCATCGTGACGAAGGCTGACAACTTCATCTATGATGTGTTCTCCCTGCTCAGTTCACGTTCAAGTGAGTACCAGCATGAGTGTTGGCACTCGCTTGTTGGAGAACCAGCAATGTCGGAATGTTGCATCTGTTGTGGTGAGGCGCAGTAGTTCTGCTGTAAGTTCTCGTACACAGGCCAGCAGCATTCCATGGCATTGAATATGATACACTGACATCATCCTATAGCCACCATGTTAGACCACCACAACGATAGGACACTGTGTGCTTAAGTCATGGGCAAGCCATCTTATGCTTTACTGAATAAAATGATCTGCCCACAGGAGCCGCTTGTCATCACCACCATTCTGCACGCAGCTTGTGGTCATCGAGTCTCTCTCTTCATATGGGTCTGGCTACGTCGCAGCACATCTGCTTACTTAGCAAGCTCATGTTTACTAAAATTCATATTGCTCCTAAAGCTGCTAGCATTACTTCGTTTCATATTCCAATTTGTTTGTGTCACATTCACTGCCTTGTCCTTGCGGTCAAACTGCGATAGTTTTAAAGCATTCCAATGTGTTCTGCCATTGAGAGGATGATAGTAAGACAACAGCATGCTAAAAGCGTGGTTTTCAAGTTTGTACTATGCACTGTTACAGCGAAATGCCACAGTATAATAATAATTGTTGGGGTTTAACGTCCCAAAATCACGATTTGATTATGAGAGACGCCGTAGTGGAGGACTCCGGAAATTTTGAACATCTGGTGTTCTTTAACGTGCACCTAAATCTAAGTACACGGGCATCGAAAATGCGGCCGTCGCGGCCTGGATTAGATTCGACACGTGCGTGTGTGTACAGCATGTCACCCGCAGCTGTCAGCTGTCTGTGTCGTGAGGGCGATATATGACACATGAAGAGTGCATATGATCAAATGTAGCTGCAAACTCACGTGTCGGATATTGAGGGTTGCACGGTGTGCTGTCATCATTCTTCAACTGGACCCGAATGCGACCTCGGTACAAAAGACTGTCCTTGTTTTGTTCCCGCGGGTACAACTTATTCTGAAATGGGTGCAAATCAGAGCAAAGTGAACACATTTTGCTTGCAATAACTGCAGCACAGGCCAGCAAAAGAGCCTTTCATTACATAAACATGATGCAACTCCTGTACACAAAAATACAACCGCATGCCATCTTGTGTTGTTTAGGAAACAACATTTTCATACCTCAACTCCTACTTTGAAGCCGGTTGCGTCTAGAACATCCCGAATCTCCTGGTAGGTTGGGTTTTCCACACACTGTTACAAGGAAATAAATGCAAACACAAGATTTTAAAGTATGCAAGATTTCTTAAAGAAGCACAAAGAACAATGGAAATACAGAAATGACAACAGAGATAAGCTCAGCGTTGTACTAGTGCATTAACATGGGCCCGCCATACGGCAGGTTTTTCTTAGCATTACCATACAAGAATAGCTAACTAAGATGTCGAAAGAAAACTTTGCATAGCTTTTTAGGTTCCTGCTAATGGATATTTCACTGAGGAAAAGACACTCAATTTTACAAACTGCAGCGGCTCAGTGACTATTGCAGCTGCTAAACATGAGGTCGCGGGTTCGGTATCCGACAGGGGCGGAATGCCAGAGAATGCAGTGAGCTCTACACATGTTAAATATACCCAGGCGCTCAAAGTTCATCCCAAGGCCTTCACTACAGCGTGTACCATAGTCAAAGCATTGGAACGTTGAGCCCCATGATTCAATGCGGACATCACTATTGGTATGAGTGGAAAACATAACGCTATGCCGCTCAGGACAAGTTAGCAAAATGAAAATAAATACCAGCAAGAAAAAAAAGCATGTCGTTTGCGTCGAGTTTAAAAAAAAAAAAAGTCGTGTTCGGTCTCAGTCAACCTCACCTGCGATTTTGGTAGCCGCCGGCCTTCAGCAAGAGTCTTTTTACTGTTTATGTATGCTGGGTATATACATACCCACCTGGTAAAAAAAAAAAAAAACGTAGAAATGTAGTGACACGAAAATGAGCCGTCTTCAGTACAGCCAATCTGCCTTTGACGTCTGCCTTGTTTTCTCCATCAACAAGTTCTATGCGAAGTGGTGCATATCTTTCAACGTGATGTAGTTCGTTTGATGTAACTGTTCCGGTTGCATTTGTCAACGGAAGAGAAACCACAATATGCGACAGCAGGAAAGTGAAACACCGGCACTAACCGATACCTCACTACCACGCTCGCACAAGGACGGAGTACGCTTGCCGAACAAGGTGTAAGAACACGAATGAAAAGCAAGGTTGTCAAAGACAACAGATGTTACCAAACTACCTTCATTGTATGCGACGTAACCACTGAAAAATTGCTTTAGAAGAGATGAAACGGAGCACTTAAAGCATGCGCTCGCATATGCGATCTCTTGATGACCCATACGATCAACGGTTTACGAGTACACCTATATAGTCTGATAGGAAATTTAACAAATCTGAATAACAATAGCGTTCAACTATGCAAGTCAAGGCAGTTTTAACGCGTTACCTCTCACGGTCAGAATGCTGTTTTGAAGCTAGATAGGCGGCTGCCATGTTGGCTCTGCAACAACTGCTGGCGCCCTCTCATGTCAAAATTTTGTTTCTGACAGTTGCCAGCGTCGGTAAAGTTTATCGCTTCTTTTAGCGCATTGAGCGCTCGCACGATCAGTGACGCAGCTCTGCACAAACATTCCGAACTTCAAATAGAAATCGCATAGTATTACTACCCAATTCGCATTCTATTAGTGAGTTACTCATTCATAGTTGTCATATATTTGTTTCTGTCGAACTTTATGCAGTGAATACGGAAAGCCGATGGAAGAATAGTTCCTGCAGTAGTGGCCCCTCTCCGAATGATTCTTCTGCATAAATGCTACCGGTTTACTGGTAAACTAACCGCACATTATTATTTTCAATGAAATCAATCAGGCATACGTCGTTGATGATGAGTCACGGTTGGTAAACGTAAGAATAGTTTCGAATATAGCGCATGGAGGAAGTCAATCATTATGTGTGCCACGGCCGCTGGATCAAAGTGCACAAGGGCACAAGTGTGTAACTAACACTGACTACAGATTGATTTGGGCGTAGCAATGCCAGGATGTTTTGACTGTTTAAAATGATTCTAGTGAGCGTTCTTCCCTGAGGAACAGAAATTTGACAGCTGCTTTCTACACATAGTTTTCATTGACGTCACCGTGGTCGCCATGTTGGAGGAGGAGGAGGAGGAAACTTTATTGTACTAGCTGGTTGAGATGCTGAATGCGCGGAGAAAGAAACGGTGACATTAGATTAGTGCCGGTGGCCCCATCGCGTTCCTTTGTATTCCCCCTTGGCGCGGCTGGCGAACAGAAGAAAGCGGGGAGAGCACAAAAGAACGCGGGATAAAAAGTCACGGTGGCCGCAATGTTGAGGTACCCAGTGCAGAGAACCTGTCTGTGACGTCACGTGAAAACCGGTCTTCGGACTTGTCCCCTCTTTTTGGGAGTAATAATGGATTCACCACCACCCTGGCACCCCGTACGCACTTCCTGGACAAAAATTCTGGTGCGGACCCTGACATTCGCGGGGGAGTAAGCTTTATAGTTGCATCCTTATAGCTTGTGAGTTTTCGTCTTATCGATCACTTATCAACAGTGTGCCACCTTACCGCCGACCGATTAAGAGGACCGGAATGACTCAGGCCCATTCTCTCCTCTCCCCCCCCCCCCTCACTTTCCTGCTTCCATAGCCCCTGAGAGTCTGGACAACACCCCCTAGACTAGCTGGTCTGGCTAGTTCAACAGAAACAGCACGTGTGGTAACATTTTGTCAATGTCGCGTAACCAGACGCTATCACATTTAATTTGTGTCTAACTTGCAAGCTTCTTAGTTGACCTATCTAATTATTTGTGAATGTCATTCACCAATGAATTATCCTAAATATTTAAGCCATTTTCTTGTACATATTATGTACATTAATATTGTTACGGGGAACATATTTCAGACGAATTACATTTGGCACTTCTCCGTGTTTCGGAAGGATTAGGTTTCGCTGCTCAAACACCCATATTAGCTGGTTTAACGCTGTACGCTGCAACGTGACACGCATCTCTCGACATGTTTTTCTCCTGTTAACAAAGCCGTTTTAATGAGCGCACATTCGGGTGTGTAGTGAGTGCTGCCCGCGCTGCAGTAAATAGCATATGAAAAGGGGAATAATAATAAAACATGGTTAGCTCAGGACATACGCGTGTTTCTCCATGGCTAAGGCTGGAGAGCTGTAGTCCAGGAGAGGTGCTAGTCTAGAGTTCGTTCAACGTACTGGCGAAAAATGTTTGTTGTCGATAATGATGATGTGGCTGGTACAGCACGAAGATAATTGAAAAGAAAACTAGATTATCGAGCTGTACCTACCACATCAGCTAGAATGAATCACTTATCTGTTGTTGCTGCTGTTGTAGTTTATGTTTAACTGCAAAGCTTTCGCACTGAGAAACCCTTATGGCTTCCCTTGCTATTGTCTTGCGGATTTATTTATTTATTTATTTATTTATTTATTTATTTATTTATTTATTTATTTATTTATTTAGGCTAAAGCCTTAGATGCCTCATCGAAAGCGAAAATTGACCGTCGACACCAACACGAGTGATGCGAAAAATCATCACGTGATGACGTCACCATATGACGTGATGATGACGTCACAAGTCGCCAAAATTTGGGACGTCATCACATGATCGTCACTTGGTCAAAGGTGGTCCGATCTCTGAGGCAGTGCAAAACCATATGAGGTACAGAAAGCTTGCTATGCCTCCGATACTGCAGGCAGTTCAAAACCACGTTAGGTGCAGAAAGCTTTCTGAGGTGGGCGGGGGGAGGATCGACACATCTAATGAGAAGAAAAAAATTCTGCAGATCCCACTCATTCTGGGAGTCGATGTCATGCGAAGCAGTAGGCGAGTAGTGGCTTGTACCGATTTTTTTTTTTTCATTGCTTTCAGTCAAGCGTTGCGAGTTGGACCGACTTCTTTGTGCATTTTTAGTAGTTATAGCATGGGCAGTCCCGTAGCAAGGAATTTTTTTCGGGGCGATGGCTAGGGGAGTTCCGAGCCCCCCCGAAAAAATTTCTGGCTACGCCCCTGTTGGCTACGACGGTCTAAGCTTATCCTATGGTCCGACATGAAGTCGCTACTCACCTTAGCGCACAGATGACAGTTTTATCAAAATGAATATCACGCTACGGTGCGATGATCTATATATTATACACATCATAAGAAGCGGTTTTTGCCGCATTCCTCCGGATTGAGCGATGACTGAGCATAGCTTGGAGAGTCATGGGAGTTAATATGTAATGCTTACTTCATTGTTACAAATGCCGATAGCGAACACTGCAACCACAATTGACGTTGCCGCGCTATGGCGCCATTATAGGGTCTTTTTCATAATGCAGTTTCAAGCACTGGCGTAGCTCTGTGGATAAATACTTGACTGCCACGCAGAATGCGTGGGTTAGATTGTGGCTCTAACCGTGATTTTCAATCTTTCCGTCCCTCTGATATTTCTCTCATCGAGAACGCGGCCGAAGCCTGTCCCGCACTTTCTGCGACACAAGCTCCATAACGCGATCGCGTAAAGAGTTTTGAAACACTTTTATCGCCGTTCCTGGGTTGATACAAACTGTGAATCACCTGTGGCCAGTGCTGGGCAGTATCGAAGATACATGTATCTTAGATACTATCTTAGATACTCTATGGGTATCTTGTATCTGTATCGCGATACGTCCCGCAAAACGAGTATCTGTATCTGTATTTCCGATACATTCAAAATTGTATCGAGTATCTTAAGCTACAAGATACTTCTATAGAAACACCACCGAGCGAAACAATAAACCTCGGCTGAACTCCGCTTGTGAAGGTGATACTGCTACCACTAAGCCACCAGAATAAAACTAGGCGACAGTGACATTCTTTTATTTTTCCGCCAGAATGCTTCAGCGAGCACACGCTATTAGGTCTACGCGTCCCCATTGGTGGAGCAGAGCCACGTGATGGCACTCGGGCCATCTCGACAAAAACTAGCGCGCGAAAGTCTATGCCCATCCGGCCTCTTGTTTTCTCAATGTTTACTTTCTCTTTAGTTGTGTCAGTGTTATGACATTTGTTCGTAGCCATGGTATTGTGTTGCGTACTCCAATGCGTGCGGCGTCTTCCGCTCAGATTCTGATGCCGCTATAATGTCGTTATCGAACTTTTCTTGCGTTGTGCTTCGTTTGCAGTCTCAAGAAGGCAAGAATGCTTTGCGTCTCGCTGTTTTCACACGTCAGCGATTAGCGATATCTCGTGGATGTAAGCTTAACTTACAGACGACGAGATTCATTTATATACAAATGAGATAATAGCAACCGTTGCACACCCGTTACCGATGCTAGATGGAGTAGAACGAGCATTTACGTAAAAGTAAATATTTTGGCGTACTGTATCTTTGTTCTTCCTGCTGAAATATTCAAGAAGTTATTTTAATGATAATTTGATTGTTAGCACAAGTGCTCTCTTTGCTGTCCTCCGTTTGCATTACCTGGGCTTCTGCGTAGTCTTTGCCCGCCTGTTTACTGTAATATGTCTTTTGTAACCTGTTCCTAAATTCCTTCTCTGCTTTATTTTTATTTTTTAACTGTCTGCGTCATTGCTACTGTTCACATATATAAATTCAATGTGCGTTTACTCTTATGTAAAGCCGATTGTGAGGGCAAAGGTAGAATAATCTGAGCGTGCCTAGAGTATACCATAACAAAAGTTCTGCTTACGATTTAGTAAAATAGCGAAATTGAGTTTGCATTATAATAAACGAAATTATAAAAAAATCAAAAGATGTTATGAAGGCGAAGAAACATAATACTAAGTACTCCGTTTTTCTCATGAGCGCCCCCACGAGCCGTTTCATGATATTTTCCATGGGCACTGAGTTTTCTCTTGTCTCGCCTTAAGATCTAAGTTGGGTACATCATGCTCCGGATATTGCTATCGCGTTCAACACTTAAAGGCGAAGCTTAAGCGTCCCCCAATTTTTTGTCATACCTATAAAAGGTGCCGCCTCTATCGTGTTTATACAGGGTTCTTCACGTAACTGGAACCTAATGTTTACAAAGAAGTGGTTAACCTCAACTCAATAGAACCAACGACATGGTTTATCGTCATGGGGCAAACTATGTCGTCTTTTTATATATCGCTTAATTTGTTAATTCACTAAGGGGAATTGTGCAACATGTGTAATATTCGCTTTAGGGCCAACTGCGTTTCGTTACTTTGTATCTAAAACGAACAATCCAACTTTTTGTGGAAACGTACAAGGGGGATGGAAAGAAACGCGAACAGTGCGGCATCTACATTCGCCACTGTTTCGCATTTCTTTTCAAACGATTGTAGCCTGGATGGTAATAAAAGCCAATAGAGTCTTCCATTATACAAACGAGAACCATTCTAGCATTTTTTTATTGTCACCAAGGTCGCAGCATGAGGAAAACAGAGCGCAGCGCTCTTCACATTTCTTTCCATCCCCACTGTACATGCTACGTAGTGGCTTTTTCCGGCGTCTAAAGAAAGCCGGAGAAATATTACCACGTTACTGTCTTCGTGCGCTACTCTACATGCAGCGCTCTCAAACGTGCACTGAGCGCAACGACCAGCGAGTGGACCTCGGCAAAATGAGCGGCCGCTGCTCTAAGCATGGGCTCCAC
Source organism: Rhipicephalus sanguineus (assembly GCF_013339695.2). Lineage (NCBI taxonomy): Eukaryota > Metazoa > Arthropoda > Arachnida > Ixodida > Ixodidae > Rhipicephalus > Rhipicephalus sanguineus. The sequence continues at coordinate 80,288,075 of NC_051180.1, forward strand.
AGTGCGTCCGCATTTCTGACTGCCGCACACGGAAAGTAAACGCCATCGTCCCATAGATGCGATAGGCTCACGGTTCGCGCACCGGTTGTTTGGGTGGAAGCACGTTTGAGAGTTCAGCCGTACGGTAGCGCATGAGCGCAGTAGCGTGGTGTGATTTCATTCAACACGCAGCATGTACGTCGCCAAAAAAGATTTATCGGTGGTTTTTAAATGCGCTCTATTACGTGACGAAGCGCACTTGGCCTTAAAGGGAATATTGAAAATGTTGCATAATTGCCCTTAGTTCATTAACGAATGAAGCGCAATGTAAAAATACTACAACGAGCCCCACTTGACGGTAGACCATATGCCGTCGGTTTCATTCAGTCGCGGTTAACCACTTCTTTTTTAAATATTTGGTTCTGCTTACATGAAACGTGTATACTTATTCACTTTGATTGTTTAATACGGAACGGCCCTGCTATTTCGCTTATATTCGTTTTCCTTGTTTAGGTCACCGTAATTTCTTTTTTTTTTACTTTTAGAAATCAGCAGGTAGCGGAGCTAGAAGTGGCAATAGTGTGAATAGCAGTGATATCCTGCGACGCTTTGTGTCGGTATACTATACGTCTGAGACGTTTCTGGGTGGCACAACTCCTCTCGGAGAATAAATGGTACAAGACTGCACATTAGTGAATATGTTGCTAACGAACGCTTTACGTCAGCTGATAAGTATAATATGAAAACCCATTGCAGTTTTATGTCCTCAATGAATTTTGAGCGCTGACTCCGTAGTTATCATCTTCAAACGATCCATCACAAGAAATATCGCTGCCAGCGTTGCTGCTCTAGGACTGTCGGGTGAAGCGGTATTGCGAAAACGGTAATACGCTTACGGACAAGGTAAGACTGAACAGCGGCAATCGCGACATCGTGCGGATGCTTCTTAATGGTGTTCTGGCAAATAGATGGCAACTCGCTAGCTGATCGCCAAGTAGAGCATCGACACCCATCAATAAAAAAAATGTCAACCAAAAGCACTGGCAGCGCAGCGTATAAAGAACTGTCATGTTAACCCTTTTGACCCTGGCGTCGTCAATTGACGATACCACACAAAATTTTCCTCGAAAACAAAACGAAAACAGCTAATTCTTGCGGAGCTATTTCTTCAACGATCCCCACTGTGATCAACACCACAATTGCAGCATTTTTCCAGAATTGGGAGCCGCAAAGAAAAAGAAGCTTGACCGAAGTCATGGGTGACGCCTACGCGGGTAAACTGCGGCGGGTAAGCGCCGTTTTTGGGATGAAGTCCTGAAGTTGTTTCGAAGACTTCCACACTTCCAAACATGGCGTTGGTTCAGGTTTTGTTTACTCTTGTCAGTAGCACGAATTAAAAGGCAATTTTTCTCATTTCATGGCCACTGAGTCCTAATGACCTAATATGAGGTCATGTCTGTAAATCCATAAATACATACAGCACTGGCTCAATTTTTTGTTTGTGGTCTTCTGACGTCTCAACTATTAGGAAAACAAGTGCTAAAAGTCTCCGGTAAAAATAAAAATTCCAGGGCTGAAAGGGTTAAACAGCCAAAGAAAACTGAATAACTTGTTTCAGAATGAAGCTAGTATACTTTCAGCAAGAAGGATTAAGCTTTCGAGATACAAACAGGCATTTCAATAAAATAATACAGAGTTGGTCGCATTAAGAAATTTTCCAGTAAATACTTTTGTAAATAGGTCTTTGCTGCTTCCTTATATCGATCTATAATACCAAATTTGCAAATGTATCGAAGTATCTTAAGATACAATTTGGAAGTATCGTATCGGATACAATTATTGCGCTAGTATCTTGTATCTGTATCTCAAATACTTCTCGCCCGAGTATCTTGTATCGTATCGCGATACAATTTCAAAGTATCTTTGCCCAGCCCTGCCTGTGGCTCATGCCCGCATTCCATGGGCCGTGGTATACGGGTATGTGCTACACGTGACTGAAGGAAAGGGTGTCGTGACGTACGCGACAAGCATCCCACGCCATTGATGTAATGACCTGTTCATCGTGTTCGTCGCACACTAATTCCCTCCCGTGCAAATTTTGGTATGTGCCAAGCTAAGGAGACGACTACGAGAGCGCCCAGACGTAGGCGGCTCGATAGATATATACGTATACATAGACACGTTCAAAGTGCCTGCAGTTCGCTAAGAAATGCTTCGCATTTAAAAGAAGATGGCTTTCGCCTTCGAGCCGTCTTAGGCGAATGAATAAGGGACCCTGTGAGCTCTTATTTATTTATTTATTTATTTATTTATTTATTTATTTATTTATTTATTTATTTATTTATTTATTTATTTATTTATTTATTTATTCTTTTCAGAGCGTTGTAGCGATCAGTCTCAGATTTTTTATTATTATTATTTTTTTTCCCGGCGCGGCGCCCCGCAGTGTAGAAAATCGTTCTCATGGAGTCTAAAAGCGACGCCTTTCGGAAGCCTCGCTTTCCTGGCCTCTTTCTTTGTTCCATCGAAACATTCCAGCCCGCCAGCGTTAACGTTCCATTCGTGCTGCCTGCACACTGTACTCAGTTTCCGAGGCAAGAAAAACGGCGAGACGCTACACGCTCAAGATACAATCAAGAAAGAAAGAAAAGAAATTGCCGAAACCTGGAGGTCCTCGCCTTTCTTCTTCGTCCGAAACGTGACGCTGCCGCATGGCGCCGGATGAACAATCGGCGGCGGCGGCGGCGGCGGCGGCGAAAGAATGCGTCTGCGGCGAGCGTCCCGTCGGTGATTACGGTTATTTGTAGCAGGACAATGCTCGACGGTGCAGCTTCATTACGACTACCATGCAGCGCGGCGAGGGACCGCGGTGATGTCTCTCTCCCTTTATCTCTTCGTGCGCCTGGGATGTAGGTGTAGCCCCGCCTATGCAAAAGGCGTTGGAATCTATAGCCGTGCACTGCCACCATTGCAGAACATCGCGGATGTGGATTATCTCGCGGACAGCTTCGGAGTGGACATCTATCTATCTATCTATCTATCTATCTATCTATCTATCTATCTATCTATCTATCTATCTATCTATCTATCTATCTATCTATCTATCTATCTATCTATCTATCTATCTATCTATCTATCTATCTATCTATCTATCTATCTATCTATCTATCTATCTATATATCTATCTATCTATCTATCTAATCTTCCCCAGTGGAAGAAGAACAAAACTTTGTCAGGGAAAGGGGAACACGCCGCAATATTTAGGCAGGGGTGCGCCTGTGTTACCCGCGCATGCCTGCAGAGATGTACTATATACATGTTATGCATGCATTGCAGCATGCACAGTTGACGCGTGGCTTGCGCAGTTACGACTACGACGACGATGATTGTGGCACTGGTGGTAGGCTATCCAAAGTCATTGATAGTGGGCTCTCTGTAACTCGAAGATTTGTTTTCGAAGAAAGGTTCTTACGCTGTAGAGATGGTTCGTAAGAGCAGACGCCAACCATTCATGATGTCGAGCGTGTTGTTCGCGAAGGCAGTCGACCAATAATCGCGAACCACACTTGCGAGCGGAAGGCTGGGTGTGGTGTGTGCGAGGAATGTTGGCGAAGTGTGGTCTTGTGCGTGTGTACGTGTGCAACAAATGAAAGAAGGGAATCTTGAGGGCTCGTTTCTTTGTTTGATTCAACCTTGGTGAAAACCAACAGATAATGAAACCAAGGAGGGCATAGGGGACGTTAATTGTGCTGCTTTAGGTGTATTGTCGTGATTGTGACATAGATGCGAAGAAAATAAAGTGGACGAAAAGACAACTTGCCGGCGGCATGGACCGAACCTTCAACCTTTGGATTACGCGCCCGATGCACTTATTAATTATGCTACGGCGCCGGCTTCATTATCTGTTGGTTTTCGTTAAGGTTGTAGGTCTGCAACAGTTGCGCAATGGCAGTGAAAAGAGCGCAAGTATGTCGCTCAACTGAAAAAGGCTCGCGCATTATCTTGAAGTTCATTTGTTGTCTTGAATAATCCTGTACTTGCGTATTCCCCTGAACATATCTTGCTTATGTGCTTCCTTTGCCTGCCTCTTCCTTTATTTATTTTCCTGCGCAGTCGCAGGCCAGTGTTCAGCCACAAAAGGAGCGGCGTGTGATCTGCATTCTTCTCAGACCGCATGAGCAGCAAAGAAAACGGTGCTCTACGCAGCTGCCGCAGTGCTGTGTATCATCCCATATACTGAAAGAGCTCCGTATATAGTATTCCAGCGTGACACTGCTCCGGTCTTGTTTCGTTTCGTCTTTGTTTACGACGACGGCATGCACGTGCCGTGGGCGGGACATCTGTCACTTCGAAGATGTATGCGTCGAGTGCTCCTTGTTGACGTGTCTAGTTTTACACGCATACGTAATGATAAAAGGCTGCGGAGTGAGCGTGAGGTCTGTTGGCGGAAATCATAACTAGCAGGCCCTCTTAACGATCTGTGAGTCAATAATTTCTGGGGCTTTACGGGCTAAAACCACGATATACGATCATGAGGCACGTCGCAGTGGAGTGCTCCGGAAATTTCGATCACCTACTGGGGTTCTTTAACGGGCACCTAAATGCAAGTGCACGGGCCTCTATAGCATGTCGCCTCCATCGAAATGCGACCGCCGCGGCCGGGATCGAACTCACGACCTTCGTGTCAGCGGTCGGATGCCATAACCACTGTGCCACATAGTATTCCAGCGTGACACTGCTCCGGTCTTGTTTCGTTTCGTCTTTGTTTACGACGACGGCATGCACGTGCCGTGGGCGGGACATCTGTCACTTCGAAGATGTATGCGTCGAGTGCTCCTTGTTGACGTGTCTAGTTTTACACGCATACGTAATGATAAAAGGCTGCGGAGTGAGCGTGAGGTCTGTTGGCGGAAATCATAACTAGCAGGCCCTCTTAACGATCTGTGAGTCAATAATTTCTGGGGCTTTACGGGCTAAAACCACGATATACGATCATGAGGCACGTCGCAGTGGAGTGCTCCGGAAATTTCGATCACCTACTGGGGTTCTTTAACGGGCACCTAAATGCAAGTGCACGGGCCTCTATAGCATGTCGCCTCCATCGAAATGCGACCGCCGCGGCCGGGATCGAACTCACGACCTTCGTGTCAGCGGTCGGATGCCATAACCACTGTGCCACCGTGGCGGCTATGAGTCAATGCTTTGGAGTATATACGTATGTACAGTACGGTCCGCTGTTAAAGGGAACACTCCAATCAGCACCTTTCATTTTGCTGGCCCTCTAACAGCAAGCGGAGAGGGAAACATCGTTCGTGCACTGCACTAGTCTGTCATGAAGAGGCAAAACTATCAACCACCAGTAGTCTTACGCAAATCTAAGCCACTATGTTTTTTCAAGAGAGCGAAATCCAAACATGCCCTGCACGCAAGTGTTCCCTTTAACAATGGACTTGTCTGTACATTCCGCGGATAGGTTCAGTCGCTGTTTCCCGCTCGGCTGCGCGGTCAGCTCTTCTCCATCTCGCTCTCCCTTGCTCACGATCATGGACTTGGCCGATGTAGAGCACGGACTTGTTCATCGCTCGCCATATATATATATATATCTTTTTTAAAGTAGCACGTTTAATATCTTTTGGACGTCACTCTTTCCGGAGTGACGTGTGAGGCGCGACTCTCCAAAAGAAAGGTAATGCGTCACTTTAAAGAGAGCTATATAAAAACATTTTTTTTCTTTTTTTTTAACTGCTTCAACGCAGAGAGAGAGAGCAACACTTGATCGCACGGGTCGCACGATCTAGTGTTTCGAGGAGGACCGCAAAACAGGCAGCTATGGGATCTCGTCTCGCTCCCTGTCGAATTTGAAGTCATGAATAAATAGTAGCGCTTTCTGTGCGTAAGGAAAGCGACGGGAGAATGGAAGTCGTTGCCACTTGCCGGTAATACGATGACTGCAAGGCTCAGAATTATAAGCAAAGAAAATTCAGTGGCGATTTTGAAATAAATGTCATATGAATTCATGAGCGTTGCATTTGATTACAACAAATTACCCTCGAGTATCAACACTAAATAAGAGTTATCTAACGTTAGCCAGCGATGCTATTATGCCAGCAAATACGGTAGGTTTGAAAAAGCAGGCTTCACTGAGGGACACTAAGTGAAGCAATAAATTAGTTTAGGCTGATAATGTATACTCTGAAAATTCTAGCGTCGTTAATTTTACCGTCTTAGGTTTATTAATAGATGAGAAAGTCAATGTCAGAAGTTTAACTTTTAAATTTGCCGGCGATATCTCCTATGGTGATGTAGTTTCTCTCATAAAATGTGTTTAGACAGTCTATAGACTGTTTAAACACATTTTTGTAAGGGTTGGTCACATTGGCTCAACGAAATTCCACTGAATCTTGGTATGTTGTCTCTGGCTCCCTCAGAAAACAAAGTACTTCCTTTTTACCGATTAGGAACTACGTAGGCCCTAGTAAACGTCGTCAATATCTACGACGTCACGGTAACTGGTCCGGGAACTCGAAGCCCGGGTCGCCGCTTGCATTTTCTCGCTTACCAAGCGTCTCCTCGCAGCAAGTGTAGTGTTTTTTGTTTTGTTTTTATCGTGAAAGAGTAGTTTACCAATATCAGAAAGACCGTTTTTCTCTTTTAGTGTCCCTTTCCGACAAACTCGCACACTTATTTTTCCTTTCCTTTTAAAATTTTTCCTTCTCATAATCGTAATGCATTAAAGAGAGAGAGAGCGAGAGGAACGAGTGAACGTGTCCTTTCTCGTCACCCCTGCAGCGTTCTACTTTTCCAGCTTCTTCCCCCGTCCTTGGACAATGAACGCGAACTGGGCGACACGTTGGCGCCGCGGGTTTTGTGCCGAGATCCACCCCATCGCGGTCGTGTCGCATATGTCCGGGAACTCGCGTGCGTTGTTCGCTCAAAGTGATAAGCCGATGGCGTGATGGGGAGGAGGCATCCACCCAGCACCTGGCGACGACGACGCGATGGCGGCTTCTCCCGCGGGAGAGTCTGAATGGCCTCGCCGTGACACGGCTGCCGGAGCGAGGCCGTTGAATGTGCATGGGCACGGACAGAGGGGCGCCAGCGCTTCCTGGATTTTCGCAACGACCGGCCTCACGCACCACCTGTCCTGATGTCTCCACGTCGGCCTTTCTTTCGTCAGTAGCGTTTTGTCCGGACGCATATCTATCTATCTATCTATCTATCTATCTATCTATCTATCTATCTATCTATCTATCTATCTATCTATCTATCTATCTATCTATCTATCTATCTATCTATCTATCTATCTATCTATCTATCTATCTATCTATCTATCTATCTATCTATCTATCTATCTATCAGTAGCGTACGCGTGGGTACTCGATGAGTGATTCAGTGGTTCCGCAGTTGCCAAGTAGCTTTTCTGACAGTCGATGGCAGTCGTGAAAACATATGCCAGCCATAAGCTGACACATGTTGCCAGCTGTACTCATCGATGCAGAACACATGTGTTCAGTCAGTATGACTTGAATTCAGTCAGTATACTCAAAGCGAACCTTCCCCTCAAAAGGGTCCTTAACCACCCACCGGGCTTGAAGAGAAAACACATCCTGCGGGAAGCAGACACTGCTATGAACAGCTCAGCCAAATCTTGCAGTCGTGCGCAGCATGTAGTGTTTAGAAAGCGGAGCGCGAAGTTGCCATTTTCTCAGACGCCCTCTTTTCATACAGTGGCATGTGATCACTCTCTTCGGAGCTGCCGGCGCGCGCTGTTTAACGTCCAACAAGAGATATCATGCTATTGGTCAATAGTCGACATAAATTAAGAGCGGCGCGTCTGGATCCTATGCGCTTCTTCTCACCCCATTCACTCCCCCACTACCCACCCATACACATACTTAAAGGGGCCATAATACCCCATTTTCGAGCATAACCTGTGTTATGTGGTTTAATCCTTGCGCTTTCACAAACAAGCTGGCGAAATTTTAGCGCATATGGTCGAGCCCTTAATTTACAATTGAATGTTGTGTTAAACATGCGAGCGGCCTGATAATCCGCCAACACTGGCGCAATCGCGAGCCGTGACGTAAAACCAGGATGTCGGAACGAAATGTTTTTCGTTTCAAAAAGAAAACGTTCCGTAACGGTTCGTAACGGTTTTTTTTTTCTTTGTATAAAAAAAGAAAGTATGAAAAAGGTGAGGCAATCGTTAAAAAAAACATTGGATTTGTGATGTAGTTGCTTGCCCTCCTTTTAAGAAAGTGGGACAAGGGTAAAACACGTTCTTCAGAGGTGCGGAAGTAACTGTACCACGTATTCCTACCAACTAGCGCAAACCAGTATTCATTTCAAAGTCATAGTAGTTATTTTCTCACAAGACAAATACGAATTTTTTTGCTTGGCTTAATTCTTTGTGTCAAGGGAGTGAGCACGATCTCAGAAGCAGCACGATCATTGAGTGTACTCTCTGATGTGCGAGACCGCTGTTCTGATAAAAAGATCGCCAGGCCTGCGTGAAACACGCAGCAAGTCACAGCAAATGCTAGAAGAGCGGACTTTGTAGAGCCCGTTGTTATCTCTTGGGGCAACTAATACAAGTAAACATGCAACGTACCACCTACGTCATAAATCGTCGCAATTTTAGGGGCGAAGCTCCTTAAGGCGGCACCCGTTCGTCCCTCGTAGTCGTAGTCGTAGTGCGTAACCAGTCTTACGCTTTGGCCTCCAAGGTGGTGCCGGTGGGAGATTTCTCCTGTGCGTTGTTGAACAATAAAAAATTCGCAGCGGTAGCTAAAAGCCGACTTCTTCTGTCTCTCATTCCCATTAGCAGCCATTCTTTACCTCCAAGGTAGTGCCTGGTGAGATTTCTCCTGTGCGTGATTAAACAATAAAAATTTTGTTCAAAACGCCGTTGATTGATGAAATAAACCAACGAAAGACGCCAGATGTTTTGTAAACGCAAAACGGAAGAACGCCAGATGTTTCGAAAGCAAAACGAAAAGACGCCAGCGGCTTAACGAAAGACGCCAGATGTTTTCTAAAGCAATGGTTTTCTAAACAATGAAAATTCACAGCGTACATGTAAAATTAAAGTGAGCTGCAAGTCGTCATAACTCATCGAACCTTTAGTATAAACGCGCCCGATCTCACGTCGGTGATGATGTACTGGGCAGAATTCACGGAAGATTCACGGTTTACCGATGAACTTCCGCAGCTTCGCCCACTCATCATCATTCACTCCGTGGATATGCTGTGATTTTTTTCTGAAGTAGCGAAGTTCCCACTATGCCATTTTTCTTCATTCTTCGGAGAACCGCGGTACCCGCTACACATCTGTAAGGCATTATCTGCACTTTGTGCTGTGGCTGATGATGATGAAGAATTATGGCTGAGCACTTTGCAGTGGGTGGGAAGGAGTGTTGCGGAATGGGCGCCTCCATTCCATTCCAATTCCATTCCGGGGAATCAGAACTTGCCGCAATTCCATTCCTTTCAATTCCTCGGAATGAAAAAAACTTAGCCCATTGGCACTCAGGGAATGGCCTGGCAGTCCGATTCCATTCCTGTAATTCCTCAACGTAGGAAAGGCATTTTAATAATTTTATCGGGTTAAGAATGAACGCCCCCTAAAGCTGATGTCATCAAATGCATTAAGAACTGCAAAAGTACGCAAAACACGTTGCCAAGGTCGAGGAATAGTAGCTTGGTGACATATGTGGTGCAGTACAACCACCCTACTAATTCCCATAGGGGCAGTTCTCCCGCTACCGATAGTATTTGCGTGGTCGACATGTTTGAACGAATGGTGGTGTTTCAATATTGTTTAAGCTTAAATCTGTTAATGCTAAAATGACGACATAGCGTATTTTTATGTTGACAAAAGCGCCTTTGCATCGAATACGGAACACTGGGCCGCACTGCCCGTCAGCACTCACGCTTGTCAAGCGCGCCTCGCAAGCATGGATGGGGTGAGGAGAACTTTCTGTGTTCGCCTGTGCGCAGGTATGCGATGTCTTCCTTGTCGCAAAGGTTATCTACGTGTGTCAGGTACTAAACTGCTCGTGAGATAGAGATCAGGCTGTGCATAGAGTATTCGCCACTTTCGGGTGGGGGTATCAACGGGAACCAACGCGCAGGGGTAATTTGTTTCTCCCTTCGGTATCTGCTGGGATAAGGCATTTGATTGTACACTAACTTATGCCTCCGTTTGTAGTAGGCGCATTGCTTATAAATGTACCGTGCTTGTAATCAGCTAAGCCATTTTAAAAATACTGCTTTAGTGTTAACTTGCGAGGCTCTGACTTATACTAACGTTTGAAGCTTGAAAAACAGCACGCATAGACGAAAACGTCCTCTATTTTCGGAAAAAGACGTAATTCCATTCCCATTCCATTCCTCCGAGCGTTGTCCCCATTCCATTCCGGGGTCGCGAAAATGTGGAATGATTCCGGAGTCATTCCAATTCAGGAGTGGTAACTCCGCAACACTGGTGGGAAGCATTAAACCACACACTCTTTGCGCTATTAGCATTGTGTGATGACTGGTTGTTATTTTACTCTTCTGCCACGCTATATTACATATGTTAACGCGATTCCTTGCCCGACATGACGCCTGTGTAGAGTATTTTTGCGATGGAGTTATAAGCACCAGCGTGACACTGGGGTGGAAGACCCGACTGCCACGCAGAGGGCCCGGATCCTAGAAATTTGTTTCTCATTTATTTTTTTCTTATACCACGCGATAGCGGTCACGTACAACGGCGGCCGCGGACAACTATATGGAGCCAAAATCGGCTGTTGTGATCTCATAACAGCTTTCGTTGTAACAAACTTCAGCGCCGACAATGCCCTCTCCACTTTGGCCTGCTTGACAGGCGCGCAAAAGTCCACTTGCGTTAACATATCTGGTTGCCACTGTTCTCGTTTTTCGCACAATTTCAACATATCTTTGCTTTGGATTTCCTGTCTGAGATACGCGCTAATACTATACCCTGAGATATACTCACATTGCATGAGCTCAGTTGTTCCGGTTTGCGAAATTTTCTCGTGAACCGAAAAACGATTGAAAAAATTTCGGTTTCACTCCGGAACGAAATAATAAATAACGTTTCCGTTACGTTTTCGTTCCGGTCAAAAATATCGTTTTTTTCGTTTTTCGTTTTCGGTTTTCGTTCCGTTCCGACACACTGCGTAAAACTGCTTGCCGCGGTGTTAGAAGCACTTTTAGCACAGTGCTGCTTGCTTTACGAGCGTCTGCATTCCGGTGAATGATTTTGTTCAGTGTTCAGCTGTGCGTGCAATCGAGCTATTTTAGCTTTCCTCGGCTTAATTGGCATTGAAATTGAACGATTTGCAATGGCCGAAACTTTGTTAGAAGACGACATGCTTGCCGGCGGTGGGCGGGCTTTATGGCTGGGCTCATTCTAGGGTTCTTTTTGCATTGAACTATTCCATTACGGTCCATTTTTACTATATTCACAGGCACAATAGCCCATCCACTTCTGTTTTAAACGCGAATGCATTTCTTAGTCGGGGCGTGTCAGGCGTCTGTCGGTGTCCGCGCGCCGGCAGGTGTTATCTCTCCGCTCTCACTCCCTCTCCCATAGCAACAGCTGCGGGCGCGCGCGCTTATCCTCGCGCCTAGCAACCGGAGCAGGTGGTGCGGGCGGAGTAGCGGAGAGTGAGTGGAGAGGAGGAGCCCACTCTGGCGTGTGAGGGCGCTCACATCGCGGGAGCTCGGCGGAGCTCCCGCATGTGTGGAGAGAGTGTAGGCTAGGGTAGGCGCAGTGCTTCGCCGCTACTTCTCTCGCCGTTCGCTCTCTCTCCTCCCTGCGCCCCACTCTCCCGTCCGCTCGCTCGCACGTATATATAAATGGAGTGAAGCGATTACTACGCCGTGTACTCTCGGCGCAAGAAATGCATTCGCATTTCCTCACGATTCCCTTCGGGGAGGTGGGGGCATTTTTTTTTCGCTGAAAACCGCTAATTGCTGGGTGACCGTGACTGCTCCTTTAATCATTACTATTCCTTCGTGCTACGGTCGTGAACAGCCGCACTTGCAGCTTCTTTACACACTCTCGTAGACACGGAGTTTCCTCTTGTGATTTTAGTGGGAAACTTCATGGTAAAGCCACACGCAATGCATGGTGCGGGGGCGAGTGAGCGCCTGCTGTTGCGTCCGGCTGTGATGTTTTAATTGGCAAGCGGCGTTGCCGCCGTCGATGTCAGACCGAGGTCGCCCCGTCGTGACCTTGAAGACGTGTTTTTGCCACCACCAGACCGGCTAAGGGCGCCCAAAGGCCAGGAGACGGCAAAAGGCAGCTGTCATGTGCGAGGGATACGAACAGTGGCCCGCATTTCAGACATGCATACGGAATGGCCAGGAGGGTAAGGAAGGGAGCGCACGCGCCTCTTGGCCTTCCTTGGCGAAGCCGTCATGCCCACTGTTGGGGTCGCGCGCGCAGCGCGACGATTTGATATCCGGGTGGCAGCGACCCTTGCGACATGGCTCTCCCGGGATGGCACGATACGCGACACGCACGAATCCTGGACACGTACGTTACAACCAAGAGTCTGCACAAGTTGTTTGTGTATACAGCCATTCCATGGAATACACCGAGCGGTATACAGTCACATTGCTCAAACGGTGGCTGCCAGTGAATATTGCTTTGAGCCCTCATAACACAACTACACACAGTATTGTATTGTTACTGCGTACAGTACGTACACTTCCTTTCACATATGTTACAACCAAGAGTCTGTACAAGTCTGTTGTTTGTTTACAACCATTCCATGGAATACTCCGTACATGGAGTCACGTTGTCTAAACTATTCTAGGGTTGCTGCCAGTGACTCATAACATAACTACACACAGTGTGTATTGTTAGTGCATGCATTTTACACTTTATACAGACAAGCGGCCAATTAAACAATGCCTCGAACTTGCCCTCCATTGTGCCTTTCCAACACTTCACCATATTTCACCATATTTCCTGTGATTGTTTACTCAGTTATTTATATGCTATGTTTTAGAGGTTTTCTGAACAGGAACAAGTGCCTCGGAATGGCTCGGTGACCTTTCGGTAGATTGAGCTATCTTCGTCAAATGCGTCTCATCGCCCTTGGCGTGTTAGCTTTCAGAGGGTTACTCATTGGCGTCACGTCGTGTGATGTTCCTGTCGGTAATTGTCATCTGTGAGACGTCACTTCGTTGTATCATAGTCCCTCAATATCTTAGTGTTGAAGGACTACAGATTATATCCAAACGTTACAGCCTCCGCAGATGCAGGAGATGGCTCAGAGAAGCTCGCAGTTGCTGTGTTGTCACGGCGCCGTAGTTGTCGCGATGGTTATGGCGGTGGTGGTGGTAGTAGTAGTAGTAGTAGTAGTAGTAGTAGTGGTAGTAGTAGTAGTAGTAGTAGTAGTAGTAGTAGTAGTAGTCGTAGTAGTAGTAGTAGTAGTAGCAGCAGCAGCAGCAGCAGCAGCAGTATACGTTCAGTAACATGTTTTTATATTTATAGGTGTGGAAACCTGCGCTCAGATGTGGAAGATTGGTGCTCAATATTGATACTCAACTAACAAAAAAGTAAGGAAAGAAAGAAAGCAAAAATAATGATCGGGATCACTATGTACACACGTGTACAGTCGAGCGCGATATGAAGGTTATCGAGCGAGCGTCGACCGGCTTGGCGTGCCAGGCACCTAGCGGCACGTTTCGGAACAGTGACAATGAAGATTACAAAATCTTTTCTCCCTCGTTGGCTGTTCCATGCTACAACAATCACCCCTGCGACGAACTCTACACCCTTTCTCGCTATTTTCAGCTTTCCATTTGTTGCGATCAAGTGTATTCTTAGTTGGCTCTTATCTCGTGCAGTGTGTCACCCCCTGGCTACACAACTGACGCATAGTAATCCCAGCAGTTCCTTATCGGAGCTTTCAGCCTTCTGATCTAGACATCTTTGAAGATACCTCTTTCTAGTCTCCTGCGTCCTATCGAAACATGCGCAAATTCTGGCAGGGGCGCTACTGCTTGTTAATAAATTGGAATAAACCTTATTATGTTTGTGGAGAACAGCAGTGCCTCGAAGCAGTGGCGTAGCCAAAAATTTTTTCGGGGGGGGGGGGGGGGGAGGGGAGCTGGCATATGTTGTGTGTGTGTGTGTGTGTGTGTGCGCGCGCGCATAAGCGTTCGAGTCGCAATTCGCTAACAGTTCGAAAGCATATGCTTAACTGTGGCTAACTATAACACAAGTTCAAAAGTAAACAAAAGCTGGCGTGCGACGAGCCAAGGAGTCGAGCAGTCTGCAAGAGTCCAGTAGGGGGCCGCGGCTGTTGTTGCAAGCCGATGGTTTAAGACTAATGAACCACGATTCGAGTAGTTCTCCTTTGCCCCACTTTCGTTCCCGAGCCAACGTCGTCGCATAGTTTGAGTCGAAGCTATGTCCTGTGCAGGGGTGTGCATGGGTGCATATGTGGCGAGAAGTCTACGTCATTTTGTTAATAATTGTTTTGTTAAATTGGAGTAAACCTTTTACAATAATGAATTCACCCGTACTTTAGAACATTTTTGCATCCAAAGATATGTGTTCATCCTGCACCATGGAAACGGAGTGCTTTCTTCGTTCCCAGCCAGCGCGGCACACGGCCATTTCATCGTTTTATAGCCCTGACACAAGGACACTCTAAAGCCCTTTACGAGAGGGGACATCTTCCGGAAAGTCCTTAATGTGCAGGGACACTGTTACAAGTTGCCACTCTAGCATCGCCAGCGCGAAGTCGGCAGGTTAGGTCGTTCTGTACGCAAGCAAACACAGCGAAGAGATCAGAGACGTGTTGGGAAAAAAAAGAACAACTTTAATCAAGCGGTATCGAAGCTCAATGAATTTCAGCAGTACAACACTTAAAGCAAACTAACATACGTATTTGTGAGCCATAAAACTCAACGTAACTAACATACGTGTAAAATCGATCGATCAGCTTACAAGAGGCAAGTATCACACAATTAATAAACATTAGTAGATATTAACGCAGGCTGTACATCTAGGTCAACAGCGGACGTTAATCTAATCAAGAGTAGCTAAAGATGTGAAGGTTCGAAAGTATAAAAAGATGAAGGCATACGTGCGATGACCGAAAGCGTTGAGTACTCGACGATCGGATGCGAGAAGTCACAGAGAGGTCTGACACGACTGCGATGTCGGCGGAGTTTCAACGTGGATCTTTCCGGGGGCTGGTGCTTGAAAGTGATCTCAAGCAAGTTGAGCTAACTTGAGATTGAAGTTCCGATGCCGACGTTGCAGATATTAATTGCGCGTATCAACTAGACGAACGGCTAAGTTTAGGTGGCCAGCCGATACAGAGCCACACTAAAAGCTTTCACAAGGGATATTTGCTGATTTGCTTCTACACCATGTTAGACAAGCAACTAGACTGATTAGCAGGGCGATATCCCTTCGTGTCCCCCGCTTCTCTTACTGGGGGAAAAGAGACGTCGGTCCAATCATGCGCGTTTTATTGTTACCAACTCGACCCTAAGCGTATATTGACCATGCCCCTTTTTAATTATGGGGGGTACTCAAATGAGCGAGAGTGACAACCTGTTAAGGCGATCGCGTACGGCTTGCCCACCTGCACTTTTCACCTTGAGAATGGTCCACTTCCTTGGCTCTCAGCCGGTGCGTCTTGCAGTCTATGCCTGGTTCGGGATACATCGCGGCCTTCAACGACCCTGCCGTCGTTGCCGGTACAGGCACAATTGATCAAATGTCAGTGGCGAACGTTCGAAGAAGAATATCCCTTCGGCTCTAAAGACAACCTCTTCATGGTCAAGCGGTGCCGCCGGTCAGCGGGGCAGCGCGGCGTCCGTTAATCGGCGTGGCGCCGAGTCGCAGAAATGGCAATCCGTGACAGACACAAGACTTTTCTGCAAAGGGTCCTTCAGAGCAACGAAATGGGCTTACTGTTCTGTTCTGTTCTAACTGTTTTGCTGTGGAGAGGTTGAGGTCCATATTGCCTCGGCTACTCCATATTGTCACGTGGTCGTGACGTCGACGAAGACAGCAGTCGGCGTTTGTAGGATGAAACTGTTTATTTGGCCGAACTTGTGGCCGGAAAATGAGAACTATAACTACAGCAATGCACGCTGTACAATGATAGCGGCGAACAGGGCGTCGTCCGTCGATCAACTGACAAGCGCTCACGCGCGTCGGCTTTTATACAGGCGCTATCGAACTTTCCAGCAATATCGCTGGTGGCGGCGTAATCTCTAGACAAAGCTGGAACATTCGCGTGCGGGGCGCAATCTTAACAAGCCGATCTACTACAATCGCGATGCTTCTAGAACACTACTTCGCGGACAGCGTCGAGCGTTGATAACCGTCTCTGCCGGTCAAACCCGAATACATCAAAACAAGACAAGAAGTGGGCGTGGCAATGCCCCCCTCTGAAAAAGCATCGTCCCGATGCTTGTGAAAGAACATAGAAAAGAAAAAAAAACAAGTGTATACACAAATAAATACAATAACAAAGGAAAAAAAAATAGAGTCCCCAGGCTCGCTAACGCGCGAAAAACGGCTTAAGGCGCACGACATGGACGACTTCAGGTCGCGCACGGCGCCGCTGAGAGTTCGTAATGCCGTCTGGGACAACCTCATAGTCGAGTGTGCCTAGGCGTCGAAGTACCCTGTACGGTCCGAAGTATCGTCGAAGAAGCTTCTCACTAAGTCCTCGTCGGCGTATTGGCGTCCATACCCATACACGGTCACCGGGTTGGTATTCCATGTGGCGTCGTCGAAGGTTGTAGCGGCGACTGTCAGTCGTCTGCTGGTTCTTGATCCGTAGGCGGGCGAGCTGTCGTGCTTCTTCGGCGCGCTGTAGGTACGTACGTGGTCACGTCGATGTTATCCTCGTCGGTCACGTTTGGTAGCATGGCGTCGAGCGTCGTTGCCGGGCTCCGTCCGTAGACCAACTTGTATGGCGTCATCTGCGTCGTTTCCTGTACGGCCGTGTTGTACGCGAAGGTCACGTACGGAAGGATGGCGTCCCACGTCTTGTGTTCGACGTCGACGTACATGGCCAGCATGTCGGCGATGGTCTTATTTAGACGCTCGGTGAGGCCGTTGGTCTGTGGGTGGTACGCGGTGGTGCGGCGGTGGCTTGTGTGGCTGTATTCAAAGATCGCCTGAGTCAGGTCAGCCGTGAACGCCGTACCTCTGTCGGTGATGAGAACCTCCGGGGCGCCGTGTCGAAGGACGATGTTCTCAACGAAGAACTTGGCTACCTCAGCGGCACTGCCTTTGGGCAGGGCTTTTGTTTCGGCGTAGCGGGTGAGGTAGTCGGTAGCCACGACGATCCATTTATTTCCGCAAGTCGACGTTGGGAACGGCCCCAGGAGGTCCATCCCGATCTGCTGGAATGGTCGCCGAGGAGGCTCGATCGGCTGAAGGAAGCCTGCTGGTCTTGTGGGCGGTGTCTTCCGTCGCTGACAGTCTCGGCACGTCCTTACGTAGCGAGTGACGTCGGCGGCAAGGCGCGGCCAGTAGTACTTTTCTTGTACTCGTGCGAGCGTTCGGGAAAGTCCGAGGTGTCCAGCCGTTGGGTCGTCGTGCAGGGCATGCAAAATTTCTGGTCGCAGTCCCGAAGGTACAACGATAAGGTAGCTGGCTCGGGCCGGAGTGAAGTTCTTCTTTACGAGGACGTTGTTTTTCAAGGAAAATGATGCCAATCCTCGCCTGAATACTTTTGGGACAACGACGGTCCTGCCCTCCAGGTATTCCACTAGACCCTTGAGTTCCGGGTCGGCTCGCTGTCGTTCGGCGAAGTCTTCGGTACTTATGGCTCCCAAGAAGCTGTCATCATCCTGGTCGTCGGGCGTTGGTGGGTCGACGGGGGCACGAGACAAGCAGTCGGCGTCGGAGTGTTTCCTTCCGGACTTGTAGACGACAGTAATGTCGAATTCTTGAAGTCTTAGGCTCCACCGTGTGAGGCGACCTGAAGGGTCCTTCAAGTTAGCTAGCCAACACAAGGCGTGATGGTCGCTCACAACTTTGAAGGGCCTGCCGTAGAGGTAGGGGCGAAACTTTGACGTAGCCCAGATGATGGCGAGGCACTCCTTTTCTGTTGTGGAATAGTTGACCTCTGCTTTAGACAGCGACCGGCTAGCATAACTGATAACCCTTTCCAGTCCGCCCGTCCGCTGCACAAGGACGGCGCCGAGTCCTATGCTGCTTGCATCGGTGTGAATCTCCGTATCGGCGTATTCGTCGAAATGCGCAAGTATCGGAGGTCTCTGCAGGCGTCGTTTAAGTTCATGAAATGCTTCGACTTGCGCTGTTTGCCACCTGAATTCGACGTCGGTCTTCGTGAGCTGCGTTAGTGGCTCGGCGATCCGTGAAAAGTCTTTGACAAAGCGTCTGTAATAGGCGCACAAGCCGAGAAATCGGCGCACGGCCTTCTTGTCGGTGGGTGGCGGGAAAGCGGCGATGGCAGCTGTTTTCTGCGGGTCTGGGAGCACTCCAGTCTTGCTGATCACGTGACCCAAAAACAAGAGCTCCTCGTACGCGAAGCGGCACTTTTCTGGCTTCAGGGTGAGCCCGGAGTTCTTGATTGCTTGAAGTACGGATTGAAGTCGCTGGAGGTGTTCGTCGAAGTTCGAGGAATACACAACGACGTCGTCCAAGTAAACAAGACAAGTCTGCCACTTCAAGCCAGCTAACACAGTATCCATGACTCGTTGGAAAGTCGCAGGCGCCGAGCAAAGACCGAAAGGCATGACCTTGAACTCGAAGAGGCCGTCCGGTGTTATAAAGGCGGTCTTTTCTCGGTCTCTCTCGTCGACTTCAATTTGCCAGTAGCCGGTCTTGAGGTCCATCGACGAAAAGTAATTCGCGTTGTGGAGTCGATCCAGGGTGTCGTCTATCCGTGGGAGAGGGTACACGTCCTTCTTTGTGATTTTGTTCAGGCGACGATAATCGACGCAGAAACGTAGGGTCCCATCCTTCTTCTTCACTAACACCACGGGAGACGCCCACGGGCTGTTGGACGGCTGGATGATATCGTCGCGTAGCATTTCATCGACTTGTTTCTTAACGGCCTCCCGTTCCCGCGTCGAAACCCGGTAGGGACTCTGACGGAGTGGTCGAGCATTTTCTTCTGTTATGATGCGGTGCTTAGCAAGGGGCGTTTGTCGGACCCGCGATGACGACGAGAAACAGTCCCTGTATTCCTGCAGAAGGCGTCGGAGCTGTTGCTGTTGGCGAGCGGAAAGACTTGGGTTTACGTCGAAGGGTGGCTCAGGGATCGTCGTCGTAGCTTCGTCAGAATCTGAAAAGGCAAACGCATCGCTGACGGCCAAGATTTCTTCGATGTATGCAATCGTCGTGCCCCTGCTCAGGTGTCTGTATTCCTGGCTGAAGTTCGTTAGCATCACGCTTCCTTTTCCTTCATGCAACCGAGCAATGCCCCTTGCGACGCAAATGTCACGGTCTAGCAGCAAACGCTGATCGCTCTCGATGACACCTTCGATGTCTTCAGCTTTTTCGGTGCCGACGAAAATAATGACGCTGGAACGCGGCGGAATGGTCACCTGCTCTTCTATCACATTCAATGCATGGTTCCCTGGCGTCGCGTGGGGCGGGAGCGCTTTATCTGGGGTTAGTGTTATCGACTCGGACCTCAGGTCGATGACGGCGCCGTGTTCACTTAGGAAGTCTATTCCAAGTATTGCATCCCTGGAGCAGTTTTGTAGGATTACAAAGCTCGCAGGATAAGTCCGGTTATTGATGGTGACTCTCGCCGTGCAAACACCAATCGGCGTTATCAGATGGCCTCCAGCGGTGCGGATTTCGGGGCCTTCCCAAGCGGTCTTAACTTTCTTCAACTTCGTGGCGAAGAGCCCACTGATGACGCAATAGTCGGCTCCAGTATCGATGAGAGCGGTGACGTTGTGGCCGTCGATGAGAACGTCGAGGTCGCTAGTTCGTCGTCTTGCGTTGCGGTTGGGTCTCGGCGTCGGGTCACGGCTGTGTCGGTTTGTTCCGCTGCTTCCATGTTGCGTCGTCGGGTCTTCTTTGGTCCGCAAGATCTCGTCGTCAGGGGTCTGTCTGGTTCGCGTCGTGTTCTGAAGGTTTCGTCGCGACGTCGTCGTCGTCGGCGGAGGATCTTCGGTAGTTCGTCGTACAGCAACCGCACCTCCATCGGTTGCTGCCCTTAGTTTTCCGGATACGGGCTAGGCGACCGGCCCCGGTTTGGGCCAGTGTACGGCCGGCGGTGCGGTGACATGTAGCGGCCGGGCGACGGCGAGCGTGAAGGACGTCGTTCTTGCCACTGCGTTCCGGTTAGGTAGTCGTCGATGTCGCGAGGCCGTTCGCCTGGCTGCGGTCGCGGCGCGTTGATGGCGAATCCTCGTAGTCCCATCTGTCGGTACTGGCAGCGGCGGTACGTGTGGCCGGCCTCCCCGCAATGGTAGCAGAGCGGGCGGTTGTCAGGGGCGCGCCATACATCGGTCTTCCTCGGGGTGTAGCGCTGGCCGACAGGTGGGCGGTAGGGCGTCGGTGGCGGCGGCGGCGTATGGCCGACAGGTGGACGGTAGGGCATCGGTGGCGGCGGCGGCGTCTGGCGACGGTACCGCGGCGGTGTATCGTCTTGGCGTGGGCGTGGAGGAGGAGCATGACGGCGGGCTGCAGCAGCATAGCTCATAGCTTGCGGCTGCGGCTCTGCTAGCTGAGGCGCACCGAGTGAATGCTGGATCTCCTGGCGCACGAGGTCGGCGATGGAATCTACTTGAGGTTGCGACGAAGGTAGAAGTTTTCGCAGCTCCTCTTGCACGATTGCTCGAATCGTCTCACGCAGGTCGGCGGATCCTAGCGCTTGAACGTCGGCGTAGCTTGTGGTCGAGAGGCTGCGGTTGTATTGCCGTGTTCGCATCTCAAGCGTTTTCTCGATTGTTGTTGCTTCGGAGACAAATTCTTGGACGGTATTCGGCGGATTCCTCATAAGGCCAGCGAAGAGCTGTTCCTTTACTCCTCGCATGAGGAAACGAACCTTCTTTTCTTCAGGCATGTTGGGGTCAGCGTGGCGGAACAGCCGGGTCATTTCTTCCGCGAAGATGCTCACGTTTTCGTTCGGGAGCTGAACCCGTGTCTCCAGCAAGGATGCGGCCCTTTCCTTTCGAACGACGCTCGTGAACGTATCCAAAAAAGCACTACGAAAGAGATCCCAGGTTCGAAGCGTGGACTCCCGGTTCTCGAGCCATGTCCTTGCTGCTTCTTCCAGGTAGAAGTACACGTGGCGCAGCTTGTCGTCGGCGTTCCAGTTGTTAAATGTTGCGACCCTTTCGAACGTCTCCAGCCAGGTTTCGGGGTCTTCACATGGCGAACCACGAAATGTCGGCGGCTCCCTCGGCGGCTGCATCACTATCGCGGCAGGGTTCGCTGCGGCCGTCATCGTGCCTGTTGTTCTTGTCGCCGTGGCTTTTGGCTTATCCGGTAGGAGTCCGTATTGGGGGGGTAGTCCTTTCTGCCGGCGGCTGGTTCGAGGATCCGGGTTGTCCTTAGAGTCGTCTTCTTCGCGGCTTGGGCTTGGGTCAGCGCTCCGCGGTGGCGTCCGGATCATGAAGCAGCACCTCCACCAGATGTCACGTGGTCGTGACGTCGACGAAGACAGCAGTCGGCGTTTGTAGGATGAAACTGTTTATTTGGCCGAACTTGTGGCCGGAAAATGAGAACTAGAACTACAGCAATGCACGCTGTACAATGATAGCGGCGAACAGGGCGTCGTCCGTCGATCAACTGACAAGCGCTCACGCGCGTCGGCTTTTATACAGGCGCTATCGAACTTTCCAGCAATATCGCTGGTGGCGGCGTAATCTCTAGACAAAGCTGGAACATTCGCGTGCGGGGCGCAATCTTAACAAGCCGATCTACTACAATCGCGATGCTTCTAGAACACTACTTCGCGGACAGCGTCGAGCGTTGATAACCGTCTCTGCCGGTCAAACCCGAATACATCAAAACAAGACAAGAAGTGGGCGTGGCAATATCACGAAGTTATGCAGCGAAAAAAAAAGAATAATACTAAACGATACCTAAACATGAACAATCCGCACACTGAAATCACTTCAAATATCATACCAAGACTGTGATGTACTGTACTTTTCGCCCGAAAGACGAAGAAGACTGCCGAAAACGACTCCCCGCTCTCCGTACAGGGGCAAGAGAACGAAACGTCCCTGGACAGCTGTCAAAGATGACCACCCCCTTTTCGGGTCCCCCGCTAGCACAATATAATCCTTTCAGTTCAAGACGTCCCCGCCGCAACGGTGTATTCACAACAATTACTCATTCGCGGTAGCACGGCATCACTGTGGGAGGGCGGAGCCCGTTAATGAGCGTGTCTCTGCGTCGCAAAATGGCAATCCATGGCACTACGCCTCTGTTGGCAGGGTATTTCTCTGACGGTCATGCGCTGCGCAGCCAGCATGGCAGCCAGTTACAGGAACGCCATGAGCGCAGCGAGGACAGCCAGCCCAAATCATCAATGTTCGCACCGAAGTGGCTTTTCGACTGTGGAAAAGAATTCTAGAAAAAATCCAGATTTTTTACGGCACAGGCGGCTGTTTTGGTCGGCGCGACATGACAGTTATCATTGCGATTGTGAGGCACGTTGTATAGTACCCCGGAATAAGTGTGACCATCCGGGCTTCTCGAACGCGCACCTAAATCTAAATGTTCCTGCAGTTCGGCCCTTTCGTAACACGACCGTCGCGCTCAAAAATCGAATCCCCCGCGTCCGGGACTTCGCAGCGCGCTACAATTAGCTGATAAGCTACCACGGCGAATAAAATACAATTAAAAAGAAAACGCACAGTAAAAGACGTGAATCGTGAACAATTAGCCCTGACCTTATAATTTCTCGTGTCCTCTTGATCAGCTCCATTCACGCAGAGGCATATCTTCAATTTAATAGCGTCAAAAAGAGAGTAAAGAAAATTTCGTCCATTTACGCAGCCTCTCTCTCTCTCTCTCCTTCCAGCTTCATCAACGACATATAGCTGCATCTTAATAGTCCCCCGTCCTATTTAATTGTAGGAAATGCAGGCGCTGCGTAGAGTGGCGAATTGCTCAAGCGTTCAGACTTCACTGTTATTCGCTTCAAATGTGGCTGCGGGTGAGCATTACGAACGGCTGTCACGCTGCCGGGGCGTGCATTCGCTGGCGCCACGGTGTGAGAAAAACAGTATTCTTACACTGTGGCTGGTGCCGACTGTGTAGAATATGCACTGGTGACAGACAGGGTCGTAGGCAGAAATTTTTTTCGGAGGGGAGGGGGGGGGGGCACCTCCTTGATCAGAAGTGCGGGCCGGACAAGCAGATGTGGTCGAGTGTCATTTTGGGCTCTGTATGCCACGGCAAAACAATATTTCGTGGGGGGGGGGCACGGGCCCGGTGTGACCCCCCCCCCCTGGCTACGCCACTGCATGGTGACAGACACTGTCTACAGTCAAGAATACCCGCCGCGGTGGTTTAGTGGTTATGGTGCTCGACTGCTCACCCGAAGGTCGCGGGATCGAATCCGTTTCGATGAACTTAGATTTAGGCGCACGTTAAAGAACCCCAGGTGGTCGAAATTTCCGGAGCCCTCCACTACGGCGGCCCTCATAATCATATCGTTGTTTTGGGACGTAAAATTCCAACAATTATTATTATTACTACAGTCAAGACTGGAAAACTGGAAGGCGAACGACGTCATTCCGTGTGGGAGAAAGGAAAACAGCGAGACAAAGATGCGTCACCACCTGCTGCGGGCAGTCGAAGGTTGCGCCATATGCCGCGCGGAAAGATCTTGGAAGTTAAAAAAAAAAAAATTGAAAGAAAAGGGTTGTACGCAAGTGAACGTTCTGCCACGTTTGACAGCGTGACCAGTGCGCTAGCTGGCACGACATTTAGAAATTTTATTTTTATATGATAATGAATGTCATCGACCTCGGAAGTTAAAGAAAAGGAACAAAAAAAAAAAGACATGGCTGATCCCTCCGTCAGGAATCGGAATAACACGAAAGTGAAACGTGCCTTCACAGAAGTAGTTTATTGTTAATTTTGCATTGATATATGAGAGCTTGTAGAATGTGTACTGGTGTTTGGCAGCTATAGACAGTTCGACGTGGATTCACCTACGTTGACGCCTAGCGGCACATCTCCATCCGCACGACTAACGCCTATGATCATGATAACCCTTGTGGTTGCTGAAGTCGTTGACATATACGCGGACACAGCCATCCCGCGCAAAGATGACACCAACAAGCACATAATAAACACTGGTACTCGATATGCACTCCTTCAAAGCGTCGTCAAATGAGGAGAGAAACGGCAGTGTGTGCGCTCCCCAGTAATAGGGTGGTAACCTTCGCCTGTGCTCATGCATATGCCACACTGCGCTTCAGGAATACGGGAGGCAGAGGTTCGTATATATATATATATATATATATATATATATATATATATATATATATATATATATATATATATATATATATGTTGAGCCGTGAACGCGAAGGCATTCCATGGCGGGTGTCTCGCTCCACCAAGGCGCGACATCCGCCCGTGGATACCGTTGCCTTTCTTCGGTGCTAATTGCAGCAGTTCTTTTAGGCGGTGCTATCGCACACGAAGCAATAGGCGGCGGAGAAACACCGTTGGTGCCTGTGGAAGCTGCACTACTCCGACAACGAGGCGTCACACGCTAACACGAAGCGAAAGGCGAAGAACGTAACTGCGTCTAGGGCACCTCCTCGGGGCTAGCGCAGCCAGCGTTCCTCGCTGGACTCTATACACTGTAAGCAAAAAAAAAAAAGCCTAGATGGGAGTAAATGGACTTGTCCTCTAGCGCACGCCCCGATATACTCCGTCCAGGGGAGTAAAAAATTTACCCCCCTTAAGGACGGAGGTTTTGGATGGACTGAGGGGAGTATTTGTTTACATCCATAGGGGAGCTTTTCCAGGTAAGTATGGGCGTAAATTTTAAATGCGAATGCATTTCTTAGTCGAGCTATGTCAGGCGCCGTGCGGCGTCGGCGATCTCTCCGCTCCACACAAACCAACCACACAAACCAACCGGCCGTTGCAAATCCTCGCTGCACTGATAATTTCGTTGTCTGTCGACAAATGCTCACACGGCGACCCACACAAGGTACTGAAGCTTCACACCGGCGTGCTAAACAGATGCCCGTACACACACGCACGCACGTCACGACCAAAAATACTTTTTAAACCTCCCATAGGGACTTTCTAACCACGTGATCTAAAACTCCGTGGGGAGTTTAACAAGGTCATGTCGTTCATAAACTCCCTCATTAAGCAAGGGGCGTTTTACGACATGTGCCGACTTCACTCCGCTACCACGGAGTAAATTATTGGGGCATGGGGGTTTTAGAGGCTCATATGCTGGAAAAGCTCCCATCTCGGCTAATTTTTGTTTACAGTGTATACTCGCTGGCATCGAGGCGCGCTAACTGCGTCTGGGTGCCTTAATGCGCGTGTTCTCACCCACCCACCGAGGCACACTAGCTGGATGGATGGATGCTATGAGCGTCCCCTTTATAACGGGGCGGTGACATGTGTGCCACCAGGCTTGACAAAAAAAAATCACAGCATATCCACGGGGTGAATGATGATGAGTGGGGCGAAGCTCCGGAGGGAGTCATCGGTAAACCGTGAAACTCTTCCGTGAAATTCGCCCAGTACATCATATAGTGTGAAACACCGTGTATATATTAAACATCGAACTTTTATTGTACTGTTGGTTTACGTGGTCCCTTCATTATCACCGCTTTGTGATCGGTGAAATGCAGGGAAAGTGTCCGCTCCCGAGCGAAAGAGAAGGCGCGCCAAGAGCGAGCGCCTTGTCTGCCTCCATCCGGCGACTCCGAGCGAAAGAGAAAGCGCGCCAAGAGCGAGCGCCTTGTCTGCCTCCATCCGGCTACTCCGAGCGAAAGAGAAAGCGCGCCAAGAGCGAGCGCCTTGTCTGCCTCCATCCGGCGACTCCGAGCGAAAGAGAAAGCGCGCCAAGAGCGAGCGCCTTGTCTGCCTCCATCCGGCTACTCCGAGCGAAAGAGAAAGAGCGCCAAGAGCGAGCGCCTTGTCTGCCTCCATCCGGCGACTCCGAGCGAAAGAGAAAGCGCGCCAAGAGCGAGCGCCTTGTCTGCCTCCATCCGGCGACTCCGAGCGAAAGAGAAAGCGCGCCAAGAGCGAGCGCCTTGTCTGCCTCCATCCGGCGACTCCGAGCGAAAGAGAAAGCGCGCCAAGAGCGAGCGCCTTGTCTGCCTCCATCCGGCGACTCCGAGCGAAAGAGAAAGCGCGCCAAGAGCGAGCGCCTTGTCTGCCTCCATCCGGCTACTCCGAGCGAAAGAGAAAGCGCGCCAAGAACGAGCGCCTTGTCTGCCGATCCATCCGGCGACTCCGAGCGAAAGAGAAAGTGCGCCAAGAGCGAGCGCCTTTTACGATCGCAGGCATCCAATGACATGCGCCATTCGCTAGAGTTACTGTATATGCTACCTTATGGGTAGCAGAGTTGCGCATAGGTCTGGATAGCAACCATGGCTATGTCGCGAAGACTCACTCCGTTTTTGCAGGCGACGCGCCTACCGGGTCACCGGTCGACATGTTTGGCGTGTCGAAGACCGGTGATTTACTTTAATGTGAATGACTAGTGTCAATCCAGTTCGCTGCAGCGGCGCCATCGAGAAATACAAACTTGGCCCCAGCGTCAGCTTCTCCGCAACGCATGGTTGCTAGCGGCGTTTGGAAGACAGATGCGCAACTCTGCTACCTAAAGGTAGCGTATGCAGTAACTCTACCATTCGCATTATACAAGCGCCATCTGTCATCTTTAAACAGCAGGGGCGTAGCCAAGGGGGGGGGGGGGAGAGTTGAAACCCCCCCCCCCGAAATTTTTCAGTTTTGCTTGCGTATATATACACACACACATACAAACGCACGCACGAACATACATAAAGTATGGTTGAACCCCCCCCCCCGAAAAAAATTTCTGGCTACGCCCCTGTTAAACAGCAACTCTGGATGGATGCTATGAGCGTCCCCTTTATAACGGGGCGGTGACAAGTGTGCCACCAGGCTCGAAAAAAAAAACCTTTACTCTTTTTTTTTTAGCGTTGGCCTAGTTCTGTGCCCTTTACGGCAGAATGTCTTTTTTTTTCCATTTTTTATTTTTGTCCTTTCTCTCTAGTTTTCTGCCACCAATACTCTAACCGTCTCTTACTTATTTCAATCGCGGGTGTGTTCAGCTTTCCATTGTCTCTAAAACCCAAGGCGTCATGTAGGCTCGTGCCCAAACGTACACCTGGGTGGATGTCTCCACATTCAGTCAGAACATGCTCCGCCGTTTCCTGATCTTCCCCGCAGCACGTGCATTGTTCTTCTTCTTTGCTGAATCTTGCTTTATAACTACCCGTTCTAAGGCAACCCGATCTCGCTTCAAACAGTAAAGCGCTTCCCATTGAATTGTCGTAAAATGCCTCCCTCCTTATTTCATTTTTGCCCTTTCGGTAGTTACTCAAAGCCGGTTTTTTCTCCATAGCTGCCATCCAGTAAATCCTCTCCACCTCTCTGACTTTTCGCTTAACGCTCTTTGTTGACATACTGCTCACACTACCAGCCGTATATTTACTAGTGAGCCTCCTAGTTCTTTTTCTCCACTGTGTGTCCACGCTCTTCCTATACAAGTAACGGGACACCTTCTCTGCCCATCTACTCTCCTTCATATTCCTTAGCCTTTCTTCGAACCTTATTTTGCTCTGAGCCTCCCTCGCCTCAAAACCTGCCCATCCCATATCGCCCTTTACAGCCTCATTTACAGCATCAATTCATTAAACTAGAGCTCTAAGAAATACATGAAACGCCATCTAGTGAGTAATTCATTAAACTAGAGCTGGCTACATACATACTGTGTGGGGAACCCTCGATAATCACCAGATCACCACCCTCGCCTATGTCAGCACCGGCGGTGACAAAGCACAGCAGCGAGGGCCACTGCGCATGCGCGCGGATGCAGACCACCTTCGTAAGCGGGCACGGCGAGCTGTCAAGGGGGAGTGGCCGGCGAACTGCCGTGAGGTGCGTGTGTTTGCGCGGCGTGCGGTCCGCTGGGGCCAAGGATAGCGGGACCGGCGCGGAAGTTGTGCTTCGAACTTGGTTGAGCTTGTTATTGTGTTTTACCCTTGTTGCCCTAGCGTTAACGTTTTATTAATAAATGGGTTTTTGAGTAACCCCGACTTCGACGAGCAGCCCCTTTCATTGGTGTGGACGGCGAACCCCACAATACATACTACAGAGGAGGGAACGACCCACACCCTAAGGAGCTTCGCCCCTAAAAATACCTTCCTTTCCTTTTCGCTTTATGTTGGCCTATTGCCTTGTCTACTTCGATCAAATCGTTCCTACCATAGAAAAAAAGACATAAATTCACAGCCGAGTTCTCTGCCCCTTTACGGCAGAATGTCCTTATTTTTCTCACTATTTATTTTTGTCATTCTCTAGTTTTCTGCCACCATTACTCTAACCGTCTCTTACTTATTTCTATCGCGGGAGTGTTCATCTTTCCATTCTTGCCAAAACCCACGGCTTCATGTAGGCTCTTGCACAAATGTACACCTGGGTGGATGTCTCCACATTCAATCAAAACATGCCTTATCTTCCTCACAGCATGTGCATTATTCTTCTTTGCTGAATCTCCCGACCTAGCTTCAAACAGTAAAGCGCTTCCCCTTGAAATGTCATAAACTGCTTCCCTCCTTATTTCGTTTTTGCCCTTTCGGTTGTTACTCAGGGCCAATTCTTTTTTTTTTTTCCCGTCGCTGTCATCTAATAAATCCTCTCCGCCTCTCTGACTTTTCGCTTAACGCCTTATTGCTTACACTGCCTGCCGTATATTTACTGGTGAGCCTCCTAGTTCTTTTTCTCCACTGTGTGTCAACGCACTTCCTATAGAAAAACCGGAACACCTTCTCTGCTCATCTACTCTCCTTCATATTCTTTAGCCTTTCTTCGAACCTTATTTTGCTCTGAGCTTCCCTTGCCTCAAAACCTGCCCATCCCATATCGCCCTTTACAGCCTCATTTGTCGTCTTCCCGTGAGCACCCAACGCGAGGCGTCCCACAGTCCTTTGATTTATATCCATTCCCGATTGCACCTCTGCCCTCATGCACACCACTGAGTTCCCAAAAGTAAGCCCCGGAACCATTACACCTTTCCACAGACCTCGAAGCACCTCGAACCTATTGTATCCCCACAACGCTCTGTGCTTCATTATTGCAGCATTCCTCTTTCCTTTTGCTGCCGAGGCTTTTTCCTGTGCCTCCATGTATCTATCACTCTCATTTACGCATACTCCAAGGTACTTGTATTCGCTTACCCTCGGTATTTCTTGGCGTTGTATTGACACCGTCTGATCACAGGGATCATTGAATACCATCAATCCACACTTCGTACCCTAAATCCTAGTCCAAGAGCTTCACCTTCCCTTCCGCATATATCCGCCAGCCGCTGTATATCATCTCGAATGTCAGCAAGTAAGAGCATATCGTCAGCATAAAATAAACCTGGAACCTTCCGCTCAATCGTCACGCCGACCTGTTTGTGGGACAGATTAAAACCGATGTTGCTACCTTCTAGCGATTTTTCTATTCTCACCATGTACAGCACGAATAACAGCGGGGACAAAGGACATCCCTGTCTCACCCCCTTGCTAATATCAACGTTCTCTTTGCTACTTATTCCTTCCTATTCCATGCAAACTGTATTTTCTCGGTATATCTCCTTCAAATGCTGTATACAGTCGTCGGCTACGCCCATTCCTTTCAATATATCCCACAAAATTTCTTAACGTTGTCATATGCCCCGGTGATGTCTAGAAAAGCCACGTACATACAAGGGCCTGTTTTCCATTTTCGATGTCTCTATACACTGAGTGAGAACAGATAGGCTATCGTCTAACCACCTGTCGACTCGAAATTCATTCTGAAGTTCTCCCATAATATCGTTATGTTCTGCACACGTTTCTATTTTTAATTTTACTGCCTGCATCGCCAGCCTGTATAGTACCGATGCAGGGGCGTAGCCAGAATTTTTTTTCGGGGGGGGGGGGGGGGGGAGGATTCAACCATACTTTATGTATGTTCATGCGTGCGTTTGTATGTGCGCGTGTATATATACGCCAGCAAAACTGAACAATTTTGGGGGGAGGTTTGAACCCCCCCCCCCCCCATCTGGCTACGCCCCTGTACCGATGTAATGGTTAGCGGTCTATACAAGTGAATGTTATCCTTTTCTCCCTTGCCTGCTCGCGTCGTTACCGAATCCCTCCCTATCGGCGCTCGTTAATGTCATGACGCAGTACTTCACTTCATCGCTCCCAGACGGCGGCACCGCCCCGCCCCGCCCCGCCCCGCCAACCAAGAGCACCGTGCGACAAAGGTTGTGGCGTTTGTGGATCCTCGTGCATGTGCGTCGGTAGCGCAGGGGTTAGAGCGCCGGGCACCTATCGTTAGAGGGCCGGGCACCTATGAGGAAGGGGCGCAAAGTCTGCCTCATGCAGTGACTTAATAGGGAGGAAAGGGGCGCTGCGATAAACGTTCGCCCCCCCCCCCCTCCCACCTCCTGAAGGGGAACCCTGCGAACGCCTATGAATGCGAGTACCATTTAGCAATGTCACAGTCATTTTATTCCTTGTGAAGCCGCGGGCCGCTAGCGAAAGCCGCGTGTTTGAGACCCCTGACCTAGAAGGACGGAGCGCTGCAGAGGAGTTGGTAATCCACGCTTCACGACAAACTGCGTGACACCAGGGCCGAGAGAGGAGCACGAGACGGGCGCTGTCCCGTGTTTTAGATGCCTCATCAAGCGCCAAAAGTGACCTTCGGCGTCAACACGAGACGTGCAAATAATGATCACGTCATGATGTCACCGTATGACGCCATTGCTTGGTCACAGGTGGGCCGATTCCGGAGGCGCTGCAAAACCACGTTAGGTGCAGCACTGTCTCCGATCCCAGAGGTAAAGGTTTCAGGAAGGGGGGAGGGGGGGGGGGGGAGAACATGGCTTTTTCCTTCGAGTCGTCTTAGGCCAGGATTCTCAAATATGCCGCCCGCGGACGTTTTTGCGGCCCACGGCTTCAAACGTAATAAAATGTTTGGGACTTTGCTAAACCGTACTCGCATGATTTACTCGCCGATTGTGGTTGATAACGCTTTGTTCGGGTAAGCTAGCGACGTAACTGGTCTGACGTTTCTTTTTTCTTTCTTTTTCGTGAAGCACCCCATAGTGTGCGTCCCATAGGACCGCGTTCGTGCGGTCACCGTGTGTGGAAACATAACCGTCGAACAAAATCTCTATATATTTCAGATTCTGTGTCCATATCTGAGTCATTCTTGAGATCGGTATCGATATGTTTCTCGAACCCTGACGCCAAATCCCCTTCAGAAAGGATCCACATGTGAGATATAGGAAATAAGTCCTTTCAAATGGCAGCGCTATAGGTGACATGTGTGTTCGACCCTCCCTCCCACCTTCCTCTCTGTCCCGGCCCTTGCGAGACTAAATTTCGTGGATGCGACCCGCTAGATGAGATGAGTTTGAGACCCCTATCTTAAGCCAATGCAAAAGAGCCTGTGTGAGGAGTTTTTTTTTTTTTTTTTTCCCGCGCTGTTTCTGCTGCAGTTTGCGGATTACTGGCGCAGCTCCTCAATATCACGAGAAACACTCAACAGTATAGCTGGCTCCGTGTTTACGCCACGAGGATCAATAAACACGACTTTTTTTTTTTTTCTTTTTTCACGACAACGGAAACGAGATCTGGACGCCGAGTTGAAAACAATCGGAGGCGGCGAAGAAACACCTGCGACTTTTGTTACCGCGCACTTGGCGCGCCGTCTCGCCCAGCGGCTAATGAAGCAACGTGAACAGATCGAGGAAACATATTGTACAGGGGATCAAGTCTGCCGTCGCAAGTGTCGCTATGCATACGGAAGCGGCTGCGTAGAGCAGCTATAAGGAGAACGCCTTTTATAGTTCAGTGACATGGCGCGCCGCTCTGTGCGTAAATGTGATGAATGGCACCTCCGAAACGACGCTCGGTCTTATAGTAAACTTTGGGTCGAGAGAGAAAGAACAAAGGGCCTTTGTTTTCCGCGAAGGGAGAGACTTTCCATCCCGAATTGAAGCGTCTTCCAAGAAGTGGGCAACTTTTAATTCCCAGAACAAAATGTGGAGCACCGACGGTGAAAATATATATATATATATATATATATATATATATATATATATATATATATATATATATATATATATATATATGTATATATATATATGAAGAAAACATTTCATTATCGTTACCGCTTTTGTATAGTCGTGAAAAGGAATAAAAAAAAAACATTCGAGCGTAATCGTCCTTCTTTGTTCGTGAGAGGAGCTGCGCGTCTGTGGTGAAGACTTGTTTACGTTTCTCGATCGCCTCGTGTCGTGGCTCGGGCGACTCATACGCACCAATATGAGAGATTCGCCGAGAATATATTGCCACGTGCGCTTATCTTTTCCTATTTTTATGTAACCGGCCCGTTACACGTGTAACCGCTGCCTTGCGCAAACCGTGCCCGAATGTCTGGGAACCTTTCCAATTATTTTAGAATCTTCCGATAAGATTGCGCTCATAACGCGAACAATAGAGTTTATTCTGGAACTAACGCGGCCACCAACGGTGAGACTGGAATATTCGATGCCACATGCATAAGTGCGAATGCGCTTTACCGTTGAGTCAGATTACCGACGATGACCGACGATTGTGGTCGAGGTTGTCGTTGCACTGAGTGTGTCACTTCTTTTCTTTCTGGGCACAAGTTCGCCCAGTAAAGTGTTCCATCCTTACCTGCACGAGTTCGCCTGCTTGCTTCACCGTCGCAGCCACGTGACAGTATGGCAGAACTTGATGTCGCACTCGTTTTCTTTCTGTTATTTCTCATGCCGTTTCTTCGCAGTTCGCGTCTTCTTGAGTGTTGCGAGTTCGAGCTGCAGGCCCTGCAGGGCAAACGTTGGGACCTTTCGGAGCGAGATTTCGAACTCTTTCGTTAAATTGAGAGCGCTGATTGGTTAACATATCCACCTTCAACACCGCCACTCTGTAGACTAGGATGATGTAATCAGGGTTCTGCCCAGAGGACCGGAGCCAGCCAGAGTCCCGGGGAGATGTCGAGGAGAGGAGCCCGGAGGTGTTAACCAGTAACGTTTATTACATTATTTACAGGTAGCGTGTTGCTACATGATGGGGTTAGCATCATGGAAGCTCTCGAGCTTCTGGGAGCTTCTCGGAGCTTGTGAGAGCTTGAGAGAACTTGTGAGAGCCTGTCGGGAGCGCATCGGCGCTCGCATTTTATGTCCTGGCCTTCCCAGGGTTCCCTGCAGGAAAAAACAATGGAGGCCAGAGAACTTGTGAGAGCTTGTCGGGAGCGCATCGGCGCTCGCATTTTATGTCCTGGCCTTCCCAGGGTTCCCTGCAGGAAAAAACAATGGAGGCCAGGACAGTCCAATGAAAATTTCTATCTTCACCTCCGCCCCCAAAAGGGGAAGGTGAAACGCCGCCTCCTTCCAACACCCTCTAGCTCCTTCCCAACCCACGAAAGGAGAAAGAGGCACGTCCAGTTCGTCCCATGGCGAGGGAAAAACACTGCCCACCGTGCACTACACGGCACAGCACGCCTCAAGTCTTCTTCGTAACTTCTTCCTGCCTGGAATGGTGCTGTTGAAGACGAGTCTTTCGTTTCCGTTGCATGAACTTTTAGCCGTGGTACTGGGCACTCTTTGAGGTCTCGTCTGCAAGAGCGCCTATAGTTTTGATAAGTGTCGCTCTGAGCCTCTGAATAACACTGTATACTGTATTCGTTCAGATAGATACTTGAGGAGACGTGCAGAAATCTTTCTGCATAATGACGACACTCAGGCCGCATAGACGAAGTTTATTCGCATCGTTACACAGCTAGAAGAGCCCTCCTATTTCTTCCGTCCCCTGGCAAGTATAGCTGCGTTGTCTTATATGTTACTTCACTTTACCATCTGCAGCAACTCGGCGATGGCACTGTAAGTACCCCCTGTAAGCCTGGTCGTTGTCCCTTAACGAAAGCTTACGTAATCCCTCCTAATCCTTGTCTATGTCGCTGAGCAAAAGCCTAAGTAATTACACCTTGTAGCTGGCGCCTTCTCGTAATTAGCTCGCACTACCAGAGATGATCCCGCGGCGAGGCCTAGGTTAATATGATCCTTAATCTACGTGTGGCCTCGTGTGATGATTAATGCCGCGTTATCGCGCTTCCTACGCTTTGTAAGCGAAAGTGATTATGTGTATACTGCTCCTATTACACGCCTCTGCGAGAAGCGACCCTCCCGTTCTCAATGAAATCGACCAGCCCGCCTTGCACTAAGCGGAATTGGGTAAAGAGACTCGCAGTTCGAAATCAGCTCCATGCGTTAAATTAATTTCGTCATAACGGACTGCAAGTGTGCCGCATTTATATATGACGGCATTCGAGGGAGCATAACCGCTAATCCTGCATGTTCTACCAAAAGGTACACTCACGGCCGCTACACCATTCTTTTTTTTTTTTTTATGTAGCAGCCATGGTCCACTCTAAGACGGAAGGCAACCTTTTGAGTCGGAGGGCCGAGTTGCATGATGCCGACACGGCGGGGGCATATGACGGCCAATCGGGGAGAGGGGGGGGGGGATTGCAGGCAAAGGGAAACGTTTCAGCGAATTGACAATAATGCACAGAACTGGCTGACTTTTTGCTATGTTTTGGCTAAATTCTGACTAAGCGTGAAGATGGGGGACAATGCCAACTGGAAGCGACCTTTCTTTATTCCTGTCTAACCCCATCTGCTGTCAAAACTGCTATGTCGGCCTTCTCATAGAAGGTGACAAGGGGAGGGGGGGTTCTGACGCCGTGCCAGGGGCCGCAGGTTGCCGACCCCTGCTCTAAGACAAAAAGGGTGTACTTGGGGCGTCTTTCTGCAGGGGCGTAGCCAGAAATTTTTTTCGGGGGGGGTTCAACCATACTTTATGTATGTTCGTGCGTGCGTTTGTATGTGTGCGTGCCTATATACGCAAGCAAAACTGAAAAATTTCGGGGGGGTTTGGACCCCCCCAACCCCCCCCCCCCCTTGGCTACGCCCCTGTCTTTCTGCCATAGAACAACAATCGTCCTGTATTTATCGTGCTTTCCTTGCGTTATTGCCGCGCGCCCTGTGCTTCCCGGTCACGAAAGGCGTGCGGCTATCAGCAGGAAGGTAGCTGGTGCACAGTTTTCGAGAAAGGGAACACAATCAAGCCAGAAGACGATTATTGTTATGTGGCAAACAGACACCCCAAATACTCCCATTTTCCTTAGGGTGCTTTAGGCATGCCCCTTCGCGACCACCAGCACCGTAGCGTACAGCTACAGGCTGTATCTGTAGGAGACATACGCGGCACCTTTCGTTTTTCAGTTTGTGGTGGCACTATATTGTATACGCAAGTGGAAAGGCAACCAGGCTCAATACATGGGTCAGCGCTGATGTGATATACGCGTCACAGTTGATTTGGCATTAATTAATTAAATACCAATGACTTAATATGCTTCTACGAAAGAAGAAATGGAATAAAGAAGAGGAAAGAAAGTTCAGTAAATGAAATATGAACAGGGAAGGTTAGAGGAGAACGACGACGAAATGAAGCAAGAAAAAAAAAGAACGATGTCAAGAAGGATAACACATAAAGAAATTAAGAGCTGAAAAACAAGTCACAAATTATGTCTCCCGCATGTCGCAGTGACGCATGCCGGTATATAAACCGACGAAGTCATGTTGGTCGCCGTGATGAATGCCTCTGCAGCGTTCCTGCTTTTATGGCCTCAAACCTTTTCATGCGCCATGCCCCGCATTCCATACCAATATATATTCTCAACTTCTCCATTGAAGTGGAACAAACATGAGACGCCAACGTTTACTTCCGCAAACAAACCTTGACCTTGAATGTGTCTTTGTTAGAAGTCCTTTCATGAACGCATATATATTATAATATATATATGATATATATATATATATATATATAATATATATATATATAATATATATATATATATAGATAATATATAATATGAGCTCCCATTGGAGTTCTTCATCAGTTCGTGGTTCGCTTTGCAGACATGTAGGTCGATTTCTCGCGATGAGGTATTTTATCGCTGTCGTTATCTTGTGTATTTACGTTATTATGCGCCTCTAAAAAATAAATCAGAAAAGACAATGGCATTCATAAAAATGAAAACGGGCGAAAGTTTATTCGTTGCAGTGGTCTGTGCGTCGCCAGAAAATTCATGCGGACAGAAAAGTCCGCAAGAGTCACTCCAGCTTTCCTCGCCTGCTCCTGTGCCGCTGTTGAACTTCTTGGACGCGAATAACCGTGTAAATGGGCAGTGTTAAATGGGATCCAATAAGCAGCCTTGCAACGCCTGCCAGTTGAATAACGCATTACTGAGTTGATTACGTGCATGTAGAAATGTACTATGCTGAATTCTCCCGTTTAGTATCTCATTTCACAGTATCTCATTTCACGTTTAGTATCTCATTTGGCGTGCTGAATAAACAACGGACGGGATGTTTCGTTAACCTCCGTGCCTTGATTTCGTTGTTGTTGTGGTTGTTGTCGTCGTCGTCGTCGTCGTCGTCGTCGTCGTCGCCGCCGCCGTCGTCGTCGTCGTTGTTGTTGGTGATGGTGGTCCTATCTCTCTTGTCAGCCATAACAGCCAACATTTCGAAACAAACGTCAGTCTGGACGAGACGGCACGTCCGATGCGTCCCTGCGCAAGTGCAAACGAAGGAACAGAAAGAAAAAAAGCAATTACCCCTGCTGATTCGAGGAAGGACTCGGTTCCCCTGTAGTGTAATCGATATTGTCGGTTTCCGAGAACTTCTCGCAAAGAAACCAGCACATCTGCGCACAATCTCACCATACGTATAATACGGTTAGGTACTTCTCGTTTCAGGGTCGTTAGACTCGCTGGAAAACTTTTATATACGCAGCTGCTCTACAGTGGTGTACTGAGTCATGTTCACAGTATGCACGCAATGGTTCTGTGTTTCCATCGTTTTAATTCGCTTTTGTACTCCTCTCTATATCAATGGGGAGGAGGGCGTGGGCAAGTTCTATTGTCCTCTAACGTGCCATAGTATTCGTTCTAATATTATACGAAATGAACCATTGGTCCTTGCATATTGTCCAGAAGGATTTAAAGGCAAGTCGTGCCATGTGCCTGCGTTAGTGCCTGACAATAAGAAATTGAACAATAGTAATTTCTGGCGTTTCACTTGCAGAAACTATGGCATGATTATTAGTCTCGCCGTAGTGGAGAGTTCCGGAAATTCGAGCACCTGGGATTCTTTAACCTGCACCTGTAGATCAGCGTACACGGGTCACTAGCATGCCGCCTCCATCGAAATGCGACCGCCGCGGCCGGGATCGCACCCGCGACATTTTCAGCGGAGCACCGTGACCACTGTATACCACCGCAGCGGCTATATGTTTTGTTCACAAGAATGCTAACTTTGCTGCTTGGTTGATATTGGTTGAATGTTCTTGAGCCTGCATAGAGTCACGGTTACAAATGCATTCGTTAGCCCGGAAACGTAGCAACGCATATTTTCGGCATGATCTCATTTGAATTCGTGCTGATCGCACATGAACCAATAAAAACTAAAAACAAAAGCGAGAGAGGTGCGGAAACGTCTCGTTAGATGTGTAGCCCAAACGGCCACCCTCATCGCTAGGCTAACCACATATACTCACTCAGCGCACACTATCTATCTATCTATCTATCTATCTATCTATCTATCTATCTATCTATCTATCTATCTATCTATCTATCTATCTATCTATCTATCTATCTATCTATCTATCTATCTATCTATCTATCTATCTATCTATCTATCTATCTATCTATCTATCTATCTATCTATCTATCTATCTATCTATCTATCATAATTAAAGTGCTTCATAGTTAAATTTATGTTGGGGAGTTATATTTTAGGCCGTGATATTGGGATTACTTGCTTTTTCTTGCGGGGTCGCTTCAGTCACCTCCTGCAATGTCAGTATACACCAGAATGACCAACAAATATGGAAACGAATGTCGGAGCGTTATGGCACGAGATAAACACTGTCGCATCTTGGGCCCATACGGTACGAAAGCATCACTTCAGTGCACATGCACAAGACGCGTGGCGAAAGCTGTTTATCCGCCCGAAGCACTTCCGCGGATCTTCCTCGAAGATTAAGAAAACAAGGAGAAAAAAAAAAGGCTTTAGTGCGAAGTTCTTGCTCTTTCCGTATACGAGCACAACACCTTGCATACGTATATAGCTGTTTCAATGTTATATGACATTCGACAGCGACAAATTGGATCCGTCATGAAAAGAAGCAAGGAAAACAACGCCAGGAAAGAGGGGTGAAGTAAAGCAATAATAAAAAAAAACAAAAACAAAAACAAACGGAAATGAGTGAGATGGCGTTGAGGCGCCACGGCGGCGCGTGGAAAGAGCATCCCTACCATGTATATAGGAGTGGAGGATTGCTCTGGTGAACATTTTCGAAGAGAAGTAAATGAGAAAGAAGCTGGGCAATACAGAGAGAGAGAGAGTGAA
This sequence comes from Rhipicephalus sanguineus, assembly GCF_013339695.2. Lineage (NCBI taxonomy): Eukaryota > Metazoa > Arthropoda > Arachnida > Ixodida > Ixodidae > Rhipicephalus > Rhipicephalus sanguineus. The sequence continues at coordinate 80,326,777 of NC_051180.1, forward strand.
AGAGAGAGGGAGGGAGAAAGAGATGCAGGCATTGCAGAAGGGACGGCTAGTGGAGCAGAAAGTGTTGCGGCGTGTCGCATTTCTGTCCTCTGGGCGCGAGTCAGCCGATGGGCATTTAGAGGGGGCGCAAGCCGGAGTCGCGGCCTCCAACGCGTCGGCGCCAGGCGCGCGTTGTCCGACGGCGGGTCTGGCGGCGCCCCGGCCAACCGACGGGAGCCGAGCCTCTCTCCTCTCCACTGCCACCGTGGAGGCAACTTCTGGAGTGGACATGACGTCGCCGAGGCAGTGAAGACGCGGATACTCATGCTTACACCATCGAACATACAAGCCTTTACCGTCGTTGTTGATTCCCATTGGATTTTTTAAACGCTGTTAGCACTGTTGCGTAACTTTGGTCACCAGCTTTTCCACGACAGTTTTAGTGTCTAACGAATGCGCAAAAATGACACGAAGAAACGGGCGAATTGGAAAACGCGCAAAGCGCATACGATGAGCACCTCATCCTCCCGCTTGAGTCAGTGACCAATGTGGTGAACGATGATGGTGCAGACACTCGATAAGACATGCACAAGGATTCAGGACCATCTTTGTTCTTTATGAAGCGCAACAGTACGCGCAGTTTGGCTTCACATTCTCTTTTATGTCATGCGTGTCATGTACACAGTGTTTTCCTGTGCCCGGTCCTCGTTTTGCGTGTTTGTTGCTTGACGATACGATTCGACATTTCGGCCTTGCTAATCATCCTCGACAAATGTTCCTGTATTCAGATCGCGCGGCGACGAGCGAAAATCGAGTGAAGGAAAAGTTTCTGTCTGCCGGAGTGAAGGCGGCGAAATCTGTTGAACTGGGGTGTTTTAGCAGTCAGCGGCTCGATTCGTTCTTGATGTAATCGATCTCTTGCATAGACGCGTAATTGACTCGGATCCCTATACTTGTGATTGATTGATTGATTGATTGATTGATTGATTGATTGATTGATTGATTGATTGATTGATTGATTGATTGATTGATTGATTGATTGATTGATTGATTGATTGATTGATTGATTGATTGATTGATTGGCGCAGAATTGGGGCTTAGAGAGAAGTTGCAGTGGAGGTCTTTAGATTAAGTGGGTCATCCGAAAAGAGCGGTTACCTAACCTGCGTCGTGAAACGCAAGAACTTTTCAGCGTTCCGCTGCAGTTTCTTCTGAGCTCAAGGCCTCCGGCGGTTACGGAAGTACAGCCACCCCAGTTGCTTTCCTGTGAACTCCCTCGTCGCCGCCACCGATGGGTGATGTAGGAATCCGAAGCGGGCGCCCGCGTGCACTTTGCGCAAAACTTTTTCCGCGACGCGTCACGCGAGTGTGGGAAATTGCGTGTTTGTGTTTTGCCTATTTCTCTCTCTCTTTTTTTCTTCTTGGATGTCGTCATTGTGGCACTTGACTCCTGTCCCTTTCCCCTTTAACTCCTTCCTCACATTTTCAATATTCTGGCGCCAGCTTGAATATCGAAGATGTATTTTCTTTTTTTTTTAGGAGGTCGCGTGTAAACGTTGCGCACCATTTCACCCATTCCGGCGGGCAGAGTTTTCCACAGAAACATAAAAAGAACACAAAAATTCAGTGAGTAGAGACATCAAACTACGACCAAGAAAAGGAAGAGTATTGCGTCTACACAACTTTTCGCTCCGTCGTAGACGAATGGAATACGGGTCAAACTATGGGGCAGGGCGCAAATGATGGAGGCGGGGCAGAAAAGTCAGCAAAAATGACAGAATCGCCTGCAAGCACAATCGCGCAAGAGTGGTACTATGCTGTATATGAATGTATACACACAGAGAGTGCTTGTGGGGCGACATAAAGCGACGCCAAGACGCGACGCCGGGACGCGGAGGCGACGCTCCCTCTCACACACACTCGCGCGAACAATACTAAGCGAGCCAGTACTGGCAGGCCCCGGCCCGACGACTACGGGTGCGCGCGTTCGTGGAGCCGAGGGCTCGCTGGCGGGCGTTACTGAGGGCTGCCTCGGACCACGGGGCGACGGATTTATGGCTGTTTTGATTGGGGCCGGAGGCTCTGCTGGCGTGCCACCACTCGCGGGATAGTCGCTGACTGATGTCCGCCGACGCCACGGCTCCATGCCTCCACATTCCCCACCCCTCCTCCTCATTTTCCTGTCCGCTGGCCGCGGCGACGCAAAGTCTGGAGCATAATTTATGCCGCTGGTGAAACTTTGACGTTCAGCTCTTGCTCTCTATCAGCGTTCTTTTTTTTTTTTTTCGGTCACAGTGAAAAAATGCGTGCGATACGAATAGTGACTGTCCGCTCGGTTTTATCATATAGCAGTGGTTGTCTGACAGTTGGCACCGGCCGCCTGGCGTGTCCTTGCGAGCCATGGCGGCATCTATTTCTATGGTTTATTGATGTCGTGCGTTTTGTTTTTTCGGTGTGATAAAGACGATGAGTTATAAGACGAAGTTGGCTCTCGGTTACAGCGATAATTTTATCCTATCACGAGAGAGCTTTGCCCAATTTTGCACCCGTGCGGGTTTCCCGCGCCATTGCACTGCAATAATGATTGGCTCGATAAAGCGACGATCGCCACCGCGTTTATCGGAATGTGGATAGTATCAACAAAAGTTAAGTTCTAAACACTGCATGTGTTACATTTTTTCTTGGCCATTACCAATAACTTTGTAATGATTTGTTATCTTCAATTTTTTACGACCTCATCGTGAAAAGATGCAGAAATTATCTAGATATAGACGACCACAAGACGTTCTCAAAAGCAATTTCGCAAAGATGAAATCTATGCTTCTGTTTCTCGACAAGGCGCGATCTCTACAATCTCGGAAGAAAGTATGGCTGCGTATCATCCTTTCTTTTTTTGCCTGATTAATTTCATTTCTTTGGTGTGCTAATTGTGGGCCTCCTTTTCTTTCATATTTAATGTTTTCCTTCGGTAATAACAGTACAAAAAAAAACGCCCAATCGTCCAATCTATTTTTCCCACTAATGTTACATTCTCTGCTAATTCTAGTGATGTATGACTCTGTAATTAACTTCGAACCGAATAAAAAGATACGTGCAATGCCTTTTTTTCTGTGTTAATCTTTCAGACGATATCAAGTCGTTCTTGCTGTCCAGTGCGGATGATGATATATAGACGTGTTTTTCCACGTGAAACTTGCATTTAGCTTCAGCATTCTCAGTGAATAACGCTTGCATTCATTTACTTTAAAGCGGGCTTCACCAGGATAACTTATGCACTGCCGTGAAGCAACCCCGCTGCCATCATTTTGGTCAAGTTGCTAGAAATCGTAGCAACGGAGCTGACAGTTTAACCCAAATTCGTTGTCTGTGTTATTTCGATGGAAATAAAGTAGGACAGAAAAACTTAAAACAAGATCGCTTATAATTAATTAAATAAGTGTCATAGCAGCGCTGTCGTTCTTTAACAAACACCACGCGGTCAAAGAGACAAGCTTACAAAGGGTTTGAAGAAATAAGGTGGTTATGGGTAATAAGCGACATCACCATTGCTAATGACAACTATTATAACGGTGATCGTTATTACAGTGACGATGATGATAAAAGTGTGACTGCGCACGTGGGAAAATGTCATTAAAATTCGGGAGCCCTTCCCCTATCCGGAAAATGAGAGCAATCGAAGCTTGGCATGTGCGCGTGCTTGACTAACTACTTTTTAATTAAGAAAAAAGCCTTAGATGCCTCATCACAGGCGAAAAATGACCGTCGTCGTCGGCATCCAGCGTCGGCGGCGTCGGGCACAGCCTGAGTGATGCAAAAAATCATCATCACGTGATCAAGTCACCATATGACGTCGTCACGACGTCAGTCACCTATCGCTAAAATTTGTGACGTCATCGTGACGTCACAAATTTTTTTTTGGCGCGACGTCGCCTGACGTAACGTCACGTGATGCCGTCATCACATGGCATCGTACCTTGGTCAAAGGTGGGCCGATCACGGAGGCAATGAAACCAGGCGAGGTGCTTCCGATCCTTGAAGAAGTGCAAAACCACGCTAGTTGCACTGGTTGCACAGAGCTTTCGGAGGGTGGCGGGGCAGAATCAATACATCGACAATACATCGACATACAAATACGCACCTGACCGGCGCACCTTCGAGGGCCGCATTTCTGTACTGGCGCGGCGCTGGGTTTTCCGCGTAAGACAAAGCCGCCACCGAAATCTGTGACTCATGAGTAAAATTAAGCTTCGTTTGAAAATGCTGGATTTGAGTAAACGAACACCGTCCACGTCGTAAATCTAATGAAGAAATAGAAATCGAGGGGTGATGTTTTCGTATGCGTGTGCATAACTTGGCGCACCATTCCTAAACCCTTACCCAACCCCCTTTTTAACAAGAAAGTGTTTTATGCCTGGGTCCGCCAAGACTTCAGTGACGTATTTCCGTCACGGAAATGACGTCGAAAAAATGTACAGTATCACATGGCAAAGATCAACGGGCGTCGAACCGACGACCTCCCGGTCCGCGACAAGAGATGCCGGGCACGCTATCCACTGCGCCACGGTCACACACACTGGAGGCTTTACAAACGCGCCTTTTATATTTCACACTTTCCTCTCACAGCGCTCGTGGTGGGCAGGGTGGTGTCGCCGTCTGGGAGCGGTAAAGTGAAGTAATGCATCACGACCGCGTGGCCTCCGCGATTAACTTCGGCAACGTGTCGTTACTACGCGTTCCGTCCTATTCCGCGCGTTTCCAATAGGAGAAGGGCAATTTTATCAACGCTTTAAAACACCTCGAGGTGGCGACCTTAGTCGAAGACCCGGCCTCGCTCATAGCATCCATCCATATTAAAAATAGCGCCGCAACGCGTGCATGCCTCACCCGGCTGAACACTGCATTCCCCGCTTACGCTCGCCCCGAGTAAAATCGCGTCCAGGCTGGAGGGCAAACACGACGCGCGTTGCGCTTCCCTCTGTAGTCTGGTCGTGGTGTTCAATAACTATTTAACATGGCGCGGGATGGCGACCTTAGCCCATTTTCTGCTGGGTGCCTTGATGCGCATTTTGTCCGCGCACGCATCGAGGCACACTAATTTTCTGCGTCTAGTCAGCGACGCTCTTCTTTCTGGCTGTCACACCGCTTTCTCTGATTACGCTCCTACCGTTAACTACTACCGGTACCGCAAAAGTTTGTTTAATCATTTATCATGGACGTTAGTCGTCGGGATGGAGATGTGCCACCAAGCGTCAACGTGGGTGCATCCACGTTGACGCTGTGCAGACATTGTGCAAGCTCTCTTTTATCAAGGCACAGTAAACGTTCAACTACTTATGTAAAGGTGTCACGTCTTACTTTCGTGTTATACCGATTCCTTTGACGGAGGGATCAACCACGTTTTTTTTTGTTCTGTTTTTTTCATGACACGATTTTTGAACGGTGAATCGTGAATGTTGAGCAATGGAGTCCTGGCCATTGGTTAGCACTGGCTGATTCCGACTAGTGTTGATTACGTTGGATAAATGATGATAAATGTTGGCTACATGCTGTTACGACGGCAACATTCTATTCATTCAACCTTAGTCCAATGATTGGGTTGTCTGCCAACGTTGTACGCGGTTGCAATGTTTCATATTTGTCTCATACTCCAGCATGTCAGCTTTAATGTCAGCTTTTGCAATCCTGACATTAAGAAATGAGGTTCCCCATGAACAACGACATCAAGAGCGACAGTTGCGTGTTTCAGAACATCTGTCGGAGTGGAGTTTGTTTTGAATATTGTATTGATTAATTGATTTATTCATTTATTCACTAGTGAAAGAATGAATTATTCAGTTAATCACTTGATCAGCTCAGTGATTAATCGATTCAGTGAGTGAGTGAGTGAGTGAGTGAGTGAGTGAGTGAGTGAGTGAGTGAGTGAGTGAGTGAGTGAGTGAGTGAGTGAGTGAGTGAGTGAGTGAGTGAGTGAGTGAGTGAGTGAGTGAGTGAGTGAGTGAGTGAGTGAGTGAGTGAGTGAGTGAGTGAGTGAGTGAGTGAGTGAGTGAGTGAGTGAGTGAGTGAGTGAGTGAGTGAGTGAGTGAGTGAGTGAGTGAGTGAGTGAGTGAGTGGGTAACGGCATGGCCCTGTCCTGCTGCCAGCGGAACGCGAACAAACACCTCCGCCCAGAACCAAACCCGTGACTACCAGACTACCGTGATAAAAGTACGGAACAACATGCATGACGCATGGGGAAAATGGAAAACATAAAATTTATGGCCATATCTGCTATAAATGTCGCCGCACATACATGTAAATGTCATCGAGTGCTAGTGCTTGCAAGAAGAAAACAAAAAAGCTCTGATAAAAATTTGCTCAGAACAGCGGTAAATTAGTTTTTCGGGCTATGCAAAGTCTGAAAAAGTCAATGCCCTCAATGAAAGGGTAGTTGATATATCAATGTGCGGATTTGATGTTACCGACTTACTTGACGATAACTTTTCGTCGTAAAATGCGTGTTAAGATCTACTTTCGAACAGTCCGTCCGATTTACTTAATATTACCACTTAACATGATTTTTCGGGCGCTAGAACAACACGCAGCGAGAAACACACAGACACACCTGCAGAGAGGCAGCGTTTCTTCTGCTTTTTTGGCGCCTAAAAGTCGTGTTTACGACATCGCACCAACTTGCCCAAGAAGAAGTGTCATCAAAATATTACTACTATATCGAAATATGATTCATCGAAGCTGAGATTTTAAAAAAGTAGAAATGTCAGGAGAGATCATGCAGTCGGAGTATCCGGTTCATTCCAGGTCAGTGCTAGCGCTAATTTATGCGGTCAGAGGGTTGGCCGGCCACTCGTCTTCAAGTTTCAGAGCGCAGCTGCACGAAGTAAAAAGGTCGAAGGGACTCGCTCGCACCATTTACTCGGCACAATAAAATTAGAAAAAAAAAGAAAAAGTGGATAATGGCACGTCCTTTGTGTCGAGCACTCCCGCAAGGAGAACTTGATGTCATTGTACGTTGGCTCGAATTACACTGCGCTCAACAAATGAGTCATCCTCTGTCCGTTACTCCTGTGCACGCATTCCTGCGGCACATTTCCCATTCGATTAACTTAAAGCAAAATATCGTTACGTAAAATGATCTTATATCTTGCTCCGTTCAGTATATAAGGTTGTCCTTATGAGCAAAGCATTTACTACAGCTTATACTTGGCTTATAATTATCATTGCTCAAAAAGAAGCAAATTGAAAACTCACATGGTCCCTTACGCATTTAGCTAGGATCGGACTCGAAGGTGATGATGATTATGGTGTGCCTCTGCACGTGGCTCATACCCACACTGGGGGATTGGCCAAGAATTGTAGATATGAAGATTTAAAGTTCTAACTACTGAGTAAAGCCATATTCTTCTTTTTCTTCTCGGTCGACTGTGTTCATTCGACTATATGCTGTTTCGACTATTTGCGGCATGCAGCATTCAAATACTGACTTTATGTGCCTTCTGCCAACATTTTACAACCACGACTGACACTTAACAACTTACTTGCGTGCCCTTTGCCCTTAACTGTACAGATCGGTGCCGCTAAGGGCAAGAAAAAAAGTTATAAAAAGAAGTGTATACAACTTGGAAACGGCGCATTACTTGAAGTTCCAGCGATCGTTATATTAGAATAAGTTCCGTCGGTTGAGCCTGTTGCTGTGAAATGGATATTGTATCCGGAAACAAATATTAAATAAAAAGTAATCCGTGCAACCACAAACGCTTTTTCGTGGTCACTTTAAAGTGTGAATGAATGTCGATCACTGTTGATAAGCCGGCTTGACCGGCACCGGAGAAGGAATAAAAAAAAATTACACCATCTCCCGCTAAAGGGGACCATGAGGCGATGCGAAGTCGGCACTTGCAAGTGGAGAAGGGGATTGGGAGAGGGTAAGTGGAGAGGGGAAAGGGGTAGATGACAGGGGGAATTGTGAGGGGGAGTGGAGAGGAGGTGTGTGGAGAGGGTATGCGCATGCGCAGTAAGGGTGGTCACGCCGCACACCACCACCGAATTGAGCTCGACCTTAAGATACTTCGCATCTAAAAAGAAATATAAAGCATAGTTCAACAGAGGTGCTAAGCTTCAGCTCACAACGTCGAGATGGCACTTCCTTCTAATAACATTCGCATTTATGGCACGATATAGTGGCAACTTCCTTGAAGCGAGAATAGTCTATTTGCACCTCAACAGCTCGGAATCACGTGGCGTGTGCAGATAGGTCACGTATGACGTCAATGCTAAATGCGTATGACGTCAACGCCCTGATGACAAAATAGAGGGAACCGCGAAGCGGCACGACGTAGGTTACTGACCCCCCAGTGACACGCGTAGCCAACCGCGGACACTGGCAAAACCGCTGACACTTAGCAGCTGACACTGGCAAACTCCAGGTAAAACGTCCAGGTAGAGCGTCAAGACGCGTTATCCGAAGGTTCTAGGTTCGGTCCCTACCTGCGGCAAGTTAATTGTGCGTTCACTTTGATTCCTCTCTATGTCCCAATTGCTATACTATAGTATAAGTTAAAACATACAAACAAGGCCCATTCCTTAGCTTGACTCTCTGTTGGTTTCATTAGGCAAAACTTGGACTTTTATTCAAATTTTACGGCGGTGACATGACGTGATATGTGACGTTTCCGATCAGGTCACTTGACACCGAGCTGCTGAGGCGCTAATAAATGGTCCCCATTAATAATGTTTGTTGGGGTTTAACGTCCCGAAAACAAGATATGACTATGAGAGACGCCGTAATGGAGGGCTCCGGAAATTTCCACCACACACAAGTACACGGCCCTCAAGCTTTTTCCCTCCATCGCAAATGCGGCCGCCGTGGCCGGGATGCGATCCTGGGACGTTCGGATCAGCAGTCGAGCACCACAACCACTAGACCACCGTGGCGGCTAGACGGTCCCCATTGAATTTGTGTTTTGGTGTTCACGGTTGTGAAACGGCGAAGAAACGTAAAAGAAAAAAAAACAATTAAGTGAGGTAAATTTACAGATCCACTTCCGGACACCTGGAAAAAAAGAAAGAAAGCGATAAAGCGAGTCTTCTACCCCGCCGGGACGAAAATAAAATAAAAAAGAAAGAGAAAGGGAAGTATAGCTGTTCTAGCGCCATGACACGCTCATGACGCATCGCCGTGAGTGTCATGACGCTGAGTCACGGTGACCGCAGCCGTGATACGCGAAGCGTTATAGGTCGTCGAGCGGCGCTGTTCTCCTCTCAGCGGCCGAGCTCGGAGTCCGGACGTCGACCTCGGTCGGATGCTGTTGCTCGTCACTTGCCACCTCAGCTACGACTCGGCGGCCTGTGTGTACTGCGCGGTCAGTTCGTCCTCTTCCGGGGGCCCGAGTTGTATAGGCTACAGCGGACAGGGTACGCCTATGCCGGGAGCGTTTTCGAACGTATATACTGCGTGCCTGACGGAAACAAGGCTCACTTTTACAGTTCGCGCAAATTCCCGCAGACATAACACCGGAAATGGAGGTTTTTGCTTAATGCGTTAGCTTTGACGTCGCTACTGGGATATAGTATAGTCTTTTTGGTCTAAGGCGTACTCGATCCTCAGCGGTTGCACGTTTTATAATAATGCCTAGGGTCTTATTTGCCAAAACCACGGTATGATTATGAAGGGCTGAAAACCTCTAACACAAGGGCACCCTGAAGTCACTTAGGTAAGGGGACATCTTTCGGAAAGGCTTTCGTGCGCATTGACACACTAAGGCTCCCTGGGTACGGTCATAATCCCCTCTGTGGCTGTTGTAAATATTCGTGACCCCCCCCCCCCCCCCAAAAAAAAAATGCACTGAGGAGGCAACGACGTGTTCATCCGAGCGACCGGAGGTAATCGCAGAGGCCACGAACCACGTATAAAGTGCCGTGTTTCATCGGCGCGACTTCTTTTTGCAAAGGGTTCTTCGTAGTAACAAAACTGGTTTACTGCAAAGTACTTTGCTTTTGCCCGTGGTATATCATCCCCTCTGAAGAGTCCTTTTGGGGATTAGAAGGTTCGTTGAGCCCACGTTGTCAGCACTTGGACGGGATGAGGGCATCAGGCGTGCGCAGGGTTCCCCTTCACGGGCAAGGGGAGGGGGGGGGGGGGCGAAGGTGCATCGCAGCGCCCTTTCCCTACTAAGTCAATGTATGGGGCAGATTTTGTGATACAGATGTGAAGAAAGTAAAGTGGACGAAAAGACAACTTGCCGCTGGCAGGGACCGAGCCTGCGACCTTCGGATTTTTACAGTTATTGCAACACACTCATTATTATTGTACAATTAATGTCCCTATACCTTCCTTGGCTTTATTAGCTGCTGGTTTTCATTAAGGTTGTGTTAGCACAAGGTCGTGTCACAAAGAAACGAGCCCTCGAAATTCCATTCCATCACTCCTACTCATGTCGCGGTTTTGACACGTATAAAACCCCCCCCCAAAAAAATAATAATAATTTGCAGCCGGCGAAGGAAGAAAGCAGAATGTCATGGAGTTGCAGCAAGTAACCATAGCATACAGTCGGCGCAATAAGTAAAAATATCGTAGAGTTGCAAATGAGAGAAAACAAGGCAGTGCAGTTGCCGCAGCAAGTAATCCCGCCATACTCTAGGCGCTGAAAGCTGCCATTAATCCGTTAATTTGCACGTCAACTGTTAATAGTAAGGCGTCATCTGAGCGTTAAAACTCAGTTCAGATGACATGGGAAGGAATTACTAACGGCACATCAGCAGATATTCAGAAGGGACTCCGCCAGGGGTGCTCACTATCACGTATCCTATTCATGATATACAGGGCCGTAGCTTAGAGGGAATGGGGGGTGGTGGTGGTTCCCCCAAAATTTTTTCATGCTTTAACTTTTCGGGTGACACCAAAATATTTACACGCCTTCACAACGACCACCAGTTGCCAAAGTTAGCTGTTCTACACACAACACCCCCCAACCCCTACCCTGAAAAATGTTCCTGGGTACGGCCCTGATGATATAGATGATGGGCATGGAGAGAAATCTCGAGACAACTAACAGAGGCTATCACCTTTCGTATAAACGGCATGGTGCGCTTGCTGAGCAGCGACTACCGGGTTTAATATACGCGGATGGCATTGTTTTGTTAGCGGACAGCCAGAGAGATAATCAGATCCTCGCGTATGTACTGCGTGGAGAGGCGGGTGAGGCTTTTGGATATCAGTTTAGCGTTAAAAAATCGGGTTTAATTGTGTCTAATGGTACAACGGACCGTCCAGTCACAGCACAAGGAGATGAGATACCAAGAGTAGAGGAGTATAATTAAGTATTTAGGAGCGTGGATCAAAGAAGAAAACAGGTACTCAGCAAAACAGGAAGATGAAATCACAGCGAAGGGCACGAGAAGAAATCCAGCCATAATGAAACCGGGGACACAACAGGTTTGAGGTGGTCAGGGGTATCTGGAAGGGAGCAGCGGTGCCAGGGCTAACTTTTGCTAAATCGGCGCTGTGCATGAGATCCGAAGTACAGTCGAGACTTGAGATAAACCAAAGGGCAGTTGGGATGCTGGCACTGGGTGCTGATGGGCAAGTGAAGCGGCACAGGGAGATGTGGGATTGGGCATCCTTCCGAAGCTCGCTAAGCTCAGGGAAAAAATCGGCTACGAAAAACGGCTGAGAGGCGTGGATGAAAAGAGATGGGCAGCTAGAATATTTAGGTGCGTATACATGAAAAATGTGGACACAGTGGACGAGAGGGACAAGGAGACTAACGAGTAAATATTACAAGGCGGGTGATCATAGTGATAAAAAGGGGTATTAAATGTTAAATCAGAAAAAGAGAAACGGAGCGCTGTATAGAGGCAATGGAGAAAAAACGATTGATGGAGGTATATTGGGCAGGGACGAGTGAAATAAAAAGAGAAATGTTTTGTGACAATTCAAGGGCAAGTTCGGTGCTTTTAGAGGCCAGATCAGGATGTTTGAGAACGCGAAGCTACAGAAAGAATTTAGGACGAATCGCGCTAATACGTGGGAAGGGACCAGAGACCGTGGAGCATATACATGCAGTTCGATGTCAAGATGTGAAACCAATATCCAAGGAAGGAATAAGTCTGCCCGAGATGTTGGGATTCAAGGACAGTTTTGTGAACATAAATGGACCTACCGTAGAGACGAGTAGGAGAAGGGGGCGGCGTACAACTGTGGAAAAAAAAAGTCAGAATTAAAAACTCGAATTAGTACCAGGTTAAGAAGGCTAGTAAAGAGCTCACTTGCAGCCACCCCTGTTCAAAGGGGATGCTCCTAACATCCATCCATCCATTTACACTTGCTTGGATTCAGCTTCAGGCCTCTGATAAACTGTTCCTATATCTTTGAGAGAAGCGACCACGCATTGGCACAAGACGAAGTTGTGTTAAAATGTGGTCGAAAGCGATATAGCAGAGTTTTTTATAGCGTACGGATATCCACTTGTAGGAACAAACAGCGTGTGGCCGATAGCTGCAGTGACCAGAATCATATCACGATAAGATCTAAAACCCTAATTATTGCGATAGCAATTATATGGACATTCTCGACTGGATTTTGCCGTCGCCGCCGTCATGCACCGCATATGTATAAGTATATATATATAAAAGCCCCAAAGAAAAATAATTCAGAAAAATGCTTCCCCTCTTGCTCCGCAGCGAGTGGCGCTAACCACTACGCCACGAAACGCATATCCTTTACGTAGCTAACGGCGAGCGTTATATACTGTTGTGCCTCAGCACAAAGGCCACAATGTCGCCGACTTTCCGTCAAAGAGGAATCCTGGAAAACGGCGTCTTGGCCCAGCCGGCCCCGACAGCTGATACCAGTCGTCATGCTTTCACGCTGCCTAACGACTGAGAACAGCATTCCTGAGGGCGATGCAGGGAGCAGACATGCCGGCACATCCCAATTCGGAGAACACGGAGGGGAGTCGACACCTACGGAGGGAAGTCGACACCTCCTGACGTGGTCGGGCTGGCAGTCATGTTGACTGAGAGCGAAAATATGTAAATAGTCTGTACATAAAATCTTTTCCTTCTTCACCTTGCCCTTACTGACTACTCCGAGCACAATTCATACCCGTGTTCGCACCGGCCACGCAACCCGAGTCCCAACAGCGGTTCCAGAGGTGGGATGCAACGACGCGTATTCCCAGCAGCGAGCCTGAGGGACGACATCGGAACATAACGGTGGCGGTAGCGATGGGCCACGCTACCTCATTCGTAACAGTGGTGGCAGCGGTGGGATGCCATGCCACGACCCCGTATTCTACGCTGCGCACCCGAAGGGCCCTACGCCTGCCGTAACAATACACACCCTTTACCGCTGGACGGACTCAGAGACGGCAGGCGCTTCTAAGCCTTTCTTCATTACCAGCGAGATGGAGCTAGGAGCGCGACGGGCGCATTTAAAAGTCGTCGGCGAGCTCGCTCGCTTCTTCTTATATTTGCGCAGGGAGAACCTTGCCCTTCCGCTGTCTTCTTGTGCGGTTTTATGTTAGGTTGCCCGTAGGACATTGAAGAATTAAGCGAAAATTGTCAAATCACGAATCTATTTGGTTCTCTCAACCGTTGCTTAAACGGGTACTGATATGAAATTTTGCGGCCGAGATAGCCTGCGAGATCGATTCTCGTGAACATGCGTATATCATCTGCAAAACATGAACAGCTAACATAGCGTGAGAGGTATTTCATATGAATTTTGAAGTTCGCGTGCGCGATCTATATACACCACATCTCGCGACATTGACACCCTTGAAAGTGACTCGACGGTGACCCCCCTACTTCCCCGACGCCACCATCGGTGCAGCAACAAGTTATGATGCCGTCATAGTCGTCATTTCTCTTTTGCCGCGCTTTCGCCAGCAGACTACTTTTCGGCGGCTACTCGCGAGTCCGTGGCCACAGTTTCGTGTTTTTGCCACACTACTTTCCCGTTTCCTGTTCGAAAGGACTTCTTGATTGCCTTGTGCTGTCTTGGCTGCGGACCGCGCGGAAGTGCGTCACAGTTCTGTGTGCTGACGTGGTCGAACGTTGCATACGCTAGGTGGTGATAGTCGCACGCGGCTTGTCGTTTCTGTAGTTCTCTCAAACCGAAACTGAGACTGCTCGGTAATGAGGAGCCTGTAATTAATTATCTGCCGCGCGCTGCCGCAAACGATGTGCCGTGTTATGACTAAAGGCCCGAATACACGTACGCGTTGCAGCGCGTCAACGCCTGACTTTTTGACCCGGCGTCGCGCCCTCTCCCTATGGGGAGAGAGGGCTCGACCTCGCGAAGCTGCGCGCCCTCCCTTTCCATAGGGAGAGGGCGCGACGCCGCGTCAAAAAGTCACGCGTTGACGCGCTGCAACGCGTACGTGTGTTTAACAGGCCCCCAGCAGCGGAGTGAAGCAAAAGAACGCGAGGCCAAAATTTGTGTGTCAGTACCCCTTTAAGTAATGCTTTGCATGCAAGTCTAGATAATGAACGGCAGGAGTACACCTAAGTGGGCTGGTTGGTACATGATTACGTGCCCAGCGCTATCATAGCCAGCATAGCCCGTGTATGCCAAATCTCCATTTAATTTCGCTGAGTGACTGCTGACCGGTTAATTATTATCGGTATCCGTGACGGAAAGCTTCAAATAAAAAACATGTAACAGCGGGAAATGCAAGCATAGCAACTTTCGGGCATTGCGCAAACATCGGGCTAAATGGAGCCCCATCATCCTGTTTGGAGGTAGCCTGTCGTATATACAAAAGTAAGCCTGGGAACGGGGAAAAAAAAAAGGGAGAACGTGAGTAGCTGATTCATTTCACCACGACGAAAGATAGAGCGGTCCTTGAGCCCCTGCACCTGTTACTTTTACTCCTGCTTTTTAAGGGGGCCAACTATCAGAAAGATCATTCTCCACGGCCAGACGAACGAGGCGGTTCGGCAAGAAGGCAGCGATGCCTCAATAATCGGGCAGCAGCCGCAGGATCACCGCGAATGAAACAGGACCAACAGGAACGAACGTGAGCGCCGTAATCACGGCAGCTGGAGGTAATTTGATCTGTCATTTGCGCAACTATCAGCCCTCCACAGCCGCCGCAGTCGCTTTCGAGGAGGGGGCGAACGCCGCCGGCCAGTCTAGACGGCCGACGACACGCGTGCATTCGCCGACGCCCCCTCTTCTTCTCAAGGAGCTCGAGAACCGGATGCGTCGTCGGGCAAGCAGTTCGGCCAGCTTCCTTTCGCAGTGATCGCGGTGTGCGCCCAAGAGCAACGCGCATAAAGCAGCCGGACTCGAAGAAGCAAGGCTGGCCCGGAGTCCGAACTCTGAACCCGGGCGAGGAGGAGGAGGAGGAGGAGGAGGGGGAGCAGCAGCAGCAGCAGCAGCAGCAGCAGCAGAAAAACGGTGCTTTGACCTCGGCGCCGCTTCGAGCCGTCGCCGACGGGGGCGCGACGGCGCGCCGAGGGCGAGGAGGATTCGCCGGCGCCAGCGGGGTCTCAGCAGACGCTCCAGTCGGCGTCTTGCTATGCGCCGAGCATCGTTGTTGGACGACAGCGTCTACCGTGTGGGGGCGCATCTTGCCGTCGCAGCAGCAGCAGCAGTAGTCATGGCCGCACAGCAGAAGCAGCGTGTCTCGTCGGCGTGCTGTGGTCGTGTTTAGCGGTGTGACCCGGCGGCAGCAGTGTGCAGCAGTGGCGACCGTGTGCATGTGGCGCGGTGCTCGCGGGCGGCCGTCGAGCCCCAGAGCCGCCGCCATGGGGGCCGGCGGGGCCGCACTGGGGCGGCGGCGACAGCAGCGGTGAGCAGCGCGTCCCGCTCGGCGGCCTGTATGCCACGGCGAGCTGGGACGTCTCGGCGCTATGGTGTGCGTTCATGTTCGCCAGTAAGCGGTGCAAATTGGTGAAACGCCTGTGGGAAGAAAGCCGCAACCTGGTGGTATCGTACTACGCGTCGTCGCAGCCGCCGCCGCTGTGCGCGGCGGCATCGCCGGCGGTCAACTATGAAGCCTTCTGTTCGCTGGAGGACCGCAAGGCCGTCGAGTCGATGCTGAAGCTTCTGGAACCACCGCAACTGCAGACGATGCTGCAGGCGGTGCAGACCAAGGGACGCGAGGGCTGCGAGTGTCTGTTGTTGCCGCACGACGACGTCAAGTTGCCGCGCGAGGTGGTGGCGCCGCACGTGCTCTGCTGCCGACTCTGGCGCTGGCCCCAGCTCCGGCACCAGTACGAACTGAAGCGCTTGCCCTGGTGCGCGGCCGCCTCTCCGCCCGAGGTCTGCTGCAACCCGTACCACTGGAGCATGGTGCAGAAGCCAGGTATGCCTCCCCTCCCTATCTCCTCCGTATGATCGGCGCGGAGAGTATATTTATATTTTCCCGCAGTACCGGGAGCGGCGAGAGTGGGCCGTAAGCCATCTGGGAGAGAGTGAAAGCCGCATTGTTCAACTCTCTCGCTTCTTCGGGCTTTCTGAAGATGCGACTGCTAAAGGAAGGGCCTTGTTCGCTACGCTTCGCATCATATGGGCAACGTGCCTGCGTTCTGTTGCGATGCCGTTTCCGATACAATATTTTCTTGCGCTTGAGTGATGCGCTTTCCAGGCATTATAGGTGGGATCAGCTCTGTAAAGGGTGGATGACAACAGTGACTTAGAATCATGGAATCGTAGTTGTTGCGCTGAAGCTCACAGTCGAGCGACGTTTGTTACTACACATGTTCGTAATAACGCGCCTTTATATCTACCGCAGCGAAGTTGTGAGGCCTATTGGACTCTGGTCGGGAAAAACAACTCCCAAAAGGGATTCATTAACGTCATTTACACGGTTTATTTTGTGCCAAGCCACGATCACCGTGGATTGCTTGCTCTGTTGTCCGCACGAGCGGGCAGCCTGCTTGCCTGCGGCTTACACAACTGCGTTCGTTTTGCTTCATATGGCCCCGCAACGAGCAAACTTTCCGAGAGGCCTTGGGAAGTGCGAGGAATGTTAGATAATCGCTCGACGCTTCGATACTTTGTGTTCGTCGGTGGGATGTGACATGTTTTTATGTCTCTTGCGTTAGCTCCGTCTCCAGTCGCACTAGTATATGTTTCCCCGTCTTTCGTGAAGCCAGTCGCGCTTTGGGGAGTAAGCTGTATGATCGTGGTAGCGGTATAGAAAGCTCGTTAACGGCCTTCGGAACAGCAGGCGTTCGCTCGCCTGACTCTCGCGTGTTTGGATAGGAGCTGCTTGCTAGGCGCAGGTGCAGCCAATGGACATAGGCACGCCTCCAAAGCACCGGACTGCAACGGCATTCGCAAGCTGTCGTGGCTGCAAGCCAGCTCAACGGCGTTTGCGAACATTGGCAGCGCGCTCTCAAACCCACATGCTTTCCAGCTCACGACGCTGCTGGTCAGCGAAGACTGCGCCAAAATTGTGCAGAAGGGAAAACGTGGCAAAATTTACAACGGCTTAGCCAGTTTCGCTCGAAAGCCTCGGTGTTCTTGGAACCAAATCCAATTCGTTTTAAAAGCAGAAAAGCAGGCTCGTGTCATGTCCTGGCGTTCTCGCGCAGTTGCGTGCGTTTTACAGCCCTTCGAAACGTGAATATATATGCACATTTGCCTTTATCACATTTTTCTGTATTTTCCGAGCGCAACAAAAGTTTTAGCCAGCGCTTTTTATCGTCTTGGCATAGGTGCGTGTGTGAGACGAGTCAAGACGTCTTGGAGACGTTTGGCCTCGCTCGGCTAAACAGACTGTTGTTCCGCGGGAACACGCGTATATTATACACGACGGGAAGCGGAAGGAACGAAAATAAGTGAGACAGAAAAGAAATACCCCAGGGACGCAAAGCGACGGCGAAAACAAATAACATAGTGCCCCTGACGTTGGCTGAGCAAGCGGCTTCTAAAAATGGCGACCAAGGCGACTCGCTCGCTGCGCTTTTCCGTCGTAGTGTGCCGACTTGGGCGGCGACAGTAACGCTTAAAAAACGTGTTTTACTTTCCTTTCTTTCGTCAGAGTGTTTTAGCGCGGTTTCGCCGCACGCATGTCCCTGCTTTTTTTTTTTTTTTTGGAGAAAAATCATCGATGAGTTTTTTTTCATTATCATGTTTCGAACTCTCACGTCATTTTGAAAGGCAGTGACCAAGTTTACGAAGTTTTTTGCTCGTAATAGCTGTGAGCCGTTGGCATGTCGTAATCGTAGTTAATCAGTTTCACTCTAGTGATTGAATGCTTGATTGATTGACAATGGTTTGTTCTCACGAGCTTCTCCGGCGTTCGTGCTACTGCTCTGTGTAGAGAAGTGTGTGCAGCGATACGAAGCGCCTGCTCTGGAGTAGCGCCGGGGGCGTGGCTAGCGCTGACGTGCTGCGTTGTGCTGGTCTAAATTGTGTACTAACGTGCGTCTTTCGCGATCCCTGCCGGTTTCTATTTGCGGAAGCTTTTGCGGGGTCGTTGTGCAATGCGTTTTTATTATGCTGAGGTCCTTGAGCGTCCTCATGTATTTGCCATAGTGTTTCCTCGTAGTAGGGAATGGATTTCTGGTCCACCCGCCCTCTGGAAGGCTTCGCTGACAACGGAAGAGATTGCTGGTCGTTTGCCGAAGTTTAACGGGGTTGTCGCATCACGCAGTTTCGGCGTAAATTTCCACTAGTTGCGGAAGTGTTCAGCCAGCACTGTTTCGAGTGTGCCCCCTGTGTTTTGACGAGTAACCGTGCTTTTGAAGAATTTTTGTCCGTTCTCGGTGAATTTTGCGTGAAGTACGTCTCTTTATCGCCGGAGAGTTTGCAACAATGAGCCGAACGGGAAGGGTACGCGGAAAGTGAGTAGAAGTATTCTTGCATATTGCAAGAGGCGAGAAAAAAACAAACAGAATTTTTAATAGTGCGCACGCAGCTGTCGCACTGACGTTCGCCCGGCTTTCGTGCACGCAACAGCTTTTCGTTCCGTAGTTGGTACGCGACGAGATACGTTTGTTATTCGCGACGAAGAACTGTAGCAGCGATGCGGACAGCCTTGACGTTATGCCGATCCACCTTATTGCCTCGGTAAATGTTTATTAGCAGCTGTGTGCTATGTTAGATCCTATTTTCGAGCATTGGTGAATGGTGTAAGCGAGGCCATAAAGGAGGCGATTAGCAAGGCGCTCGTGTTGTGGTTGTTACGCCCTCTATAACAGAGGTCTCAAACACGCGGCCGCATGCGGCCTGCGGACCTATCGCTAGCGGCCCGTCCCGCAGATGACTGTCTTCGTCCCAAATTTTTGTTTAATAATTATGTTGACGAGCTGCACAGACGTGACTGGTCTCACGCATTTCAGTATCGGCGTCCAGGTTTCAATCGTTGTGGATATCGGTATCGATATGTTTCTCGAATCCTGACCTCAAACACCCTTCAGAAACGACGTATGTAATACTGGACACGTCTGCTTTCAAATGGCAACGTTAGTTGACATTTTGTTGAACGTCTCTCTCCCGCCCGTTTCAACCTACTTCCCTGTTCCGGCCCTTGCGGGAGACAACTTAGTTCGAGACCCCTGCTCTCTCTCGACGAACAACTTGTTTCGTTTCAGTCCTTTTTGCCCTGCCCGTACGCTGTTACCTTAAAAAATTAATTTAGACAATCTATAGACTATCTAAACCCTTTTTTTTTGGACAGTCTGTAGACCGTGTACATACGTTTTTGTAAGGGTTTATTCCTGTCGCAGCACCGTGGAGAGCTTTTAACGTGGCTCTCTCGTTACTTCGTCCCCGACCACAAGTGAAGGCCAGCTGCAACGTTTGCAAGTCACTCCACATTATGCATCGCATCCGCGATAAGTCCGAGACAAATACGATTGCGGCGCAAGGATTTTGAACAGACTCGCTCATACGCATCTTTGCCTCTTTTCTTTTTTGTTTCCTGCCGTGTCTCTTCCGTTGTTACAAAGCTTTCATATATACGGTACGGTAGTTTTATACGATCCGATACTGTGGCTCCCTCACCACGTCGCTGTAGCTGACGTCCACAGTGAAATTAAGCTCACTGTATGCTTTTTTTTTTTCAGCGATCATGATTGAAAGAGTGAATCGGTTTTACTTCTTCCGCATATTGACTAATCCCTGCCGCGGCGGCCGGATTTTCGATGGAGGCGAAAATGCTTGAGGTCCGTGTGCTTAGATTTAGGCATGCGCGCTAAAGAACATCAGGTGGCCCCGAAATTTGCGGAGCCCTCCAGTACGGCGTCCATCATAATCATATCGTGGTCTTGGGTACGCAAGACCCCAATAATAATTATTATAATTACGCTACAAATATTATTTGAACAAGCGAAATTTGTAGATACTCGTATCTACAGCAGAGCACATTAGCTGCGCTAAAACAAACACGTCGGGCTCTATTGCATGGCCTAGGGATTAATAAAACAAGAAAAATGAAGATATAAGAGGCCGTGTAGTGTCTGATATGCATAGGCGTGCGCAGGGGGGGGGGCAAAGGGGGCGAGAAGGGGGGGCGCAAAGTCAGCCCTATACATTGTAGGGGGGGCGATAGGGGGGGCGCAAAGGCAGCCGCATACATTGACATAATAGGGAGGGGGGGCGCTGCGACGAACCTTCGCCCCCCCCTGAAGGGCAACCCTGCGCACGCTTATGCTCATATGAGAGTCGCGTCGCTTTCCTCCTCTCTTTCCTGCTGCGTAATTCCCTCCTCCTTCTCCTCCTCTTCCTCTGGGCGCGTTGGCTGGACAGACCTTGTGGTCTTGCTTGGGGTGTCATTAATCAGCCGTCGCAGCGGTGCTCGGAATCTTGCCTTCTCCGGCGCCTTCCTTCTTGGCTGCTGGCACGCGCCCGCACTGCCCTCCTCCCCGCCTCCTCCTCCTCCTCCTCTGACCATGAATTCCGGTGGCCGGCAACGGCGCGCCGCGACCGTGTGTGTGTGTGTCTATCTCGCCCAAGGAGAGTGCTCCCCCCGCCCTCATTGCTGTTTTTTTTTTTTTTTTTTGTAGACAATGTTCCCGGGCCCCTACCATCCAAATTGTGTAACAAGGTTTACGGTGAATATGTCTGACCGAATTCGACAAGCTCATTACTCTTACACATAGCAGTAATGTTTAGCACTGGCTATAACGATGGCTAATGCGATGCCTAATCGTAGGCTAATGTGGGATAGTGTTGGCCTTGAATATGGCTAAATGACTTCTAATGTCGGCTGAGTATTGCCAGATGTCGGTTAACGTTGGTGAATTTTTGTATAACGCAGCAACATTGTATTAATCCAACCTCGACCCCAATGATGGGTGTTCCTGTCTTCATGCACTCTCATTCCAGCGATTGCGTGCGATTTGTTTTTCAACGGCTATGCTTCAGTGTATATATGCTACTCTCAGACTTGGCCATGTTGCGTATATCCTTCGTTTATATCGCCTTGCTTGGTTCCTCTGTGACGAGTGCGTGTTGTTGTATAGATGACGACGCATATAGTCACTAATGTGACATAACAAAGGGTGGATTTAATACGATAGAGAGCCGTTCACTTCAGCCGCTTACACGAGCATATTATGTGCATGTCTAGATTTGCCTGTAACAAGAAGCGGATATAATACTAGATATATAGAGCCGTCCTCTTCAACCACATGCACGTGCACATAGATGCATGTCTACATTTGCCCACCCCTCAGCTGCATCGTCCACGCGTGTTCGTCATAATTGTCCTCTCTTGCACGACATGTCTTAGTATGAAGAACTTCGTGTGTGCGTACCCATAGCGCTCCGAGGTAGATGTATTATCATAGGCTCGCACAGTGAACATTTAAGGACAGAAAAAAAAAAAAAAACGTATTTCTATGACAAAGCCAGCTTCTGTATTTCCTCGAGGTTGGTGACGAAAGTTTAAACTTTCTGATAATGTTCGAAATAGGCTGTGTTCCAACTGTTGGCTACCATCTTTACGTTTGTTTAGCAGTATGCAATTTTAGTAAATACATAAGAAAGTGCTTATTCGCTTAAAGGGACACTAAAGAGAAACAATGAATTGGTTTAGATTGATAAAGTGTGCTCGGAGAACTCTTGTGTAGGTTTATTATTAGAGGAGAAAACCAAGTTCAAAGTTTCATTTTTAAATTTCGCGCCGAACTTTGTAATTCGTGACGTAGAAGATTTCCAAGAGCATTTTACGTGTTTTGGCGCCACGGGCTCAACGAAATTTGCACAAACTCGTTATGTAAAGTCTCTGGCCCCCTCAAGAGGACAATGTACTTCGATTTAACCGATTAGGAACTACGTAGGCCCAAGCAGGCGCCGTCAAAAATATGTGACGTCACGGCAAATAGTGCGGGAATTCCAAGGTGACGTCGCCACCTGTATTTTCTTTTTGCGCGTTTTCTCGCTTATTAAGCGTCTTCTCACAGCAAACGCGGTGTTTTTGGTATCGTGGAAGACTATTTTACTAATGCGAGAAAAATCGTTTTGCTCTTTAGTGTCCCTTTAATCAGCGCTCGCAAAATTGCCTTATAGGGCGCCGTGATGGTTAAAAAAAAAAGAAAAGCACTGCTATAGTTATTACTATTACCAAGTACGATCACACTGCATTCGCCTGCAAAATATGAATGTACGTTACAGTTGTAGTGAGTGCATTGTTCCAACTATGCCTTACTATGGGAGCCATATACAGCATAACTCCACTAAAAACCACCGCGGTTACAACATTCCTTCGTCGTTCGACAGTCAGGACAAGAGGCGCGCAGCGGCTGCCGCTTTTGCAATACACCGAAGAAAGCAAGGATTATGTCACGGTCGTGCAATATATTACAACGGCTCGGCGCTTTCACTTTTCAGTATTTTTGTACCAGTCCCCGTCCTATTTCACTGACCCGATGCACGAACAGAAATGGATTATCTGCTGCGGCGCATAAGTTACATGCGTCTATGTATTATATGGAGCACACGCGCCGAGCTATATATAGGTCCGCGCTGCACCATCCATTGTGTATTGCTCTCTTCGCAGCCACAATATATACTCCGCATGCTCCTTGTCGTATGTATGCACTACATCGCGCGGGGTTGCAAGAATCTGTACGGCCCTGCAGAGCGTATAAACGGTCATGCACAGTAAACCGTCAGGGGTCGGTAGAGAAGCTAAGTGTACCAAGTGGCACATTTTTTCATAACATTTACCATTGCAGAATCATCTCCGTAATAACAATTGTTGGGTTTTTACGTCCCGAAACCAAGATATGGTTATGAGAGGCGCCGTAGTGGAAATTTCGA
Organism: Rhipicephalus sanguineus; assembly: GCF_013339695.2. NCBI lineage: Eukaryota > Metazoa > Arthropoda > Arachnida > Ixodida > Ixodidae > Rhipicephalus > Rhipicephalus sanguineus. Next base: position 80,349,977 of record NC_051180.1, read on the forward strand.
CCACATGGAGTTCTTTCTTTAACGTGTGCCTAAATCTAAGCGCACGGGCCTCTAGCATTCTGCCTCCATCGAAAAAGCGGCCGCCGCGGCCGGGATTCGATCCCGCGACCTTCGGGTCAGCAGTTGAAGTCATATTCGTGAGCAGTTCGTTCAGTCCCCTCCTATCACTTATCATCTAGAATTGACCACCTCCAAAAAGTCCACGCTCCTCGTTGCACAACCGTGACCTATTCACACGCGTTAATACCATATTAAAAATGAATCCGTTGTCTGACTTCCGCGGCCATCAGCTGTGCTTGTAGCCCGGATCAGCGTGAAGTCCTTATCTACTTCCACACATACAAAAAAAAAAGGAAATAATGTTTTTGTGGACATAAGCTGCCACGCAGTTTCACCTGTATTTCGAAACATGCATGGCTGAAGACTTACACAATGGCAACGTTTAATTTGGCACGCCTTTGCAGGCTGATAATGATGCTGACGAAGGACACTGCATGGAGCCACCATAACAACTGGTGCTCGCGGGTATATCTATATGATAAGTTAATGCCCTAAATAACTTTTCATATTTCAACGTACACGTGCAGGATTTAAAAAGAACAGATTAGACAAAATTGCAGTTTCCTGTTAGTAACTACGTAAATTGATTTGCAGACTGCAACAGTCTTTTTCTTAAAGGGACACGAAAGAGCAAAACGATTTTTCTCGTATTAGTAAACTACTCTTCCACGATACCAAAAACACCACGCTTGCTGCGGGATGACGCTTAGTAAGCGAGAAATCGTGCAAAAAGAAAATGGGTTAACATGTAGTTAACGTACCAAGTTTTAGGAACTTTTTTTTTTTAGCCAATGGCTCAAAAATACGATAAATGCACTTTGAAATCCGCGACTTCACGCGTGGAGATCTTGGCGCGAAATTTAAGAATCAAACTCTGAACTTCATTTTCTCCCTTATTAATTACACTTACGATGGCGAAATTAACGACATAATAGTTCTCAAAGTACAATTTATCAATCTGAACCGATTCATTGTTTCTCTTTAGTGTCCCTTTAAGGATATTTGCCGCTTTATTCAAGCGAAGCTTGTTGTGAATTACAGATTGATGGTGGCGACGGCGATGTATAGTACGCGACAAAAAAAATTCGGCAGATCCCACGCGTTGTGGGAATCGCGTTCATGCGAAGCAGTCAGCGAGTAGTTCTATGCTGCATTTTTTTTGGCTTTGAGCCAAGCGTTACGAGGTGGATCCATGCTTTCTTGTAAGTGTGTATAGGTTGTGTGCATATCGTGGGCTTACCAGGCACGTCGACAACACTGGCGTTTGCGGTGCGACGTAACGCCATCCTTCACGTTGGAGTACATACATCAGCATTCTCGAAACTAACTCCATTTTCTGGTGCAGTCATGCGAATATCAGGCGTAACTTTCGTTAATGTACTCCTCCGGGATCGATCAATGCTTCAATATAGCTTGCTGAATCATAGGAATGCAAATGCTATGTTTATTGGGCCAACACTGGAACCTCAGACGTTAAACTGATATGACGCCTGTATCGTAGGAGTACATATGTAGTGTTTATTGCTTTCTTGTAAAATCAGATTATTTGGTCCAGCCAGTTTATACACCTGGCGTGGCTCTTTGGTAGAATACGTGACTGCCACGCAGAATGCTTGAGTTCGATTCCTGCTGGGATCCTAATTTTTATTCTTTCCATTCGTCGGGTCAACGCTGCCGGTGTCAGTTTTTCTTAACGCTCTCGCATTAAAATTACCAATGTCTGTTCTCGCCGTTCCTGTGTAGATATAAACTGTCAATCACCTGTGGCGCATACCCGTACCCCGCAGCCCGTGGTAAAAGGGTATGTTCCACACGTGTCTGGAGGAAAGGGCTTGACGACGTACGCGACAGGATTGTCACGTTATTCATGTCATGACCCGACAGTCATGTTCGTCAAATCCTCTTACCCTCCCCTGCCAATTTTGGTCTACACCAAGTTAAGGAGGCGATCATGAGAGCACCCAGACGTAGGCGGAAAGAAAGAAAGAAAGAAAGAAAGAAAGAAAGAAAGAAAGAAAGAAAGAAAGAAAGAAAGAAAGAAAGAAAGAAAGAAAGAAAGAAAGAAAGAAAGAAAGAAAGAAAGAAAAACGCTCAAAGTGCCAAAGGTTCGCTAAGAAATGCTTCGCATTTAAAACCGGCAGTATACAGAAATGGGCCTGTGACATGCGTATTTGTTTGCGCCGTTTTCCTATAATCGATGCTCTCTCGATCATAGGCTTGTCGCCAATCATCCGTTTCTGATATGGCAGTCTGATCTTCTATCGAGGTGACTAGTCATTTCACGTTGCCACACATTTCATTGTTGCCTGTACACGAACGGATGGACGCCGTTGTTGCCTGTAGGAACAGAAGTGTTGCGCTGCTAAGCACGTGAATGAAGGTCCGATTCCCCGCAAGGAGGAAGCAAGAAGTTAGGAGGGAGCATTGCGCAATGGTAAAGAAAGAAAGAAAACTACTACGTCAGGCAGACACCCGCCAAGCTTCACTTGCTCCTATTTTCCCGAAGGGGAAGGGTTCCCGATTGGTGTGTGTGGGGTGCTGCGCCTGAACCGCAAGCACAGGTGACTGTAGTATACGAAACGTGATCCCTGTTTGCATTCGACTTGGCGTCGTTTTGTAGCGTATTCCGACGCCTTTATATTTAAAAGACGACGAAGACGGGGGGGGAAAAATATCAAGAATTAAGGCGGTCTTTCGACATTACTTCGTTGCTAAATCAATGCAGTATTCGGTTGCGAGAGGCTTCATCATGAATAAAGGGACATTGTGGCGAAAGGAAAGGAAATGAAGAGAAAGAAAGTCCGGAGCTGTTGCCATTGTTGTATACCCGCTTCACGAAAGATCATTGTGAAGCTGTTCGTGTGAGTCATGCGGGGCCCTTATACGCAAGTGCGAGTCACAAGATGAATACGCGCGCGCATGTTAGGGCAGTATATCACGAGCCTCTCTGTATGTGTGTGAGGGCAAAAGCCGGGACGGAGATGAAGAAAGCGGTGTGGTCGGCGAAAAAAACAAGTTTTTTTTTTTTTTTTTTTTTTTCAGAGGAACTTATGTAGTCCGCGGCCTTGAATCACTTGCGTCGCGGCGTGGAAATAGGAATATTGACCCTAGTATTCAAGTGTTTTGTGCAGACACGAACAGTTTCTTTTTTTAATCTGACTTGTACAGTATAGGTGAAGTAGGTTACTAAGGTAAATGACATGCCCCGGTGTGGTCAAGGTAAATGAAGAATAATGTAAGAGGGGCGTCGACTTCCCGCGTGGCCCATGGATTGCGTGACTTGATCTTTTTTTTTGCTCTAGTGTAAGTTTCCATTCATAACATTTTTCTTTTTCGTCCTTGGCATGAAAAAAAGAATACGTCAGCGGCACGTGACGCACAGTCTCGCTCCACGTAGATGCATGCTCCACGAATTGCTAGCGTAACTTTCGGATTTTAGCCCAGTGTGCGTGACTGGAGATCATCAGGAGAGCGCGTTGTGTGCTTTTGAAATGGCGGTGCCATATGTTAGTATATTTTAAATTCCAGGGCATTGCATGCGAAAGTCACGATATGATTATTCATGAGCCATGCCGTATTCGGGTGTAAAAATACGCACGCACGCACGCACGCACACACACACACAACACACACACACACACACACACACACACACACACACACACGCCTGCGAGAGAGGGGGAGAGAGCTTCAGAAGAGAATCCCTGCCTATTCGGTTAAGGATATGAATAAATAATCACAGTACAAACACATAACATTTATTCTGCTGTTTAAACTGGGGACGGACCTTTGATAAAGTCGAGTCCGCGATCGAATCGTCTCAATAAGTGATATGTTTTTCACTGCGTATATATAAATATAGACCTGCACTCGTTTTGATGCCAGTGCCTTGTATGTCTAGCCGCTTAAATGGGCGGTATATTAATAATACGATTGCTATGAACTCCCTTCATACTGTTTACGCTTTCCAGGAACTGTTTGCCGTTTAGAGCCACAGACCACACGTGTGTTCAGTGCCGGAAACTGTACGCCCGCCCTCGTCACTCCATGCCAGCGTGACAGTTGTTATTGACAGCGATGGTAATAGGATAGCCCTCATCGCTGTTGTCCTTCGGCGTCACACAAACGCGTGCTTTACTTTACATACGCGACGCGCACCCCACTCAGCGGGGGTTACGCTGCCACGAAATCCGAAAGATCGTTCTCAGGGCGCCGCGAGGAGCAGTTTGCCTCGAAAGGGACATGGCATCCATGTATGCGTGCGGTTTCATCTGAAAATGAAGTGAATTTGTTGCTTCGAGCTTCGCAAGGACTGTTGCAATGTAAGCCCGAAGTTAATTCCCTTCTGTTAGACCTGCAGATAGTTCCTCCTTTCTTCTTCTTTCGTTCTTTCTCTCTTTTTTTTTTCAGCTTTATGTGTTTGGAACCTGTTGGGTGTGTCATCGTGGCCCGCTTAGCGTGATAGCAAGTTGAACGTTTGCATCACAGCCCTTGCGTCGAGGGAACATCGGAGCGCTGCGCGATGAGTGGTGCTCTTCCGTCGTCCGCTATTCGCAATGCCCATAGACTGTCGCGCCACCGAGCGGAATTCAGGAGCGTTTTCTCGAGGTGGGATCTAGCCACCATAAGGTGGGTTAGTAGACGACAAAATGGCGGCACTATGCAGTCGCTCCCTTGTTCGGCTGTGCTAGCCTTAGTGTTAACGCGTTGGCAAGAAAGGAACACTACGACTTTGCATGTTCCCTGCATCAGTGAACCGGGCCCTCCGTGACACGAAAAATCTGATTCGTTCTTGCGAGATGCGAAGTTTTCGGGAAAATACGTGGCAACTCGCGCTTTCAATGCTCGCCCACAGCGTACACATACTATCAGCTTCGCGAGGCTTTCTGTAGCCACGTAGGTTACTTAAATGTTATCGTCTGACATATTCAGTTGAAGCTCACCCTGTTTTACTTGCATATAGCATTGGTCAGTGTTTCTTGTAGTGCATGAGTCCCATAACACTGTACGCGGGAGGTCGCGCGGGCTCGCGATGTGCTCTTGTATAACTGAGCGATCTCAAGTTGGCGATACATTAAAATAGGGCCTCTATCCTTTGTCAGCAAAGCGCTGTTACGAATCGTGCGAGCGACGTTTCAATCATTCGAGGACGCGTCAGCTCGACGCCTTTCGTGGAGCGAACGCTTTCCACGCCGTCCTTCGCCAGTGTGTTGGGTTTGATAGCCACCGCTGCGCCGCTTATTTTTGTACGTTTCTTGATAGGTGGCAGCACACTGCAAGCGATTTGCTTGTTGACCGGTCTGCAAGCAAGATGTTCTCCGCACCCAGCCGTCTCTCTAATTGTAAACGTGGTGACGCGGAGTGGTCGAAGTCGTTCGGCGGAGGAAATTCTTCAGATTGCTTTCAGCAGTGATGTTGAAAGAAACCATCTTGACGACGAGGATTTTTCACTGGACGTAGAAGACTGTGAAAGCACCGAGAGTGACAGCGACGATGAACCACCAGCTGATAACTCACGAGGAGCTAGTTGCACTTCACGTCCCCTCGTGCGTTAATGTTCTTTCACGCTCGTAAGTCACTTTGATTGTATTTAATGTATAATATCCTTGAGCGAGATCAAAATAAAAGCATAGTTCCTCTTGTGCATTGCATGTATCACGATTATTGTGGATATTATGGAGCGCCGCATGCCGCCAACACGCTCGAGCTCGACCAACGAAGAGCGAAATGGTTAGAGCGATGGAACGTGCAGTCACGGCCACAATCCACGCCTCTCGGCTAACTTCTTCGACGTTGCGAAAAGCATACGTGTACATTCTTTTCGATATTCATGTTTCGATTGTTCTGATCGAACCAGCAACGTGCGAGTGAATTGAATTGCACACGGCTAGAGTTTCAGCATGGCTGTGACACAAGCGCTACTGAATGGGATGTTAAATGCTTGTGTTCCGTTGAAGACGTAACTCCGCGTTCCCGACTGCGCAAGTAATGACGACGGCGTATTATGTTTGCAAACCATCACCACGTTAAACGTGCGGTCCCGTGCAGCAGCGATGGCGCTACTCGCTGGCGGCTTACCACTGCGGCAAATCCGTCAAGCAGGCTTGGTACGTACTACCTCGGAGTGCCGTTCAGCTCATACGTCAATTCTAGTTCATGCAGGTTTATGTAGCACGCACATGATTTCGCAAAGCATCGTTATGCACGGTAACGGAGCTGAAATATAACCTTTCACTTCGCAGCAAATAATTAGGTGGCGAGTACTTAGCACTTTCCATGGTTTGCGAAAGTATTTTAGTCTCATATCCATTTCAGCGCAGCTCATGACTTCATCCGGTGAAAGTGGCACGGTCCGTACGTCCGCACGTCCTATCTGTTCCTATGCTAACAAACGGGTTGACCCTCCTCCTGGCGCCATATTGAAAAGCACGGCGCGCCACCTATAGTTCGTGGGCATTGCGAATACTGTCTTTTACTGCGCATCGCGCAGTTGCGAAGCGAACTGTCCACGCGACGAAAGATCACGGTGTGCGCACTGCGCCTGCGCGACGCTTGTTGCAGTCACCGGCCGGCAGTGGCGCCGAGCGGCCGCCACGCGCTCCGATATTTCCCTTTAATAGTGGACCGCTGCGTACATATACATACATACTTGAGGTTATGCTTCCGTTATGCTCGATGGGACGTGCCAGGATTTTGCAGCGAGCATGACAGGATTGTATAACAGGCACATTGCAGGATTGCAAACCTGCAACGTGCCAGCTGACCGCGCCACCACGTGCGCGACGTTGAGTTGGGAGTTCAAGAAGTTCCTCATGGCGCTGTAGAAGAGATCCTTTTGCAGAATGGGCTTTCTGTTCCGAGGGCTGTTCATTCGAGCCAGCTTAAGGTTTCGCAATTGACAACAGCCCAATAAGTGTAGCGGACCAGTACACAGGAAGTACAAGGTCTTTGTACATGACTGTATACGGACTGTTGTGCCAGCGCCGCTAATGAATTGATAGGCATTCAACGAGCGAAAAATTAACAGGGACTGTTTCCAGCTGAACCCGTGTTGAGCGCCAGCGTCGTTGCCAAAACTATGGCACGCACCGAGCAATCTGCCGCTGCTCTTGGCATCCCGCTGTACGAACGCGCATGCGCACTGTCTCCCAAAGCTCCTCCGTGCGGGAGAGAAGCGTTCGGCTTGCATCTCGTCTTCCCGTCGGAATCTAAAGTCGGCGCTTGGATGTCGTGCGCGTGCTCCGGGCCCCTGCATCGTGTTGTCCTTGACGACGCATGACGCTTGGCATGCTTCTTATGTATACTCTCTTCCATATCGCCTCATTTAACGCTGCCCTTGCGACACACTCTGGGTCTCCCTTCCATCTCGATGCTGCTGCCTGCTGCGCTAATTCTTTTCATCTTTTATCGCCACCTCCCTCGCTGGCTCCATGATGTCGAGTCAGCAGTGCCACGCCGATAGCTTTGCTGATCTGCCGAAGCTGTCATGCTCGCTGTAGTGTGGAACGCGCACAGGTACATGGTGCCGTCCGTACCGCAAGGCACACTGCACCGTCCTGGCACGCATGTGCATGAGTCGCGGATGGACGTATCCCTCTGCAAGACTGTAGCCCTCGACTTCATCAGTTTGTAATTGGAAATGTGTTTCAGGGTGGGCTAAAACAGTGATATTTACAAACGATAGAGCCACTTGTAGGAAGTGTCACTAAAGGCTGCTTTCTGTTAAGTTTGCTACGAAAGGGGACGGGAAAAGCACTGGGACCATCCGGAATACCTCGGCGTACTCTAACTGGTACAGAGTGTTAATGCGGGCATGTTGGTACATGCTGAACTACGGGTAAACAGCGCTACAACGAGACAAAAGAAAGAAGGGACAGGACCAAGCGCTGACTGACAACAGGGAGTTCTTATTTCGCCGCAGCGGAATATATACTCTCCAAAAAAGAATAAAACGAACAAAAAGATATGATGACAGCTCTCTTACATGCGCGAAGATTACATTCAGTGGGCCAGATAATCGTGCTCTTTCTTGAGCAGATCTATGGAAGACATTCTAAAAGATTATTCATTGCGCTAGGTCACGTGGTCATTCATGAGACCCACGTGGTCCACACGCGCAATGAATCATCTGTTAGACTAACGCATGGCCTACCACACGAAGTTGAGCATACCAGTTTTCTGTGCAGATTTGGTGGTTGCTTGCACTTATCGTTAAACGAAGCTCTGAATGTATAGAATGTGAGCTCTGCCATGTGCTGCGTGACTGTCACCTGCACACGGAAGTCGACATAGTTTGACTGGACCTTTCCCGAAAATGCAGACGCCAACTTGCTGTCAAATGGAAGTAATATGACTCGTGTAATTCATTTTTCCAGGCCCCGACTTTTTAAAAAGTACGGATCTGTGCCACGGGCCGTGAGGAGACTGCCCTATTATCTGTTCTACAGCTGCGCTCTGTCATCATCACCGTCCTTTCCCAGTAGTATTCGGACTAGATGAATGTACAGGGGTGGTCAAAAGTTCCCAGGCCGCGTTGCCATAGCAATACAGGGGATAGTGGCCTGGGAACTTTTGACCACTCCTGTACCTCAGGATGAACTCTCTGCCTTTCTTTCAAATCGCTAGTGCCTGATTTTCCTCTATAGGCCACCTTGATAAAAGCTGCCGCTTCGAACGCCGTGATCGTACATTCCTCTCTCCTGCTTGGTGACGCGCCCCCTAGCGTTGGCTTTTGGCTCAACTGTGGTGTGACTGACTGACGTTATGTTGCAGCGGCTTGCACCTGAACGCATTGGTGTCCCGTCGACTATCTGCTCGGCACATTGGCCGCGACACGACTTTTATATATCTGCTTGCTGCGCTCTGCATCGTCGGTTCGCCTCCGCTGGAAGGGGCTGGCTCTCTTATTTTTAGCTCTCAGGGGGCCGACTAATTGTCTGGGAATTAACGTGCCCGAGGGCAGCCGACCCGCCGCAGACGACGAGTGTTATTTCGTGCCTTGAGTCACGGTTTTTCGTTCGTACCCAGCACCGGGAGGACCCACCGCAGGGATGTGTGTGTATAGCCGCCAGGTTGGAAACTGCTCAATACTCTTGTTCAGTGTTTTTGAGATTAGCGACATTTTATATCGCTTGTCCTGCGATAGAAAGAGAGAGATAGAGGAGATGGGGGGTAAGAAAAGAGGTCTTCAATGAAACGAAGAAATCCTGCCGATATATATATATATATATATATATATATATATGAAAGAAAACTAGTCACAGTGAAAAACATAACAACATTTATTCTGAGCTTTCGGCCGGGGACCGGCCGAAAGCTCAGAATAAATGTTGTTATGTTTTTCACTGTGACTAGTTTTCTTTCATATAATTAAACCAATAGCCAGGAACATTCTTTCGAAACTATATATATATATATATATATATATATATATATATATATATATATATATATACATACATACACGCAGGGGCCTGCGTGCTTTCTTGCATAGCATAAGTCAGGGAAATCGGGGACAGAAAAGACAAATTATAGGAGGAGGAGGAGAGAAGGAAAAGAAAAAAGAATACATAGTAACGTACAGGTTGGGTAATGAGGTAATGGAACTGATGTCAATGTATGCATGTCTTACCAATCAAACCACCTTCTTGGCGGTTTCTCCCGCCCGTGCGCTGTGTTACCCAAACTGCGAAATTGCACGTGCTGCGATTTGCAGTTAGGGTAACACAAGCTGCAAGCAAGCGCCTGCAACTTGCTTGTGACTCGTGCAGGTCTGTACACAGTTGTGCTATTGCAACGGAGATGTACATGTAGGGGTGTTCCAAAATGGTATTCAAACTCGATTTCGACTCTAGCTTTCCGTATTTACAACTAAGGGAAGACCTTCCAGCAGTTGCTGCCTTCGATGTAGCAAGTGTCAGAGAATAGAGGGCGATAACTGGCGCCTTTTGGTCTATGTGAGTAATTTATACGATACAGGCGCATTCTATGTATATACTTGACTCTCGCATCACGTGCTCTAATTACCGGCCAGTCGTCCAGGCACGGGCGAGAGGCAGCGACTTCGTGCCTCATCCGTCACCTGAATACCATGCCAGGCACTATACTTTTCCGGGCTAATTAATGTATCCAGCGCCTAATTAAAATCAGCCTGTCTCTTTATCTCTGGCTACTTATGAAACATAGCAAAATGACATGGTTGGGTATGCAGAGCGTGAGGCATCCCCGACGACTTCAAAGTTGTCTCTTTGCTCAGCGAGCGGAAGTAGACATAATCGGCCGGTGGGCCATCTGTTAAAAAAGTTAACAGCATTCGCAGCACATGATTCACTTATCAATCAACTATCCAGACTGACGACCAGACTCGTCTATAGACCGTTCTCTAGAAACCAGTTAAGCGGCGTAAAGATATGGCTTCGCTGTGGCACTTCGTTAGCTCGTACCGCTCTTTGTCACACGTGCCTGTCGTAAGCTACGGTGAATAGATTTCGCGTGTTGTAATCCTTGCAGAGATAAAGCACGACATGATGGCTGTCGCTTTCGTTTGGAGGGCGCGCTTGGCTTCAGAACGGTGCAAGGAGCTTTTTCACTTTATAGTGACGGCAGTTTATATCTGTCAGGTCAAGCGTGTACTGCGATCCATCTATAGCTTGAAAGCGTTTCCCGTGACTTTCCGAGTAATCCTTTACGTCTGCATAAGCGCTCGTGCTATGCGGACGGTTGTTCAATGTGTCGCCGCGGGGAATTAATTAAGACGGCATACTCGGTCTGTTGCTCGACGCCAGCGTTGGCAATGCTTTATTTTTATTATTTTTTTAAAGGATGAAGTCGCTGCTGGCAATTAACACTCCACGTTTAGCGAAACGTCGCAATGATGACGATTACTCTAATAGAGCCCGGAATTTTTTTATACCTTATTATTTTTTAGTGTTACAATTGTCCGTAGATGGAAAAAGCAACCCCCGATTATCAGGAAACGGGTACGATGGTACCCCCCCCCCCCCGGAAATTTTGATGGAGGCGGTTTTTTTACCGAAAATAAATCATGAAAATAGGTGTTTTTCTCAAAGAGTCAAGAAGGCCTTCAGCAAGAGCGCTCCCCCCCCCCCCCCCCCCCCCCCATATCAAATTATAGGGAGGAGGCACATCCACCACTGCAGGAATCACTAAAGGAATTTTACGAGGGCAATTTACTGGCTCGTTATGTCACTCGAGAAGCCGTATGTTAAAATGCAGAGACACTGCGAATACTTCAACACGGCGATGCTGTCTCTCATGTTCGGGGGAAGATTTCACCGGTGCGGGTCAACGATGGCTAATCTGTAGACGGCGCCCAACGGAAAGGGGACGCCTTGATGAAAAGCGGCCGCTCAGACGGGCCAAAGCCGCGTCTTTGTAGCCGAACCCCGCGTCCTTTTGTCGACCGCTCCTTTCGCGGAGTCACCCGTGCGGCGGAAGCGTCTCACGGAGACTGACAACGTAAACAATGTGTCGCCGTCGCGACGGTCCTCACTGAATGAGCACCGACGTGGTTTTGCGGTAATTGCAACAGGCGGCGGCACCTTGTCGCAGACAAGGCCCGAGACGGCAATGTAAACTAGGCACGTTGGTGTGGTGTATTTCAGTGTACTTTGACTGTGTATGTGATTGATGGCGTCTTTAGTTGGTTTGCTGCATAGTGAGGGCAGCAAAACGTGAGAACGTGGAGGCGGAGACACGTCTCTTGATACCCCTGTCACAGGGGCACCCGTGAACTCCGTTTAACTCCCTCGTCTTTTCCTCGAGGGAGGTGGGGTTCATGTCACACGGTCACCATTTCGCTGAGGAAGTTAAATGGAGCTTTTGGTGGAGGGAGTTCGGTAATGACCATTTCGGCTCGATGGAGTACTCTCGTTCCCAGCCAGCTACTGCTACGCTGAAAACCGCACTAGAAAATTCGTCCTAATGAGCTCAGTTATAATTTTGCTCTTTTTTTTTTGCGTAGCATTTCACGCCCCGTAGTGTAAGTTCGTTGTATTTTTTCGGACATCAGCGCTTTCCTCTCCACACCAACATCTCGCCAAGCCGCCGCTGTGAAGCGTCGCTAGCGTCGCGCCATATTTGTTTCTGCACGTGTGAGATACGCACAAGCACTGTGACAGCAATGGTGATTCCGAGCACTTCATCAACACACAAAAAAACGTTTTTGTTGCTTTAAAGGCGACTACACAGGCAAAAAATTGGACGTTTCGACGAGCGCAGCAGCGCTGTTTCTGCCCCATGCGGCAGCCGTCGAAAGCTCGCACCGAGCCGTGTAGCACGGCCACAACACCATTCTGGTTAAGCTCAATGCGGAACGGAGATAAACGGAGTTCGGTTGTGGCCGTGTGACAGGGGTATGAAAACAAAGTTCTTTGCTTCATTGGTGGAGCATTGAAAAGGGTTGGTCCCATAAGGCGGTCTCAGACGAGACAGGGGGGATATAAATGTGGAAATAGGAGAGAAGAGAGGGGAGAGCTTGATGCTCGACGGATAGGTTGAGGAGGGGACAGCGGTCGTGCTTGGCGCCGACTCTTATCCTGGGACGAAAGACTTAGAGTGAGTTCTCTTAAGGGCTTGAACGCTTGGTGCGGGTCCAGCCCAGTTGTTGACGCGAGAGCTGTTCAGTGGCCGCCCCGGGCCTCGTTTTGTCAGCAAGTGTCAGTGCGTGTAAATAAACTCAAGTTTGCCAGGATCTGAGCAACCGGGCCTGTCCAGTCCTTCAACGTGTCGCCACGATCATCCGAACCATCGGGATCACCTCCATCGACCCAATCTTAACTGCGACTATGAAATCTCGCTAAGCTAAGGGCCCCCATGGCTCGCGGGGTGGGATGTGCACGGCGGCGTGTACTCATTTTGCGGGACGGCTCTTCAGATTGGCCGAGCAATGCACGAGTGATATGTATACTGTGAAAGAACACGCAATTAAGCGCCTAGCGAGGACATCAAATTTGGCTGGCGCGAGTCGGCGTGTACGTTCCCGTGGTCAAAAACGTTTCGTTTTGGCTCGCCGAAGGCTCGATTTTGCGTTCGCTTTTCGACCAGTATAGTGGCGATTCGCGACTATTTGTGACTTGAGAATGCTGTAAGTATAGGCGTGCGAGTACGAAAGAAAAGATGCTTCGCGATGGATGCAAAAACGAAAATGAAGCGATGACGGGCTCCTCACAGCGGCCTGCCATTGGTCTCCGGCCTTCGAAGGCTAAAGGTGGGGTGTAAGCAGTTCTTGGAGTGCAACGTCCTCGGCCGTCATTATCGTCAAAAACCCGCGTGGTCATAATACTGCAAATTAAACAATTAGGGGCGCGTCCGACTGCGTAAAGGTAGGGGGGCACACTCGGCGCCCCCCTTCGGACGACCATGAGGAATGCCATAAGCTTTAAGTTACGGCGTGCCTCATTAATTTTCCTGCGTCGTATAGCTTGCGGTATTCACGGGTGTGTTTCCCTATTTATAGCTTGAGGCATGCACGGTACACGCAGCTGCTGTCACTACGGTCATGATGCGCTATTACAAGCTCGCGCGTCATCACTCGTCAATAATAATGTGACAGTGATGACGTCACTGTGACGCAACAGGCTGCAAGCGGTAGGGGGTATATACCTGCCCGGTAGTGGCATACCCATATCCCTTTTCTCGACTTGTTGACATTTGCGGCTGCGTCGCGTCAACAACAGCAACAACAGGGAGGACGGGAGGACGTGTGCGAAGTCTTGCGTAGAAGGACGTGGGGGATAGGAAGTCGACAGAGGGTTCGTCGTCGGTGGGCGCGCGTTGACGCCAGGGATTGTTGTGATCCGAGAAACCCGAGGCAGTTTTTCCCCCACCGAAAAGCTCTTGCCAGCTCCCTCAGAGGGCGCCTGGGAGGCCCTCATAATGACAGAATATAGGAACCTCCAAGTGTATCTCATAACCTGGGCTCTGCAAATCGCCTCTCCGCACTAGGTTAGTGAAGTAAAACATAAATGTATCTTAAAAAGTTATAATCAAGACGAAATGTAAGCTAGAAGTTCACTTCATCTTGAAATGAAGCTTCATTAGGAAGCCGTTACGATCTTTAAACGAGATGTGAGTGGCCCCTGGGCGCATAATGAAAGTACTACCTAATGTTAAATATTCAGGTAGGGTTGGCTACATATAGCATTGCCGGTGCATGGTATAAGCAGCTTGACCTACGCACACTCAGGAGTTCCGCTTATGGCGATTCGCCCCACATTTATTTATATTATTACTAATTATTATTATTATTTGTTGTTGTTGTTTTGACAGCAAGAAAAGGTTTGCGCAGTCTCGTTTGGAGGGGTTCGCCGAGCTTCGTGGCTGGCTCCTATTAATATAGCGCTGTAGTGGTTGAGTCGGGAAGGCTGATGTACCGACTGGCAAGTCAGCTACAAGAAATCAGCGTCGCTGGGCGCGCCCGGCGGGCGTGTCGCTTCGAGCAGCAGATGCAGCGGCGGGCCTGCAAGCATTGCGAAAGGAAACGCGATACGTCTCTTTTTTCTTTTTCTTCTTTTTTTCCCCCCTCAGCGACGCGACACCTCGAGTCGCGGACAAGAATTCCTCGACGGTTTTGTTGGCGACTCATTCCTGAAGAGGCGACCCCTCTATCCTCTATCGGAGGTGGCGTCATGGTAATGCGACTCTCTGTGAACGCGCGATAAGAAAAACAAAAGAATAAAAGAAAGAGAGGGAAGACGAACGACGCAAGACTTCTCTCTGTGCGCTGACTGACATCAAATATCAGCGCCATATTACGTGGCCGCGCATTGCATGCCGGGAAGGAGTCAGTCACTATACTGCTCGTGGTGGCCGCTTTCGAGTCTCATTTTGCCTGTGCTTGTTTGTTCCTTTTGATTATTTTTTTATGACTCCGCGCGCTTTTGGTTCTCGTGTTGCCTAAAGTCATTGTGCTTCAGCTGCTCAAGTCGAAATGGGGAGAGAGATAGGGATAACGTGAGATCGGTTTCGTCCTTTCTTTCTCAGACGACTCTCTGGTGCCGCGTATATATCTCATCTCCGCTTTCCCCGCCGTTGTGGTATGCACGCGATATCGTTTTCTGTTTATCTTTTTTTTTTTTTTTCTAATCCTAGGTTAGTTATCCGGATAGTCCGTGTGTGTTGATCGTTGTACGTTTGGCGTTATGGGGATCATGTCATTTAACGCCCAAGAACTGGGGCCAGGCAGTTAGCGTTTGATAAGAAATTGATAGGAATGAAATCGGAGGGAGTCTTTCCAACATGCACGATTGATAAAAGTTCGAGTCGTCGCTGCCACTCCTTACGTTGTTCTTGGTGCGGGGCTGTCGTTATTTGGTTATGATTCTTCGTTACTTTCTCTTTTGGTTGTGTGCGGTCGTGATCGCTCTGCGTGATGAATGCACGCGTCCTCTCGCCCGTAAGCTCTCCCTGTCGCGTCTGCGGGCGTAGCTGTCGTAACGAAGGGCATGTCTTGACGGCAAATAACCGACTGGTGGTCAAAAGGGTGTGGTCTGCTGCCAGAGGGGATCACTACTGCTGAAGTGAGGCGCGCATGCGTGCGGTGCTGTCACTCGCTTCGCCGAGCGGTCACGTGTACACTCCGTGTAACAGACTTTAGTGCTGTGCAGCGAAGGCGAGGGCTCGTGTGAGGCCAGTGAAGGCGCGCGGAGGGCGCGACTTGAGGCAGACACTGGCCGAACCAGTACTATACAGGTTGTTCTCCTTGAGTGGCGGACGCGATCCATAGCTTTCGCTGCACCGTACTGCAACACCACTATTGTGCAGACTTCGTTAGCCTGATATTATAGAACCTTCATCATCGCCTTGACGTTAGAAGAATCCGTGGCAGCGTGACCCTTCGTCAGAAGTGGCCACTGCGCTTCACTTGTGCACCACGTCAATCCACCGTTTTCACGACGCCACGGTGCATGCGCCCGTCCCCTAGCGGTAGTGTCGCGATACGCCTCTTGATCTCTGAGGCTTTCTCTCTGGCGATACCGTTTGTTCTGGCCCCTACGAAAACGGTAGAGGGCAGTGCAGTAAAAACAAAGAAAAAAGAAAGCGGATTATTGAAAAGTGTAGCGTCCCTCTCACGAGGGGTAAGGCTTTGAGCGACGAAGTAAAGTGAAATTGGAGTGGGAAGTTTCAGAACACGGGGTTACTCCCTATCCCGGCACATTTGCGATGCCTTACGTTGTCTTGTGCCCCGAACCGATTGACACCTCGCGGCTGCTGGGAAGCGACTAGTGACATCTCAGGTTATTCCCTCGTCGGTTGCGCAACTCGGAAGTCTCGGATCGCCCTGTGTCGTGGAAGAGTCGCAGTCTCCTCGAGCGAGAGAGCTGGCAAAACAGCCCTTTCCCTCTTATTCCATTTGTCAAGCGAACGAGAGTAGTCGGTCGCCGCGATTTTGTATCCTTTTCGCTCGGCCCAACCCCAGGCTGTCTCCTGCCACTCCACGTGGTTCTCCTTTTGTTTAGCGCTGCTGCCGTTAGTGTCAGCAGATTCCCGCGAAGCAGGCGAGACAAATGTGCCGCGCGCGCAAGTGGAGCTTCGCTGGCTGGCGGGGCACTTGCCGGGTTCCGCAACAAGCGGCGCTCGGTCCGACAGATATGCGACTCCTCTCGGAATCCTGGCGCTTTCCTTTCTCCTCTCCATCTTCACGTGTGTGTGTTTAAACTTCGCCGCCGACCCGAAGCCGCCTTCACGCCTCTCTTATGTTATTATTGTTTCGGTCTCTCGCCCGTTTCTCTCTCGAGTGCAGTCTTTCTGCTGCGTCCGCGTTTTCTCTCTGGGACCAGCGGCGGCTGTTCGTGTTTTCCCGTGGATCGCCGACGTTCTCTGCGTTGCGGCCCGACGGCCGTCAGTCGCTTGACGCCGCTAGGGTGCGTAAACAATGGGAGCCGGCGTCGGCGGCGCGGCCGCCTTTTTTTTTTTTTTCCTCCCTTTCCATCTCTCTGCTTCTTCATCTTCTTTCCCTCATCGTCGCCGCCGCAGCAGCGCCGGCCAGCGGCGCAGCGCGGTTGTTGAGCAACAACCGTCGCCGCCGACCTGCCCTCTTCTCTTCTTCCTTTGGCCGCGCTTCTCTGCCTGCGTGTTTTTATTTTGTTTCACGCGTTTTTTTCTTCAATGCTTGACTTGCTCTCCGTCGCTGTCGGCCTCTCTCCGCTGCTCAACCCCGGAGTTAGGGAGAGGATGAGAAGAGAAGAGGTTAGGCTAGGCTGCACGCCTGGCGCGCTTCCGCAAACAGTCGCTGGCTCGCGCTCGCGAGCCTGCTTGCTATCGTGTTCTCTCTTTACATCCAGTTCGTGGCGAGGCCGCAGCTCTGCTGCTGCCTGTCGTCGACTGCACGTGGGAACTAGGCCTAGCAGTGACGGCGGCGCCGGCCGGGCCAGCTCGTGACTCTCACTTTCCCTCCCTGCCTCCCTCGCCTCGGATGTGTCTCTAGCGCTGGTCGGCTTGTTTTCTCGGATCTTACAAAGGCTTCCTCGTCTACCTTCTTTTATTTATGTTTTGGAGCTGCCCCGTCGCTCTCAAAGCACGTTAAGAATCAGCTGCTACCGATGTTTGTGGAATCCGGGTTGATTCACTTTTTGTGTGTGTGTGTGCGGCTTGTGAAAGAGGCATTGTTCGTCCTTTTTTACAACGCCGTAAAAAATAGGGCTCCGCGCCCGATGCACTATGGCTTGCGACACTGCTGGTGGATATGCGAAAAAAAAGAAAAAAGTTCGCGTGCCTCGGGCCTCCCGGGCTTTCTTTTTTTGCCCCTCGTGTTTCGGCCACAGGAGAATTGACTTAGGTCGAACGCTATGACTAACGTTGGTTGCGTTTGCACCTGTGAAGTCTAGCGGCTGCAAGAATAGAATAGTAAGTGTATTGTTTATATCGAGGCGCTCGAACCTGACTGCTGCATCATAAGAGGAGAAAAAGCGATCAGTGGAGCCTTTCGCCAGTCAGTGTGTCCACAGATGAGCGAATGCTTACATGTACCCATTTACTTCGTCCTCTTCCTTGCTATGTTATATTGCGTTATCCCAATGACCAGCAATTGGTTGTTAGTCGACAACTCCAGCACGAGAATTACAATCTAGAATATATATACCCGTGCCTGATGTATAATCGATACTGCTTTCTCTGCTGTTACCGCCACCTCGTAGCAGCGTTGTATTCATCGTTTTGGAACTCTAAAAAACGTAGCCGTTGCAGAGCGACCGAAGGAGTGCGAGGTTTCAGAATGGGATCAAAAAATGGGTAATCTAATCCCGAATGCTGCGCAGTAAGCTGCTAGCGATAATGGTATGACGGTGACGCAGCGCGTACCGTGCACCGTTCATTACGACCAATTTTGCGTTGCATCATAAGCTCCTTGCCGCCGTTTACCGACCGACATAGTACAGTACGATCGTACATATCAGCCTGCAGACCACAAGGCTCTAGATTTGTCGAGTTTATTATGGGACAAAATTCTCTTTCTATAAACTAGCAACAGCGCGTAATGTTTATAAAACATTGCTATCTTGCATAGAACGACTTAATCGGGCTGAAGTTAAGAAGTCTTGGCTTACGTCATCGCGTGGCGTGCATTTCGCATGAGTCGCGAGCCCGATTTCGGCGCTCCAAGGGAGTTTCCGTCGCGTTTCCTCCCCTCCGCCTCCTCTTTCTCTGAGACTACGATGTTGGCCGGTTCCCGAGCACAAACACACTCGCGCTACTTTTCTTCGGCGTACCGTTGTGCGGCTCGAAAAGCGTTTCCGCCGCTTCTCCGAGCGAGCGAGAGCGGGCCGCAGCAGCAGAAGGCTGCCCACGTTGGTGGTGCCCCCCCCCCCCTCTTTTTCTGCCTCGTCGTTTTCTTCTCGAGCCTGCGATGGCGAAGGGATGAAGAAGAGGGGGAGACGGTGGACCGCCGGAGCAGCGGCACAAGGGGCAGCCTTGTCGGCGGCGCCTTTCCGGCGCCCCCACGGCGTGCTGCTGCTTTCTCTCTCGCTAGACCCCGGCTGCGTGTCTGTGCCGCTTGCGCTCTCAGCCCGCAACTTTCGCCCGGGCGACGAGATGTAAAGAGGGGGTTGCGGCGGGCGGGGGGGGGGGGGGGTAAGCGGGCAATCTTGCCCCCCCCCCTCCCACCACGCGCGTGCCTGCTGTAGGCATTGCGATGAGCTCGCACACACGCACACAAGGACAGCCTCTTGCGAGCTCTCCCTCCGCATGCTGTGTCTGTTCCGCTGCCTTCGAGAGGGGACGTCGAATGAAGCGAGGGAGCATGATGCTGTGGCGAAAGCCTTTTGCGGTAGTCTAGACCGCGGCTTGCCGTTAGCGCCGACTTGTCACTTGCAGTGGCCGGACGGCGCGTTCCCTATCGCTGGGATGGTCAGGGGTGCTATTCTGGACCCTTGTCAAATTACGCCATATGGTCAAATTTCGTAATGGTGGCATTTTAAGCCAATCAGAGAGGCCAGAGTTGAGCAATGGCGGAATTTGACAGGTATGGCACCCTAGGTGGCGCAGGCGTGGCCGCATTGTTGAGGGACCCAAGGCTCCGATTCTCTGGCCCCGACGAGTATCGTTTCAGACACCTTCGACCGTTATTTTTTTCCAGTTTGTGGTCGTTCGTGCAAGCGTTCGCTCCAACCTGTCTCCTTTCTCGTCGGCAGTCGTTTGGTTAGTCATGCTCGAGTCGTGTGGAGAAGACGGCACGTGTCTGTAGCGGGGGATCTGCATGTGATTCGGAAATTCGCCGGGCAACAAATAAAGGGGCCCCTTGCGGTGTTCTGTAAGATATAGCCGCGTTGATTATTCCATTACTTGAACTCTTGAAGGAGTTGGTGCATCAAGCTTTCCGCATGCGTTGTCTGTTATTTCGCGAGAGGGTATCTATCTACATAGTGCATGGCGTTGTTAAATGCGCACTGTCTGCAAGGTCCTCTTGTGTACTTAAAGCGGTTAGCTGGGCTAGCTAGAACAACTGACGCTTGTGCATTTCCATCGCTTAAAACAAACATAAAAATAAAGTTTATTGCTCTTGATGTGTCTCCGTGTTTTACAGCGTGCCGTCGTTGTAGTAGTAGTAGTCGCGTAAATCATGTGACCTGAGGGGTGGTGGATGAATAAATAATAAAACGAAATGAGGATGATGCTGGAAATTATTATGATGACCAGGGCTTAAAGTCTCCCTTCATTGGAGGGGGGGGCCACCATAAAGCGTATATATATATATATATATTATATATATATATATATATATATATATATATATATAACGGACGCGGTGCCCGCTGGCATATCGAATAATAAACGCCGGATTTCTAGATATATCGGTCAAGATCCAGTTTCGCGGTCGTATTATCCAATTTTGGGCAAAAATGTGATTGTATTAAACGCATGAAAATGCATTATTTCCGAGGGATGTTGGCCGGGAATAAAACAAAAATGTATTGAGCTGAAGAACGTATTATGCAGAACCGTATCAACGAGATTCCACTGTATATAATAATATATGCTATAGATTAAGCGTTAAGAGAGGTGTTTGCGATGATCACAGTGCAGTGAAGCCAACTGTCTCTCCAACTGATCAAATGCTTATGAATGCTAGACAAATATATTTCGGGCATTTATTCAACGTGTCATTCCAATCAAGCATTAAATGAAATTATTTTGGGAACGATTCTTCAAAATTAACACGTGATATACAGGCTTAAAGATATGTCAACTCAAAGTAAGTAACGTTAGTTGACTCGCTGGATTCGGAACTTCAGGCACGGCAATGCTATATTTTATTTTCGCTACCCTTGCTAATAAAGTGGGCAAATTACATACGTCTCTGTAATTACACACTTGGGATGCACAACTAAAGAATGAAAATTGAGTGGCAAGCTAAACAGACCATAGTGAACCATTACTGATGCACGAGCAGGTAGCTTTACATTCAGGTGCCTTGTGAAACAGTATGCTGCGCCAAGACGCTCTGTCGAACAGGGTGGTGACCCGTGGTTTCAGGAGGCGTTGCCCGCGCTGTTCAGTGTCTCAGCGAATTGCATTCAGCAGTACGACGACACCTGATTTTTTCTCTTTTGCTAACACCCCGTCAACCAAACATTCGCGATTAATAAATCATTATTCGGGAAATTGCAGAGTATAATTTCCCCGCACAAAGCACTACTGCGAAAAAATTCAGCTCCAGCACTTGTCGAATGGGTGCCGCAGTGCCACCGTCGGACTGCCGAGAGGGAGCCGGGCCCCTCCTTAAAAAATGGAGGGGGGGCCGGGCCCCCCCGGGCACCCCCTGACTTTAAGCCCTGATGATGACCCTCGAATTGATGAAGATGACGACCTTTTTGTACCGAAATTCATCGTCATCATTAGAGCTTCGATGTCCGACGGATTTCATGACGTGGGACTGGCTGATTTTTTCTCCTATTTCTCTGAAGTACTGGAGACGCATCGAACGCCCTCTTGTTTGCTTTTCAAGGGCTGCCGTGGCTTTCCAGTCGGTTACGCAATCGACCCCCTTGATGGACGCACTCGAGACATCCCCGAGGTTTCGTTATGCGAAAAAATTACAAGGGCGAGTTTGTTGCTTGAGTTTTTTGATGGGATTCGAAGGCGGTCTCCGGGAAGCAGAGGACATGACTCAAAACAAAGAAGGCCCGCTCCGCAGGCGGCACGAAAATAGCCTGGCAAGCATGCAAATAAGCGAGCCTGGCGGTGGCGAGCGAAGGCGAGGCCAGTGTCGCGCCTGCACCGTTAGCTACACGTTGTGACGCTTGATAGATGCGAAGGCTCGACCTTCCCAGCGTAACCAATCGCGAAAGAACCCCTCCCCACTTCAGTCCTAGGAGCACGATGCCCGGGACCGAGGAGTTCCCCGGCGTCCTCTGCATTCGCTGATTCACCGGTGCCTTGGGTGCTGAGCGACGGCCGCGGGGGCTCTTGTAGACCAGCCTCGCGGAAGCCGCGTTATTTCGGGAGCCGCTTTCGTTCGTTTGTTGAAATTTCCGCGGAAGGAATTCGACGCAGGTATATTAAGTGGATCGGTACAACCTGCCAGCTTGCTCACAACCGGTAATACGCCCGAAAAATGACATTTGGCACACGGTATACTGTACGCACGGTTTACTGTCAACTTCATCGCTGCGCTCTCACCAGGTAGCTACGAAAACCTGTATGCCCTGATCAGAGTGCTTCCCGTCGCGGTATACTAAGTTCGAGGACTCGGGTTCGATTCTCGGCGAGTGCGGCGGCATTTCGGTTGGGGAGAAACGCAAGAACACCCGTGTACGTGGATGTTTAAGTGCACGTGAAATGAAGGCCAAGTTATTGCGGAGTCCCCCACGGAGGCTTGCCGCCTAATCATGTTGTTGTTTTTGCACGTAAAACTTCACCAGAGCTTAATTAATCCAAGTCTTGCATACGGTACGGTCATCTTCTTTTCGGAGAGGGTAGGGGGTGCATATATTAGTTATCGCAAAAGTCTTTGTGTTTGTTATCACACGAAAGACTCTATTCACAACGCTATGAACTTCTATCTAGCATTTGCCGGCCGCCGATCATGATTGGCTGACAGTTGCTATATGTTTTTTTTTTTATATTTGCGAAGAACTGTAGCGTAAGGACTTGTTTTTAGTGTGCGTGGCAGTGAATAAAAGCTCATATTCTTAGCTTCCTTTGCCATTTCTTGTTTTCCTTGTTTATTGAGAGCGTGTTACTGGGGAGACGAGATGGCAAAGCTTTTCATCCGGGAAAGTTGTTTGCCATGGGCTGGCCGGCTTCGCTAATGAGATGTCGCAGTGAGATTATACGGTTCCAGCTTCCCTCTGGCTGCCGTTCAGAGGGCTTTGTGCGATTTCAGTGTAGCGAGAAACTCGGGATGGCGCGACACCTCGCGCATTCCTTCACTCTCGAGAGCGAGTGGTTTGGTATACCTGGAATGAAAAGTCTTCGGCCCCGCGTAACGATGACGAGTCGTGCGGTGTGGATAGTCATATTGTTGAAGAAAAGAAAAGGGGGAGGGGGAGGAAAGAGAATACGATGCGTGGGACGGGACCCTCGAATTAGGTCTTACCTTAGATCGCAGTGAGCGAGCACCGCAGATAATGCACTCCGGAAAGCCGGACCCCGCATCTCCCTCTCAACAAGGCGGTGGCCCGGCAAATTCGCCCTCGTGCTCCAGTGTCCGTTGTGTTGCGTGCGCATGTGTGTGTGTGTGTGTTTGCGTGCGTGCGTGCGTTCCGCGCCTGATGACTTCGGTTCGTTCTGGCTTTTCAGTTGCACCATGCCTTGCAGGTGCAGGCCTCGTCGATGCATACCCCCCTCCCACCCCACAGTTCCTTCTCGCATCGATCTCTCCATACTTCAGTCTTCTTTAGCTCCGAGGTTCCCAAAATTAGGAGGGCCGTGGCATGTGTGGGACGGTATCTATCGGAGAACAAAAGAAAAAAAAGGAAATGCAGTGCGCATTTGGACTTTGGCTAATGTGTGAGCGCACGCTGAAAGAGAGCGAGGAGGACAAAAAAACAACAAATCCGCTGCGCTGCCGATTCCCTTGTTTTCGAGCGCAGGTTCTCGAGTCTTCTTCTTCTGGACCATCGAAAATGGGGCTTGATGAACGTCTCTCTCTCTCTCTCTCCTTCTCGTGCGTGAGGAAGAGAGGGGAAAAGCTCTAAGCAACCAGCATTGCAACTGCACGTAGGTTGGAGGACGAATGCGAAGAAACCACCACCACCACCGCCGTCGTGCGGAGTCACAATTGCAGGCGCCCCTGACGCCGCCCGCGGACGACTACGTGTGTGCGTGCTTGCGTGGAGCGGCGCCCTCCGCGCAATGAGAGAGAACCAAAACCAAAGACAGAAACAATGCGCTTCGCTGCCGCAGGAGTCGGTTCTTCTCTTCCTCCTTCCCCTCCTCCGCGTCTCGCAGGCGCCGCCGCGGCTTCTTGGCTTCGGTCTCTCTTTTTCCCCATCTTCTCTCCCTCCTACACGAGCCGTGGAACCTGTAATCAGCGAGCACGGTAATAACCGTGCTCCTTCCAGCGTTCTTTGCTGCTCTGGCTGCCTCGGCTGTTGCGGCGCCGGCCGATGCTGCGCTTGCTTTCGCCTTCCCTAGGCCCGAGTCCTCCTCTCATGCGGACTCTTCCCTTCCGCTCCATGCCTTCTCATTCATTTATTTTCTCCGTGTCTGGGGGTGCTGCCGTGTGCCGCAATTCTTTCACTCGTCTCCGCGCATGCGTGCGCTCGGAATATTTCATGCACCGGCGCTGCGATATTTAGGATAATATCTTTGCGTCGCGCATATTACGTTGCAGAATGGCAGATAGGTGGGCAAGTTGGTTTGCGTTCTTAATGATGGAAAAGCAACGCTCGAACGAATACAAAAGGAAACTCAACAAGATATGACATGCGCTGTACTCACAACTGAAGTTTTCTTAAAAAAAAAAAAGGAATGCCCCTTATATGCAGCTTGCATCGCCACACAAAAATATTTATCGCAGAAGTGTGAAGTGAACCACGTGAAGATGATGTCAACAGGAATAACACACGTCCTGCCTCCTTCTCGTTCCTTTTGTATTCATTCTGTAGCTGCCTTTCTATCATATTACGTTGATTTCACATACAACGAAGGCGATGACATGGCGGATGAGTGAGCTTCTATCTAAGGTGCACCTTAGATAGTGCACCTAAGTGCATCACGAATATTAACGATCAGTCTTGTGTTAAAATGTTAGTATGATCGTTACTCTGAACAGTGATAGAAAAAACGAATTTTTAATTAGATTATTTGCTTCTTAAGAACCGATGTTATGGAAGAAAGTGCCTTCATGCCCTTTTCCTTTCTTGTTTCTTGCGCGGTATATGAATACTTCAAGGGCGATTAGTCGACATGAAAGATTGCCTTGATCTGGAATTTGCATTTTCTACGCCGAACAGGTGGTAACCCGCCTTGCGTGAGCCACTGCTATCCTAGGTGTTCCACGACCGTTTTACGGGACATCGGAGAAGTACACTGCTTGTGGCGCCTCCTCGTGACACTTGGTCATATTCGATCGCAAACAACTATATTCCCAACTACTACATTCCGATTGGCTGATGGTGTGAAGCTCTAGGCGGCAATAATCATTGGCCTTCAGCGGGGACATCCTTGCAGCGCAGTTACGTGGTATCCCACTCGGTGCGGGAACCTGTCTTATTGATACATACATGCCTCACAGTGAAGGAAAGAAGATGACTTTTCAAGGGCTCGTTTTTCTTTGCTAGACACAATATTAATGAGAACTAATGCCAACGAAAGTATAAGGGGTGTTATTTGTAGTAATTAAGATATACGTGTGAAGAAAGTAAAGCGGACGAAAAGATAACCTGCCGCCGGCAGGCACCGAACCTGCGACCTTCGAATAACGCGTCCGATGCTCTACCACCGAGCTACGGCGGTGGTCATCCTCTCTTCCACAATGTGTGTGACGAAAAGCGTTTTGGTTTATTTATTTTTTTTATTAAGCGGGTACTACATTAGGGGGGAATTATGAAGAGGCAAGATGTACGTACCACATACATGATTGAGCATAGAAAAAAGCTAGACTATACGAGTCAGTGATAAATAAAATCAAGTAAATAGAGTCCGAAAACTATAGGGTACCCAGCCAAAGGAAACGAGAGCTCAGTGAGAGGACTCGAGGCCTACCATGCCGTTCAGCGAAAACACATGTATGCTGATTGTATGGAAAAATGGCTTATGTAGCTTTTACGTAGGGAGCAGGTGGGAAAAAAAAACATATGTAGGCTAAATTCTAATCTACAAGTGGCAAAGCAAAATGTCAAATTTCGTCTGAAACTGCCTTTTGTATTTGAACAAACAACCGCCTAAGTCCTCGTTTCCAGCGCCGCTGCGTTACGGTCGGTGTTCCGGTGCTTCGTAACTGCAAATAAATTCACGAACGCGTCGCTGTGTCTCTATTTTCTTTTTTTTTTTTCTCTTCTAGCGTGCCTTGCACGCGTCGCACGTGATGGTGCTGCCCTCTTCTCACACTCCGCATCAGCGCTCAGGAAGAGGGAGAAAGGGAGGGAAAAGCGATGACGTCGGCGCGATAGGATGTGCGGGCCATCCGGCGGCCTAATTGCAGCATCCAGCTGCATGGGGCGCTGTAGGAGGGTGTGCACGACTAGCTAGAATTACTGTTACACGAAGAGACCCTCCCCTCCGGCGGGGCTCTCCTCCACCGTCCACTTACAGTCGCAGCGCCTTGTCTGTCTTATGCAAAGGTCTTTTCAGTCGCCGCACATGCATGGTTGTCAACGATTCCCGTTGTCCCATATAGCTCGTTATTCTTCTTGTTTTTGACTAGTTTTTGACTAATAAGTATAGCTGTTACTGGCCTATTTGGTATTACTCGCTTGGAAGTACATTCGGCACGCGCGTGTGTCTGTCGTAACGTAACGCGTTCAGTACATCGTGTTTATGCCAGAATAGACACAGGGTCTAGTACTCACGCAAGCGAGCACTATAATGTCGGCAGGATAAGAGAATGTATGGCAGATACACTAAACTGTTCACGGCAGAGCGTATAAAACAGCGGAAACAAAAGGGACACAAGAGAAGAAACGAACGACACGAGCCCAGTAATAATAATAATAATAATAATAATAATAATAATAATAATAATAATAATAATAATAATAATAATAATAATAATAATAGTAATAATAATAATAATAATATCTGGAGTTTTAACGTCCCAAAACCACGATATGATTATGAGAGAGGCCGTAGTGGAGGGCTCCGGAAATTTCGACCACCTGGGGTCCTTTAACGTGCACCTAAACCTAACCCCCGAATGCAGAGATGTTACTTGTCTCGTACTTGACTCGTACTTGACTCAAGACAGCTTTGCCGCTTGCCATAAATCGTTCTCGAACTTGCGGACGACTTGCGGTCGACTTGGCTCGGTCGAAGTCAGGACGAGTTTCAAGTCTGCTGCGGGGCTAGCTTGAAACAGTCTTGATGCGTTATTCCAACATGGCCGCCTCTCGAATGGACGTCGCGCTACAGTGTAGTCGCGCGGAGGTTGTACGCTTTTGAATTTGCTTGCCACGCTATGGACGTAGCATTTTCTGAGGCACATTGCCTGCCGAAGATTCCGCGACCCGCCTTACGTGACCGAGGCAATCCGATGGAGTTGTACGACGAGGAACAATTCCATGCTCGCTACAGGTTCACCAAGAACGCCGTGCTGCAGTTGCCGCTCCAAGAAAGCGGGGACAACCGAGGACAGCCTGTGCCTCCCATGTTGCAGCTATTGATGGCGCTCAGGTTTTACGGCGCTGGCACATTCCAGACAGTCACCGGTGATCTCGTCCGCATTCCGCACTCGACAGTGTGCCGCGCAGTTGGAAAAGTGACCCTACTCATCGCAAAGCACTTGTACTCGATGCTGGTGCGCTTCCCGCAGCCGGCGGGATTTCCTAAAGTTATGTGGGACTTTTATGAAGTGGCCGAATTCCCTGGCGTTACAAGATGTGTCGACTGCACACACGTGCGCATTAATAGCCCCGGTGTATTTACGCTCACCAATCACTCATCTCCCGAAATACAAAACATGTGGAAGGTCACAAGAATAATAGCTCAAGTGAAGCAGTCATGCAAAAAAATGTTGTTCTTACCAGTTTTGTGGCGCTCTCGCTTTTCTCTTGCAGCTTCCTCTTTCCATTTCTGATTGAGGTTATTCCAGCATTTCTTGAGCTGCAGGTGGTGGCGCCTGGTAATCCCGTGGTTGGCGTTGTAGCGCTTGGCTATTTCTTTCCACGTTTGATTTTTTTGCGCCACTGACGCAACATCAGTTTTTTTCCCACTCGATAATGTGCCTGAACTGCCTCACAAGATCGATCAGCACACTTTTTTCGTCCTCGTAGAAGCGCGGGGCCGCCTTGCGTAGTGGTGTCTCTTGGGACCACAACGTGCCTTGCTGCGACATCTCAGCGAATGGTTCTTTCTCCTTGATTCGACGACTTCGCTTCGAAAAGTGACGTGGGCGACGTAGCATGAGCAGGAAAATGTTTTCATAGTACACAACATTTTACGTCGTTTTTGTCTCGTTCGATGCAGCTGTGTGGGATTGAGAAACTTGACAGGCATCAGTTTGCAGCACAACGATACGAAAAATTCCTTAAGCTTTTCTCAGAAAAAAAAGAGCTTCCCCTAGTGCGGGTTTAATCCACGGACCAGCACAAATTTTTTGGTGACAAGGCGAAGCTTTTCTTGGGACTCCCTCGTCGCTTTGTATTACAAACAGGTGCTCTCGTACGAATACGTGGATGAGCTCTTCGTTCACCTCGCAGGACGCACATGGCAGGCCTGTGTCTTTTTCGTTGTTCGCGACAAAGCTTCCAGCAGATAACATATCCTGACCATGTTCGTCCCCCCTCCCCCCCTCCCCTCACCAACATGCAGCGCGGCATTGCTGCACACCGCGAGGCAAAATTCCGCCTCGGCCCATGATCCCGACGCCCGCTTCTTGTCTTGTTTACCAAGAATCAGATGTTCAACGAAAGCAGACAAATAATTAGCATTTCCAGTTCTATTCTTTAGCTTCTTTTGTTGGGTGGCGGCACCCACATGGGCCTGAATAAGGGCTTTGTACACTTTGTTTCCAGAACTTGTTGCATTTTTTATTTATTCATATATAACTGCAACCTAGCTCGCTACAAGCATGTCCATAGGCGAATAGAAAGGCTAGTACCTTGAAAATTCGCGATACCTCGCTTAAAACTTGCGAGCCAGGGCACCGCGTTCGATAAGAAAAAAAAAAAAAAAAAACGACGAAAGGACACAACGCAAACCATGCCTTGTTTCGCATCTTTATGGGAAATTCTATTAGCGCGCACGCCAAAACAAGCAAGCTTGGAGTAACGCGCCGCGCTTGGGCGGCCACTGAAACCAGCGGGCAACGGACGCTTTACACAAGCAACACTGCGCATCGCTGCGGCGGCGGGAACCACGTGGCGCTCGATAACAGTAAAATGACAAAAATATGCTTGTAGCACTTTGATGGGAGAGTTCTTTTCAAATATACGAACTTTTCTTGCTGTAACACGTGCCTTACGCCACCAACTTCATTATTAACCTCGGTACCAGGCGAGCAACGTGTTTCTGCATTGAAGCTTGTTCTTGACTTGACCAAGCAAGACAGCCTAACGTCTATGAAACGCGAAGGCCGACTTGGGCGTCTTCAAGTCCGCTGCTTGCTTCGGGCCGACTTGCTCAAGTCAAGTTGAAGGCACGAGCCAAGTAACATCTCTGCATTCGGGGGTAAGTACACGGGCCTCAAACATTTTCGCCTCCATCGAAAATGCAGCCGCCGCGTCCGGGATTGACACGAGCCCAGTGTTTTAGAGGGCGTAGCCAGGATTTCATTTCAGAGCAAGGGGGTCCGACCCCTCATGTGTTCGTGCGTATGCCATGTGTTTACATTTCTGCGTGTGCAAGCTGAATTTCGGGACGCCCTCTCTACTCTGGCTACGCCTGTGGTGTCGGCATGATCACTATTCTCGCACGCTCAACCAGTGTTAAGTCTGTAGTGTAGCTTTGCGCAAGCCTCATGCCTTTGGAACCATTAATTGGCCCCTTAGTCATTGGAACGCACACCTGTAGCTTGTGTCGCAGCAACAATATATTAATTTGAACTAACGCACAAGGAAACTGTATAGGGGAAGTTATTTGTAGCAATAATTACGATGTAAATGTGAGGAAAGTAAAGTGCACGGACGAAAAAATAACTGGCTGTCGGCAGGCACCGAACCTGCGACATTCGATTAACGCGTCCGATGCTCTACCACTGAGCTACGGCGGCGGTCATCCTCCCGTCCACTTTATGGGGTATGTATGTGCATTCAAACGTAGGAGTGTTAGTCAGCGCCGCAAGTAGCCGTGACGGCGAGTGTGGGACGCTCGCCATGACGCCGTGAGTGCATTTACGTACAAGCAGGAGCGTCGGCAGGATTTTGTCTTGGGGGGTGTAAAGCAATGTTGCATTAGGGTGGCTAGTTGCATGGCGGCTGGGGGGAGGGAGAGAGTACTGGTGTAGCGTGGGGGGGGGGGGGGGGGGGGGCAAGTGCTGGTGTGGCTTGAGGGGGGCAAGTGCCCCTTTTGCATCCCCCTGCCGACGCCCATGCGTACAAGTAAAGTATATTTACAAGCATACTGTTCGAAACCCTGTTGATGCACGCAGAGGACTCTTCAGGCCGAACGGGGAAAGCTGACAAAGGCGTGCCCTCCGGAATACGGCATTTTATTCGCGAGACGTTCTCAGCGCGCTGTTATCAAGCTGAAATATGTTTTATGAATGGCTGAGCTCGAAAAAAGCACGTGGAAGCTGTTACCGCGTTCTCGTTGCAAGCGCTTGTTTACCCTTGTAATGTACGGATAGCGAGCGCAGTCCGGTGAGAACAAAAAAAAAAACAGTCTTGTACTGGGCGCAGGGCGATTTGCGAACTTTACCTACAAAGGGAGCCTTTAGTTAAAAATAAGTGTGTGTGGGATTGGGGCTGTCAGGAAGGCACTGAGATCGCAGCGCGAAAGCTATAGTGTCGTTTATTATCTTAGCGCGCAGCTCTGAGGCGCCCGTTCCTGCATTGAGCGCCGTCGCCGTCGGGGGCGTAACTAGACTCACAAAAAGAAATAATAAATTATAAAGAAATACTCAGGATTAAATGGGACTTGAACCCGAGCCCTCTGCGCGGCAGTCGAGTATTCTACCGCAGAGCCACGGTGGTGCTTGAAGCTCATTTGCAAAAATACCCTATACAGGCGTCATGTCAGGCAACGAATCGCGTTAACCTATGTAATATAGCGTGGCAGAAGAGTAAAATAACAACCACTCATCACACGATGCTAATTGCGCTACGGGTGTGTGGTTTAATGCTTCCCACCCACTGCAAAGTGCTCAGCCATAATTCCTGATCGTCATCAGCGACATGTAACATCAACAAAGTGCACATAATACCTTAGAGATGTGTGGGGGTACCTCACTTATCCGCAGAAAGACGAATAATGGCGTAATGGGTGCTGGCCTACTTCACAAAAATTATAATTTTAGTCGATA
This sequence comes from Rhipicephalus sanguineus, assembly GCF_013339695.2. Taxonomy (NCBI): domain Eukaryota; kingdom Metazoa; phylum Arthropoda; class Arachnida; order Ixodida; family Ixodidae; genus Rhipicephalus; species Rhipicephalus sanguineus. The sequence continues at coordinate 80,381,115 of NC_051180.1, forward strand.
CCTTGCGGAAAGCAAAAACTTCAATGACAGTTGGTCTTGCCCCAACACGAAGCTGCGCTCAGAATTCGCATTGGGCAGTATCGTAATCGTCGGTGTATCTTTTTTTTTTTTTCCGGGGCAGTGCACTATTATGTATCATGGAGGTGATCGCAGACGCGATTGGCAATGGCAACTACATTGTACACACAGAACAGCTTGCAGGTGGATATTGATCGCGTTGATCGCGGTCGCTCTTTATTTGTGTTGTTCGCTTGTCAAAAGTCGCGCGCGAAGATTGTTGTTCGGCGGAAAGGAAAAAAAAAAGGTACACAACGGATTGAAACGGCGCTTTTGTCCTCCAGACTGTTTCGCAAAGAGTGAGTATTGCGAGAGTGCGTGTGTTTACATACAGCATGCGAATGATGGTTATTAGGGCGGGAGGGTGTGCACACCACGTACTGCCTGTCGTTATTATTCATTCGTGTTTTTTTGTCTTTTTTACTACGCGCGCTACGACTACTGCCGCACACACAATGCTCATTGTTGGTGCGTGAGTGAGCGTTCTAGCTCTTGTTCTCGTCCTCCGCTGATTTATCGGCGGCACGTGTTTAGCCCTCCCCCCCTCCTCCTCCTTGCGTTTGCCCTCGTCGAGATTCCTGCTGCTGCTGCACGTGGCGTCGCAAGTCGAGACACAACTGTCGTCGTCGTCGTCGCCCCACCTGTCCTCTCTCGATCGGGAACCCTGGGGACGATGCCACCTTTCGCAAGACACCCTTTCGCAACTTCTGAACTGCAGTCGTTTTGCGTTTTTTATTGTGGTTAACCGTCTCGAGCTGCGTGTTTACTGCGGTTTTCGTGTTCAAGGTGCGGTGTCCACACGCGACGTCGGGATACTTGAATGCCTACCGGGGAGTTTCGGGGAGCTCTAAACTCCCCGAAAGGAAGTACGAGTTGCAAAACTCGCTAGTGGGTGAATGAACTCGGCTTTGCGCGATGTTGGTATGTCAGTAACATAGCCTTCAAAATTGTGCGATGCCGTGACAGAACGCCGCGATCCCAGAGGTCATGTCAAACCGCAGATTGGCGTGGCGTTCAGCATTCCCGAGAGCCAGCCAGCCAGGCCCCCCCCCCCCCTCACACACACTACGGGTGGCATGTACGCTGTCATGGCCGTTGTACGGGGCCCCTCCTATCTCCCCAATCCCCCCTTATATTCTATTGTGATAATTCTTTGATTAACGCAGTATGTTTGTTTTTCCTCAAATACGCCCTGCGGCAAAATTGTGTTTACTTAGTAACATTCACTGGTGGCCAGTTGTTTTCGCCGTTCGGCGGTGATGGCTACCTCTTGTCACTCGGTTAACCACATAAAACAGTAATTAAAGGAAATGGATTCTTGTGTGGGACACGGTCGTACACATGTAGCTTCATGCGGGCTCGCATGTCCGGCCAGCCTTGGTCGCAGGCGGCGGCTGCGTTCGTGTTTTCGTCGTCGGCGGGGTGAGCAGGGATGAGGGACAGCCGTGGCCAGATGCGGTCAGGAATGCGGCGCGTCCTCGCCCCGTCACCGCCGCCCGTAACCCGATCGCGCTGTATATGCATGCCGTATACGCCGCGCAGTCATGCACGTGGGTGAGAAAGGTCTCGGACACCGCGGTCCTCCTCAGAGCGAGCCGCCGCTGAGGGCCGCCCGTGCAAACCCAGCCTCGAAGCGCTGCTCGGTCCTTTTTGTTGCATTTACTCCCGTCGATGCCGCCCGTTTCATTGCCCGCTCGTGGGTCCTGGCCCCTGGGTTCTCCCAGGGGCCTGTACCACGGCTTTTGAACAGAGTTGAACGTTGGGGGAGTTGGTGTTTGGACGTTCACATCATCGTAAGTAGCGTAACGAAACGACAGAGCAGAAAAAAAAGGAAAAACAAAACAAAAACGAGCACAGGCGCACCGAGCCTGCGTGTTCGTGTTTTTCTTTCTGTTGTGTCGTTTCGTGGCGCTACTTTGAACAAACTTTGTGCAGTTCAAGTGGACTGCCCTCGCCTTTCTCCCCCCCCCCCCTTTTTTTTTTTTTGCGCGACTGCCTGCCTCCGTACACGCGTTCCAGCTTATATGATGCCGATAATTGCCTATAGTGAGATAACTAGATTCAGCAGTCTGAGCGGCGCTCCGCTCAATCTGTCCAGCAGCATATCAGTAGGTCGTGAGTGGCTGACGACATGAGAGGAACAGAACAGAGATATCCTTACATCAGTACTTCGTCACATTAGTGGGAAGGGAGAAAGGAGAAAAGGGGGGGGGGGTCGTGGAGCCCAGTCGCAATGGTTTTGAAAGCCAATTGAATTTTTACACGATCCTCTTCGTTTTCTTTCTTTTTTTTTTCGTCGTCACTAGCCCGCATCTGGAGCTTTTAGGCACTCCAGGGGTCAGTCATATGGGCGTAGGTACCGTGCAATTTGCCACAATAACGAACCGATTTTATCGGAGGTACATAATGTTACGCAAAATACTAAGTAACACCGGATTGGTCGGCAATTGACTGTCGTTTGTCGATGCTTCGTTTTACACACGCAGTCGCTGAGCGCCCTTGAAGATGTAAAAGTTGAAACTAGTCACGTAGTTCTGTTCAAGATATATTACAAAATTTAAAAAAAAGGGGGGGTGACCTTAGAAAACAACGAGAATGAAAAAAAAAAAGCATGGAGCTGAACGAGGCGTGCACTGCGTCGGCTTTTTTAACATGCATTCACGAAGACAAAGGCCGAAAGAGAGCAAAACTGACACGCGTGCACTGTGTAATTTCGCACTGTCTTTGCGGCTTCGCGTCACTCGTGTTTCGAGACAGATAAAGAAAGAAAAAAAGAAAGGAGGGGGCGGGTTGCTTCGCGTTCTAGATTTATTGTTATTATCTGAAGTTTCAAAGCGTACCAAAGGGCATGATGCGGCGGTGTTTACGGTCACCCATCTACCTGAAATTACAGAACAGCTGGCTGTGGACCTTCATACCGCACTTTCCCCTCTGCCTTGAGACATAAGTAAATGCCGGACGACAAAGCCCCTACCCTTTCGAAGTTCTTGACATTCTGCTATCACCTTTTATATGTGAAGTTATTACGAAGAAATTTTTACTGCATGCTTTTACGCAGGTGTTTCAGAGTTTCAAATTGTCGCGGGGAAAAGGGTAGCGACGGTGCCCATCCGTCTAGGTAATCTACTTATTTACTCTTTATGACTGGCAGCGCGCGCGAATGTTATTGTATTTTGCTTGTTCTCCCGGCGTATAAAGTTCTTCGCCCATGAGCGCTTGTGTCACGCTGGCCAACAGGTTGGCCGTCCTTGACCGCAAACAATGCGTTTCGAAGGCGCGGGCACCGTCACGGCGAAGCAGCATGCAACTGCGATTGTTCGAGGACGTGAGGCAAGAGCTCGTATCCTATACGTTGTGAATCCTATACAGCTGCAGAGAGCGTCGTTTGCGGGCAGCGTTGCCCACGCCACATGTCCAACTCTATTTTGACACAGCTGTATCAGGATGTAATGCCTCTCAAGGCAAGTATACTGACACATGTCCGCAGTTGCGGAAACTCTACCGCGGACTTTAAAGTTTGGAAGAGGTGGACCGCGGTGGTGGAATAGCACGTAGGCTGTCTCGCTGCTAAGCTCGAGGGCGCGGGTTCGATTCCCAGCCACAGCGGCCGCGTTTCGATGAGGCCAAAATGCAAAAGAACACTCGTGTGCTTTTAAGGCGCACGTTAAAGAACCCCAGGTGATCGAAATTAATCCGAAGTCTCCCACATCGGCGTTACTCAGAATCATAATGTGGTTTTGGAACGTAAAAACCCAGCGGTTATTACGACACTTGCGTTTGCTTATATGCCGGTAGGTGTATAATTTAATATGCACTTGCATATGTAGATGTATATGCAGGGGCACTGCAGGCCTCATGTCGGTCATGCCCAATGCGGAGCATTGCTAAGCGAAAAAGTAGCCTGTTGCCGCATTAGCTTTCTCTGACGTCATATATTTCATCATCTGCTCGCCGCCATTTAATAGCATGCTGATTATGTGCTGTACTACAATGCAAAGTGAACAAAATAATAAGCCCCGACGTGGAAATTATGCAGGACTTTTCGGCGGCAGTATAACTTACCCATGCTACGCGAAGGGGTACTGTGAAGTCAGTGGCGTCATAATGAGGATCTCTACGCAGCACTTCGGGCGCCAAGTACATTAGAAAGGTCGTGTTTCTTACAGAGAATGAGTGGTAAGGTTTCGAGTTGTTATTGACCATGGCGTCTCTTCTTTTTTAACTCTACCGTGACCTCGCCCTTATACACTATATAGCAAACGACGCCGATGACCTAAAGTCCCTGGCTTTAGGATGACTCAGCCATAAGTACCCTGGGGTGACCATCAATGCCACCTCAATACCCTCAAGTGCCACCGCCTCCTGGCGGACGAGAGGCGCGATGCTGGTGGACCGATCGAGCCACGTGACTTCCGTCTTCCGAGCTCTTGGACTGACGTACGTGGCGGTTGCAGCCTGGTCTGTCTCGTCTCGCCGTATAATACAGTCAGTCCGCACATGTGGTCCTGGTATATTAATTGCTCGGAATACGTGCCTCGCTTGTGGCAGCGAGGCGTAGAACGAACACGCAACCTTCTTTGTTATCGCGGGACTCGAATGTCCTTTGCCGAGTCACGTGTGCTTTGGCACTTCCTTGCTTGCGGGACCGCCGGCCTGCCCGAGCGTCATGGTGGTTCTTCGCTTAGACCGGGAGATCGTTCCCGTTAGATCACATGAATCCCAGCACAAGTACACTCCTGTATGCAGGAAGTCGGCATAGCGCTATTGCGCCTATGTAGGTGACTGAGAAGACAGATAGAGGCATATAGCTTTCTCTTTCCGAAACGTTCCTACACCTTGCAGGATTCTGCAGAAATGGTTTGCCGTTGTAGTTGACTGATCTCGGTAACTTGTAACAATTTCAGTAAAATGTTCGTTTGTGTAAACCTTCACACTCATTCTTCTTTCTTTCCATTCCCCTAGTCCGACTTTCTATCTATCTATCTATCTATCTATCTATCTATCTATCTATCTATCTATCTATCTATCTATCTATCTATCTATCTATCTATCTATCTATCTATCTATCTATCTATCTATCTATCTATCTATCTATCTGTCTGTCTGTCTGTCTGTCTGTCTGTCTGTCTGTCTATCTATCTATCTATCTATCTATCTATCTATCATTCACCAAGACAGACAGACAGGTAGGTAGGTAGGTAGGTAGGTAGGTAGGTAGGTAAGACAGACAGACAGACAGACAGACAGACAGACAGACAGACAGACAGATAGATAGATAGATAGATAGATAGATAGATAGATAGATAGATAGATAGATAGATAGATAGATAGATAGATATAGATAGATAGATAGATAGATAGATAGATAGATAGATAGATAGATAGATAGATAGATAGATAGATAGATAGATAGATAGATAGATAGATAGATAGATAGATAGATAGATAGAATAGATAGATAGATAGATAGATAGATAGATAGATAGATAGATAGATAGATAGATAGATAGATAGATAGATAGATAGATAGATAGATAGATAGATAGATAGATAGATAGATAGATAGATAGATAGATAGATAGATAGATAGATAGATAGATAGATAGATAGATAGATAGATAGATAGATAGATAGATAGATAGATAGATAGATAGATAGATAGATAGATAGATAGATAGATAGATAGATAGATAGATAGATAGATAGATAGATAGATAGATAGTACGGTCCAGGATATGTTGTCAGCTGGCCGAGAGGAGAGACCTCGCTCGCAAAGCATTTCAATAGAGTAATCCCGCACGGATGCAACAACGCAGGACCCTCTGAAGCCGTCGCGAGGATCTTGCTCGCAACAAGGGCTGCGAAGCATGTAATGCTACGTCGTCTCCTCGTTCGTTCGTTCTTCCGCGTTCGGTCTGCGATTGCGCAAGCCACCGTCGTCCGCGGCTTACACTGAAACGAAATGGATGCTCTCCACGGGGCCAGCCCTCCGGCGGCGTTGTATACTTGCGTCAGATGAAGCGAGTCGGCGCGATGTTTTGTGCTGCGCCGATGGAACGCGTATATCGCAACGCGGGCGCCTTCTGGAAGACGTCCATCGCGGGTGTGCTTTGTATAGGATCTCTCTGCTTCTCAGCAGCAAGTATAGAAAACCGAGCCTGATGGAACACCGTGCCGAATGGGGACCGCGCTTATCTTACGCAGCGGGTGCACATCGCAGCTGTGACGATGGAGCTCGCAGCTAACTATTTTTGGTGTGAGAAGGAGCGCGCTCCCTCCTCGCGCGCGCCATGCTCGTGTTGAGTCGCAGGGAGAATAGAGCCAGCGTCTTTCAAAAGCATCGAAGTACTCTGATATAGCGAACAACCGGTGTGCGAGCGTCGTTTTCTGCGGTAGTTTGCGTAGCCGCTGCATCGGAATTAAAAATCGCGTTGGTCTGGGCTAGTAATTTCTGGAGTTTTACGTGCCAAAACCACCATATGATTGATTCACGCCGTAGTGGGAGACTCGGGATCAATTTCGACCAGCTGGGGTTCTTCAGCTCGCACCCAAATATAAGCACACGGGTGTACTTTGCATTTCGCCCCCATCGAAATGCGGCCGCCGTGGCCGGGAGTCGAACCCGTGCCCTCAAGCTTTAACGCGACACCCTACGGCTGAGCTACCACGGCGGGTGTCGAGCGGGGTTGCGCTCCCGTCAGCGACGTCTGACGACTTGCCGATTTGCCCCGCCACGCGGTGGTCTGGTTATGGCGCTCGACTGCTGACCCGAAGGTCGCGGGATCGAATCCCGGCCGTGGCGGCTGAATTTTCGATGGAGGCGAAAATGTTTGAGGCCCGTGTACTTAGATTTAGGTGCATGTTAAAGAACCCCAGGTGGTCGAAATTTCCGGAGCCCTCCACTGTACGGCGTCTCCCATAATCATATCGTGGTTTTGGGACGTTAAACCCCCAGATACTAGTACTTGGCGAATACGTTGACAGGTCGTTTTACAACTGCTTCTGCGTGTCTGTGCGTATATATAGTTCGTGCCTGTGCGTAGCTCGTACACATCGACGTCACAGATCCTGTCGACGTCACAGTACTCGTGCGATTTGAACCGTGCGAATCGGATCCCATTGTGTCAGCTGTTCACTCACTCTGCTGCGAAGGGTGGATCGGGTTTCTTGACTCTGTTGCCTTGCAAAGCATGCAAGTGCGTCGGGTATCGCGCCCATATAGGGCTAACCCGACTTCTGATTCGACACGTTGCGCGGCCACGCGTGTTGCATCGGCTCTCTCGTCAGTCCTTCCTTATGTATGAATGCGCTGAAGTGCGATGGGTGTCGGGTTGGTTTGAACTCGACTTCTCACTACACTGGTTGCACGCTTCCAGTTCACGTTGAGGTACGTGTAATTAACGCGTTGCGCGAGCTAGACGCCACCTTCCGCGAAATGTTCACGGGGGCGCGCGTGGGCATGTTCCCGGAGAGAAGTGTCACATTGTGAAAAGCCGCGAGCGTAGGCTCGTGCAGGGGATCCCGCAGTAAACCAAGCGGGACGGAGACGTGTGGCTGAGCGCCGGGCGCGTGTCGCGTAGCCTCCGAAAGCGCTGGCCCGCGTCCAGCAAAGCCGCAAGAACTTATGCGCAACTCGTTCGCCCTGACAGGGTTCATCCATCGTTGCACGGCTGTCCGCGCGAGAAAGCCGAAGGCTTCCTGACAGCTCATCCGCTCGAAGCGACACTGAAGCGAACTGCGCCGGCGTGAGGCATCACTCGTGCGTTGGCTGTGGATAGGTGTTGCCTACACGAAGGCTTACTCGCAGAATTCCCAGCAATGCTGAAAACATCCAGCTATACTTACTGTTCCGCAAGTCCTTATAGTATGGCTTAGTCAGACAACTCTCGATCGTGTACGCATTTCTGAGATGACTGAATGCTCGTTCGTATATGCGAGTGGGGGAACATGAAGGCGGCGTCGCCACTTGTGCCTTCATTTCAACTGATATATTCCTATCATCTTACTTTTCGCTTTAGTGTGGCCTCCGCCCTTGTGGAGCCGCGGAGAGGTCTTGCATACAAGGCGGCGTTTGAGCGAATACGTTTTTATGCGCCGAAGCTTCCTTGGTCGGCTCTCGCCGTACCATATAGGTGCATCACTTGCATATATGCGAGGGCGTTTAATGAGGCGTAATGGCTTGTAAGTGTTTGTACGCTTCTGTGCGCGCCGTTCAAGCTTCTTCCCGCTGCTGGATTTTGCAGCAGCGGTTGTAAGGTATAGCACGTGCTTCGAATTTGAAGATCGCGTGTTGTAGAGGCTTCGTTCATGGCCCAGTGTGTGTGTCCATTTAGGAAAGACCGAAAACGCTGATTAGCGCGCTGCGTGCATTAAGCGCCTCTTGCAGCACCTTCTAACGACTGTAAGTCAGGGCTTGGACTAAGCTACGCTGCTTCGTCCAAAATATGGGCCACGTGGATATATTCAGGTTGGGTTGTAGTCCTGCTTCATTGTGAAGACGTGTTGTAAGCGATGACTGTGGCTTGGCTAGAGAAGAAAAAAAAAAATGCGTGGAGGTCTACTAGACATGCATCCAACCCGCTACCATACACAACGGTATGTGGGTTAACACATAGAAAGAAAGAAGCGAGTGCGAAGAGTGGCGCCGGTTTCAAAAGTGCATGTATACACCACAGTTGGTCATTGAGGTCTTTAAGAAGTCGGTTTCTGAACTTTTATTCTTGGCGTGGGTCTGGGCATCGCGTGGTGTTCTTTTTGCGGAACACGAAAACATGCTTATGCAACTGATTTAAAAATACAACAGTGTATTTCGGGTACCTGCATCCAAGATTCATTCATTCATTCATTCATTTCGCGTGTAGAGACGTGCGTTCGCGAGGTGTCCTGCTCCACGTTAGTTCCGTGTAACCTACATTCTTATGCTTCCGTTCCTGGATCGCCTGGTTTATTATCATGGCAAACCGAGCTCTGAGTTTTCGTGCGGATTTCCTCAGAAATAATGGACACAACGCAGTTAGCCGCATGCAGCGTTACGACTGTGTGGCGGCCAGAAGACCTGTGCTTATAATAGTCGTCGATTCAGACGCTCTCTGTTGACTTCATTCCAGCAAGAGCGCCGAGTGGAAGAAAGAAAGGGGAAAGAGGGCATCCCGGTTGTAGTTACCGAGGCCCTTATCATCATCCCAGATATACACGTCGCCAGTGCAGCGGCTTCGTGCCTATATAGTTTGCAATGTGCCGCTGTCCGCCGGTATACGTCCCACCCGGCGTGTCTGTGGAGCACCGCGGCAACAATGTCCCCCCCCCCCCCTCTTCCTTTCCTCCCCCACTCCACTAAATATAAAAGCGGTCAGCTCCGCAGAAACCTCTTCCGAGAAGGCGCAAATTTAGGCTGCCCTCCCCCTTGCAACGACCCCTCGCGCCACTTTCCTCCTCTCACGGAGGAGCCGTCCGCGTTGCAGTGCCGCGGGTGCTTCGCGGAGGTTCTCTGCGTGTGCTTTGCTGACTGGCAAAGCACCCCGGACTCCTTGCTCGCTGTTCAAAGTGCGCAACCCGGTGACGGTGGAGAGCGTCTTTCGACGTGTTTCGTCACCGAACCATAGTAGGCGTCACTCGGGTAAAAGATGCGCGCATCATGAAGCGGCCAGTCGTGATAGTGAATATCTTGCCTATCGTGGTCGGTGTCGGTGAAGAACAGGGGCCGATATTGCTGAGGGACGTGGCATGACACACTCAGTCCCTGCACTCGCGATGTTGTGCGAACGCTCAAGGTGATTCTGATGTGCAAACTTAAGGGCCTCTTTTCTGTCATGTTTCCTTTGCCAGCAATGGAGCTCATCCTAACTACAGGCCGCACACACACTCGAACATATTACATAAAGGGGAGTCCCCCCACCCCTTCCTGAAACAATGTCTGGCTTCGCCCCTGCCGTCAATGGAACATCACTTACGAAGAGGGCCCGTATCGCTAAAGTTCTCGTGCGTAAAAGCGTTTTCTAATTCGTCAGCCCTGAGCATTGAGCACGAGCCGATGCTCTGCCGGTGTCCAATCGCTGATGACGCTATCTCTGGTCGTATTACGAATTCTGTCTACTGCAGCCTACGCTGGTTGTCGTATCAGCCTATCAGTAACGAGAACCGGCTACGTTTTTTTAGAGAATGTAGAAATCGCCGTTTGTACGCAACTAATCCTTTTGCGAATTTTCCATTCAGGAAGGCCGTGGGAGACGTACAGTTGAGGAGCCTTTCTCCGGTCGGCTGGCACGCCGTAGCGCACCTCTCGCTGCACTGCACGAAACTCTCGGGATATCGAGCGTAGATAGAGGTTCCAGCCGACCATTATCGGTTTCTGCTCGCGAGCAGCGCTTGAGGACATGGTCAGTGTATGGCTCATGTTGCGTACCATTTCTGCGCCGATCAGATGAGCTGGCGAGTGAGACGAAACTACGTCGAGGCAGGACGTGCACCGCACGGCGTCCCGTTTCCGTCGGCAGCGCCGTCGTCATCCGGCCACCGCTGCCGCCGGTGGCGTGACGCGTACTCGTGTTGTGTTGGCCGCCTTGTGTTTCTCGCGCCACGACGTTGTTCCCACGCTGAAGGCATGTGTAAGACGAAGTCGCGGGCTCGGTTGGCCGACCGAAATTTCCACACCTCTTGTCCGTTCGCCCTCTTTCGTTACCGAAGGGATATTATGCGGTCTTTGCCTCGTGGGATTGCGCTGCGTCCGCGGTGATAGAGTCAAGGAGCTTACGTATGTTCGGACAGACCGTTGTTCCGATGGGCTACTGTGGATAGAGAAACATTCCATAAATTGCCAAGGTTGCCCTTTTCCTTCGCGGGCCAGTGTGAAGAGTTTTCCCAAGTTGACGCAGAACTTGTCCCCGTATCCGTCAACCTACCTATTTTGTAGACCCTGTGTCGCCACACGCGCGTCTTCTCTGGCAAGCTGTGTCCGACAGGCGCCTACCGAATCCTGGAGGAGCGAGATAAGCAAAAAAAAAAAAAAGACAATAAGAAGGATGAACATTGACGAGAACCGGGGGACGCTGCCCAAAATGCGGTGGTTGGTGCGTGACAAGCTGTAGGAGAGTGCATTTCCTGCGGCAGTGAGGCGAAACTTAGAACAAAGCAACACGGACATGAATGACAATGCGAGGGCCAACAAGGACTGAAGCTGGGTCATTAGGTACAGAACACATAAAAGGGCCTACTGTAGAATAAATGTAACTGACTGGGTTTCTCGTGATTCTAGCTTTGTGTCGGTGAACTCACGTTTATAGCTTTACAGATTTCCGAAGGGGCTCTCGTGGCCTTGCGTGTGTTGTGCATTGCCGTGTGTGACGGCGGTCGTTGCAGCACCTTTAAAACCTTTCTACTAAGCTTATCCAAAGTGCCTAATTGTGTTCCGCGTGCGCAATTAAGGGCCGTAGTAATGAAACTAGGTCATTTTGCGGAGGTTCCGATGCTGTGGTGTGTCGACGCGCATTGCGCAGCGCGGTGACAGAGAGAAGCTATTCCTGCCGTCGAGGTCTTTTTTTTTTTTAATCCCTTTTTCAGACGCACCCCCGGTCCATTCTGGGGGCCGTAAAGCTGTTATGCGACAAAAAGGAACGACATCGCGCGCGCGCGTGTGTGCTCTCAGGCGCCACGGTGAGCCGAGATAAAGCCCACGTTCTAATCTCGAGACGGCTCATTTCTTTTTTTTTCTTTTTTTTCTTTGAATGGCCACATTTGTGGCGCGGTGGGCACGGCCTTCCTTCGTCGCCGCTCATGACTGCAGCGGGGGAAGAAAAGCGAAACGCGTCGGGGTGGGCGTCAAGAGTCAGTGGGACGTTACCTGCTCTCCCTGGAAATCCCTCGAATTGTCCGCTATTAGCACACTGGCGTCCGCTAAAGGGGTATTCAGACGGGGGACAAATACTCGGGGGATAAAGGCGGAGCCTAGTGACGTCGGCTCGCGAGGAGAAGTCTCCACAAGTGTCCCCCACTCACACGGACGAGGCGAACGGAGGGGGAGACCAGTGTTAGTAGACTACTCTGGTGTCTTGTAACCAGTGTTGGCGGTAACGCGTTACAAGTAACGGCGTTACCGGTAACGCGTTACTTTTTTCAGTAACTTAGTAACGTACTCGTTACTATTTCGGAACTGTAACGGGTAGCGTACTTTCGTTACAATTTTTCGGTAACGTGAGGTGTCACGTTACTCGTTACTTTTTATTCCAATTATTCTCGCAGGCTTACACAAAATTCATTCGTCTTGTAGGAGCGCCTTTCTCGGAGCTCGCCCCGACGTTATTTTGTTGCTGCTGCGGACTGCTGTCGGCTCGCCAAGCATTCACAAAGCGACCCCGCACGGGGTCCTTTTTTGCGCAGAGGAAATTGTAATGGGGAGCAAATTCCCGAAATTTATTAATTAAATCTGCTATACTTTCGACTACCTTGCTATCGAGGTTCAAGTTGTCGTTGAATGTCGATGAAGCGAAGCGTAATTCTGGCCTCATAACCGTCAAAAGCGAACTGTCGAGATCTGCTCGGCTTGCGGACATCACAACTCGGTGTGGGCTCCAGCACAAAGGAGGATGACTTGTACGGAAATGCCTTCTGAACGTAATCGCCAACTGAAGATGAGCGGCTGTCTCGGTACCTTTGATGCCGCATTGCATCGTCAAGGAATACTTTCCGCGCGCTCACCAGCTCTTCCTTAAAGTGAATACAGGAGTACCATATAGTGGGTCCGTCGAGCTCCTATTTAGCGTAGGTGCGGACGTATTCGCAAATCAACGAGTCAAGCTGTCCGTATAAAGCTTTGAAACGCAGCTGTTGCTTATATTCAGCGGTTTGTAGTTACATTAGGAAACTGTTCCTGCAATACTCTAGCACTGTTTATCAACTTCGTATTCAAAACTAGTTTTGCTTCTTGTTATTTGCAACTGCGCCTATGTTTCTGGTTGTTGAAATCCTGAGCAAGCGAGGCTGACCTTGAACACTTTCACATACGCAGTCGCAATATTTCAGGCAATTATGCAGGTCATATTGGGAAAAAAAGAAGTTGTTTATGTGCGCAAATACCTTTCCCCAGATTTATGCCATTTAAGCATTCCTTTATTGCTACAAAATCTGCGCACTTATTTAGCAGTAGAAGCACGCCGTCATAATTAGTTCAGGCTTGTTCAGTGGTGTTTTCATTGCGGAGAGCGTTGATGATGAAATCGATCACTTTGTGCTTAATGACCCATTCCGAAAAATAGCTTCCCCATATGCCACACAGTTAGAAGCCATCACATCTAATTATACAGGTAACTTTAGGCCACTATAGTACTGCGAAGTTACGGCAGATTTGTGCAAACTGTTCTCGTTTAATCAGTATTTCGGGTAAAATTTTTGCTTGGGCGACAACTTTAATGTTACCTGTGAATAGGAGTTTCATAAAGTTGCTATTGTAGGTCGTTAAGATGAAGAAGCACTGATTAATATTTCTGACTATGGTGTAACGGCACAAGTAACGTCCGTTACTTTTTTTCAGTAACGGTAACGGTAACGCGTTAACTTTTTTTATGGGTAACGCACGGTGGTAACGCGTTCCTTTTTCTTTAGCGTAACGAGTAACGTATTTAGTTACTTTTTTCGGTAACGCCTACAACACTGCTTGTAACACCCATTTGACGAGCTGCTGACGACAAGCTGCAGACGACGATGCAGCTGCAGACTGGACACCCACTGCCGCTCGCTGCAGGATCAAGTGCAACAATGTGGTCAAACAAGAGCCCGAAATTCTGCTATGTCACCCACCGACGGGGGATCGTTTGTCCTGTCGGGGAAAATGTTCCCGTTCCTCCGAGGAGTCGTGGGGGGGGGGGGGTCGCGCCTACTCTCCGTGACGACGTGGTCACGTGATGCGCAATCCCCCCGCCCCCGTGTCCCCCGCCGATTTCTCCCTCGTGTGAATACCCCTTAAGGGACACGCTTTGCCTCCAAAGGTGTAGTAGTGGTGGCGAAGCCCCCTTGACACGGAGTAATTAGTTTTCACGTAGATAGAGAAAGGCAGGGAGGTTAACCAGGCGCACGTCTGGTTTGCTGCCCTACTTAGGGGAGTGATAGAATGGTGAAAACAGAGGCACGGACACAAGCACACTTGGGCGAGTGCATCAAGTGTACATGTATTCGCACAGAACTGGACTCGAGCCCATTTCCCGCAACCAAGATTCTAGGACCATGGACATGTGGGTTGAGTGTGCAGAAGGCAACGAAAACGCTACTGAGATAGTTTTCATGTATTGGCCTCGAGGCCCACCACTGGAAACGCCGGCGCCACCGTCGGCGTGACGTGCTTGGCAAGATCACGTGGTCTCAGCGGCCGCGTCGGCTGCTTGTGGCGCACTGCCGCGTGCTTTGAAAACGAGTTTCAAGTCCTACATGCGCTGCGGTCTGTTCAAATACGGAAGTTTTCTCGCATTTTCTACTCAAGTGAAACCATTTTAATAGAGTGGCTGCCTCCGAAGGCGACAAACATGGGGCTCTACCGCTCGGTGCCGCAGTGCCGCGCTTACGCAACGGAGCCCAGTGTCAGCCTGCACCGGTAACCGCGGGACAAGAAACTGCGTGAAGCATGGGATGTAAAGCTAAGAACCGGCAAGTAGCCATCGGCTACGAGTCTTCTGTGCAACAACCACTTCCGCGACGAACACTTTCCTTACTGCGTGGGGCCTGCGATGTTCGGTGAGTAGCAGACAGCGCGCACTGAGACGATGGCTCACGCGCGCTTCCCGCCGGCAAATGATGCTTATCTGCCACAGCATGGAAAAGGCGCTACCTAGTACCACGTGCGATACGATCTCAGAACCCTCCCGTGCGACCTCTTGATCGTCGGCCCCGTGCTCAGCGTCCACAAAATCGGCTGCAGATGCGCAAGTCATTGTTTAGATACGTTGAATTAAAAAACTCACGGGTCCCTTTGCATTCGCCAAAGATGACTAGAAGGCGAAAGCCACCTTCTTCTTGTCAGTCGATGTATTGATTCTCCCGCGCCCCCCTCCAAAAGCGTTCTGCACCTAACGCGGTTTTGCACGGCCTCAGTGACCGATCACGGAGGTAATGCAAAGCGACCATGACGTTGAATACGGCATCACGTGACGTCACGTTATATGACGTCATAATGATGTTACATATATTGGCAATCTGTGACGTCATGATGACGTCATATGATAACGCCATCACCGATCACGGAGGCAATGCAAAGGGACCATGTCGTGTGAATACGTCATCATGTGACATCTCGTTTTGTCACGTCATGGTGATGTCATAACGAAGTTACAAATTTGGGAGGCCTGTGACGTCATGATTACGTCATATCTTGACCCGATCACATGATTATTTTTTGCGTCACTCGTCTTGACGCCGCGACGGTCAATCTTCCCGTTTGAAGAGGCATCTGGCTTTCGCCTTCATAAGCTACGCGACGTTTGCTGATGGACGTACATAGCGAGAGAGTGAAATGCTGCGGCTGTGTGCTGCATTCATGTTGGCAATAACATTTTTTCAGTCAAGCTTGCGTTCCCCTGACGCAAGTTCACTGGAACGCAAATGGAACGATAATTAAGGAGCATTAAAAAAGGCGTTGCATTTGATCACGTTTTGTGTGAGCACCAATTAAACGAACGAAACGAATTCACTGAATAAAGAAACACAACCAGCAGCATTTGCCCGCTCAGAAGGTCGATCAATACGCAGTGCGAGACAACTTGTCAAATGACATTGAAACGTAGACTAAATTATAAAAAAACAAAACACTGAATCGTTGGGACGGCACATCACAGTTGCCATGCGCACCGAATCCGTAGTTGTAACGAAATTGTTTTTGAACTGCTCTGATACCGTCCGCGCAACACTAGTTGTTTGTGTACTCACAGATTCTCATATTTTGCGGCCTAAAGTTAACAGCGCGGTGCCAAAACGCGCTCGTAGCAAAAGCGAAACCATCAGTACGAGCATACATGCAGCCGCTCATACATGCAGAGGCACCGTCAGTCGTCGCGAACCCGTGCGATCGCTGGCTTGAGGCTTCTTTCTGTTATGCTCCGTTTGGCTATACAGGCAGTCTACTCTAACGGGATATTTCACATACTTTGCACTCAGCGAGTGACTACCTTTCACGCAAGAAGCCAGTTCAGGGGTCTCCAGCGCGGTGACCGCGTGAAGCGGGTGCTCGGTTTTCTGCAGAGAGACAGCGACTGTAGACTATCTTGTGCTTTCTGTTCGTCGAAAATTATTCTTTTGACAGGAAAGAACATATTAATTTTCGAAAGTACCTCCAGAAATGTCCCGGAGGGCTTCCGCGAGGTGATTTTGTAGAGCGCCGACAGCAGAACCTATGGGGTGCGCGCCGGCGGCATCCTGCCTAGCTCGCAATCGAGGCGCGTCCGATAGAGGGCGACTCCGTAACTCCTCGCCGCCAATATATTATACAAAAAACCCATACACTAATGTCGGACCCGCATAATTAGATCCTCCATGGCTACGCCCCTTAGTGATGTAGGACCATTCATTGTTTTCTTGTCTTCCAGTCACCGCTTTGTTGAATAGGCGTCTCTCCTATTGGTCGCGAGATCGAGCGTAGTCGCCGCCTGGCGGCTACTGGCTGAAGCGCGCCTAGTGTGGATTGCTCCCTGCGTCGTCTGCTGTTTGCATGTGCGCGTACGTCCTGCACGTTCTCAAAGGGCGGTTTGTTCTGTTATGTTAGCGCGAGCTTAACTGCTCGTACGTATACCTAACATGGTGTACAGAAGCAAATGGGCTTGCTCGGCTGCATGCGCATTGTAATAAGACCAGTGAGTGCGACTTTCGAGAGGGCTGTGTATTGGTGTCGTACGCTTCGTTCGCCAGAATCATTTCAGTGTTGGTGCCGCTTTCTGGTTCAAGTACATCCTAAAGTGTGCTTGGCATAGTCCCAAACATGAGGAGCATTAAATAGTGTGTGAATGCACCGTTTTAGCGACTCGGTGGTAAACAAAAGCGAGGCTCATGCACTTTCGCGTTGTTGTTAGGTGTATAACTGCGGCACTGTAGTTCATGATGAGCTGTAGTTGTGCTTGAGATGTCCTTTTATTCTACGGTCGTGGTCCCGCTACAGCGAGATATGTATTATAGAAAGTGAAGTCTGACACTTCGGTACTCAAACTGTCCCCTAAAAAATAGCAGACAGTGGAATGACACGGCAGTCATAAAACGAAGTTGCCGCGCGCAATTTTAACTTGGGGCGAAATTTATGTAGAACCACCCGTGTGCTTAGATTTAGGTACGCTTTGAAGAACCCAGATGTTCAAATTAATCCCGACGGCGTGCCTTACATTTATGTCGTATAATTTCACGCAAAACCTCATCCTTCTTTTACACATTATTTGTTTAAAAAAGACACTTACTCCATAAATAACCAGTTGCATCACTGTCGTGCACGTAATCAATCGATGAAAGATGCTAAACTCTTACCTGCGTATTCGCGCGAACAGTGCTATTGAACTCATTGCACAGGAATATGGGCTGGTATACAAATGAACAAGAAGTAAACAGTTTATTTCAGTCGTGCTGCAGCAGTGCGTATAGTACATAGAACACAAGCTAAGCACGTATATACAGCGCGAGCATCCCTTTCATCGGCAAATTGCGCTTCTCTCACTAGTAATAGTAACATTGGATGATCTTCGTGCATCGATTCAATAATGAAGAGCGTATATATTACCAGTCAGCTGCAATCAACGCATTTTATTCACCGACAAGGCTTAAACCGCTTACAACGAAGCGCCGCTGTGTGCATTTGTATACGCGCCGCCGACCGCCTCTCCACACTAACGCGACGATGGTGCTGCCACCTATAGGTCGATCTCGCGGCCAATAGTGGCTAGCGCTGCTTAAACGAGGTGCCCCCCCCCCCCGGTTGTGTGTGTGTGTGTGTGTGTGTGTGTGTGTGTGTGTGTGTGTGTGTGTGTGTGTGTGTGTGTGTGTGTGTGTGTGCATAAGGGCCTTCGAGAGGGGAGGCTCATCTCGGTCGTGGAGATAGCGCGCAGTGTTTTGTGCACTCGAGTGTTGCGAAGCAGGAGTATAGAACCTCCTCCTCTTCCTCCTCCCTCTCCGAGTGCGGCGGCGGCGTCTGATAAGGCGGCGGTGCGGTAAATAGGCGAGCCGTGGGCTGATGGCGGCGTCGGTCCGGCCAGTGTCGCCATGCGTTTGCCCAAGGGGCCGAGCTGCGTCCTTGCCCGTCGCTTATCAACGCCTGAATGGACTCGCGGCCTCTTTCTCCTCCATGCAGTTTTTTTACGCGCGAGACGTCAATTCTCCATCCCTCTCCTTATCTCTCTTTCCAATTGTGTTGGTCGAGCACCGCTCCCCTTGCGTGCATTAAGTAGTAACGAAGCTCTACTTTAAGTAGGTTTCTCCCGTTTTAGTTGCTTGGATGGTCACCTCTAGCCGATTTAAATTGACCTGGAACCGAATTTGCGGTGATTG